>NC_056726.1:1086350122-1086427622 GCF_019279795.1 Protopterus annectens
ACTGGATCCTACCCAGTTCGACTTTGTTAAGGGCAGATCCTGCCTCTTAAACCTGGTCGACTTCTTTGAAACAGTCACCAAAGCCATTGACGAAGGGAAGGTGGTCCACACAGCCTACCTGGACCTCAAAAGCCTTCGATACAATACCCCACTCGGGCATTATAGATAAGCTCACCAGCTTAAATATAAACCCCTATGTCACTAGATGGGTTGCAAACTGGCTCAAGGACAGAACCCACATGGTTAGAATTGCTGGACCCATGTCAGACTCCAAACCAGTTACAAGTGGTGTCCCACAAGGCTCAGTCCTGGGACCTCTCTTGTTCGGTATATATTTCTCGGAGGTACAGGCCAACACAGAAGGACTGTGGCTGACCAAGTTCGCAGATGACTGCAAACTGGGCACCATAATCGACTCTCCAGCCGACACAAGCATCCTCCAGAAGGGCCTCATAGAAACAGACAACTGGTGCCAGAGCCATGGCCTCAAGCTAAACACCAAAAAGTGTATAGTCATCCCCTTTGGCAAAAACAAAGTGCCCACAAATTACCACATAGGTGGTAATCCATTAAGTACAGAAGAAGTAATTAGGGACCTGGGGACCCAAGTTGAAAGCAATCTCTCATTTGACAACCACGTGGCCAAAGTGGTTAGAAAAACATTTTATATAGCCCACCTAATCATGAAGGGATTCACATCTAGATTATGGGAGGTCATCGTGCCTCTTTACTCATCCCTCATCAGGCCCATAATCGAGTACAATGCCCCCTTTGGGATGTACCTTACCAAACACCTGCAGCATCTGGAAAGACCCCAAAAGTACCTCACCAAGAGGATCAAAGGGCTCAAACAGATGCCATATGCTGCCCGGTTAAAGAAACTCCAGCTCTACTCAGTGGCATACCGCCTGCTCAGAGGCGACCTGTTGCCTGATGTATAAAGCCATGTCCAACCCGGAATTAAGGGACATGCTGCACCTCAAAAAATCCAAATCCCATCGAGCTACATGCTCGAGAGACTTGAACCTCAGCACTGAAATAAATAGGACATGCTGGAGGGACAGATTCATAACCCAGAGGCTCCCTTCACTCTGGAATAAAATCCCAGTCCAGGTTAGGCAGAGTCCCTCATTGACTCTCTTCAAGAGGAATCTTGATGAGTGGATGGGAGATCATAGATTTACCCCAGGTATCACTTCTGTGTCACTGTTAGACAGAGGCACAGTATGCTAACCTCGAAAAAAGGCATAGCAAAATTAATTTAAAATGGGTGGCGAAAGCCAAACATACTCTGGCTAGGCTTATAAATGCCCTAGGGCAGATAGCCTAGTATGAACCTATGAACCTATATATTTATATATAATCTATATATATATATCTATATATATATATATATATATATATATATCTATATATCTATATATCTATATATATATATATATATATATATATATATATATATATATATATATATAGATACACACGCACGCACTACACATATATATACATGTGTGTGTATATATATATATATATATATATATATATATATATATATATATGTATATATATATACATATGCACACATTCGTATATATGTATATAGTTGCAACTGTATGCAGCATGGTTGAGCAGTTTGCTCATCGATCACAGTTCATAATGTCCTGACTCATCAACTGTAAAGAACTGCAAGGCTGATGGTAAAGCCTTTTCCAATTATTTAAATACATTGTAATCCAACATATGTGCATTAAATTGTGATGATTCCTTGATCTGCAATCTGATGAACAAATAAAGACTCGTAAATATATAATCATATATTGGAACCATGTCATTTCTTTGAATAGCAATTTTGCTGAAACTGAAAAGGTTCAAAACAAATGAATGAAACCCCATTTAGTTAAACTCCCATTTGTCTGGAAGTGTATTTAGTCTAATTTGGAATAGTTATACATAGTATTATAATAGAGTCCAAGCAATATACAGAAATATATGAAGATATTTTACCTGGTGACTGGCATCAGTCATAGGTTCATGGATTCATAGATTTTTCCTAGGCTAATTACCACTAAGGCCCTCATGAGCTTAACTGCACATCCCAAACCCATTTGGCTCCTGAGAATCATGGACATCTATATGAGGCGGGGGCATGTTAGTAGGATGGTAGCTAAGGGATTTGTAGGAGGGTTTCAAATCATGCTTTTGCAGGCTATCAGACCCACAGGATACACACAAACTATAATGATAATGGCAGCTTGCTTTTACTTACTTTATCTAAAGGTACCTAGCAAATCCAATTAATTAAGAAAATGTTCTCAACTGCTAAGGTATAATTCTCAATCCATAGTACAATTCAATGTTTTTTTTTTCCATAGAATTACCTAACTGTGGCTCATTCCAGTCACCTACCTCTTTCACCAGAATTCACTATTAGCACAATGCTTACTGTGCACCAACTGTCCTGTTTTGTCACTTAATAACATTACATCTATTCATAAATGATTCATCTGATCTGGTGCTCACTGTGTTCTCCTATAATCCTGCACAATTTAACTGGTAATGTTTCCAGCTGAAAAATCTTGAAAATAAAATGATTAAAAAAGCAAAAAAAAAAAAAACATAGTCCTGGGGATTTAATAAAATCTGTGTAGGCATAGTGTGCATGGAAGGTACTGTGGTTCATAGGTTCATAGGTTCATAGGTTCATACTAGGCTATCTGCCCAAGGGCATTTATAAGCCTAGCCCATAGTTATTTGGCTTTCGCCACCCCTTTAGTTTGAATAAAACTATGCCTATTATTTTGCTGTGCCTCTGTCAAGCAGTGACACTGAAGTAATCCCTGGGGTATATCTGCGATCCCCCATCCATTGGTCAAGATTCCTCTTGAACAAGGCCAGCGAGGTGCTCTGCCTCACATGTACCGGGATTTTGTTCCACAGCATAGGGAGTCTCTGGGTGATGAATCTGTCCCTCCAGCATGTTCTATTAATAACCGTGTCAAGGTTTAAGTCTCCGCCCTTGTGGTTCTGAGGGATCTAGATTTTTGAGGTGAAGCATATTCATCAAATCAGGGTTTGACATGGCCTTATATGTCAGGCACAGGTCACCTCTGAGCAAGCGGTATGAGACTGAATAGAGCTGGAGTTCTTTCAGTCGGGCAGCATAAGACATATTTTTGAGACCCTTTATCCTTTTGGTGAGGAACTTTTGGGGCCTTTCCAGCTGCTGCAGGTGTCTGGTCAGATACATTCCGAATGGGGCATTGTACTCAATCATAGGTCTAATGAGTGATGAGTACAGGGGCGATGACCTCCCTTGATCTAGATGTGAATCCCTTCATGATCAGGTGGGCAATGTAGAAGGTTTTCCTAACTACTTTAGCAACATGAGTGTCAAGCGAAGGCTACTGTCAACCTGGGTCCCCAGATCCCTGATGACTTCTTCTGTGCTCAGTGGATTGCCACCTATATGGTAGCTAGGGGTAACCTTGTTTTTCCCGAAGGGTATGACTATGCATTTCTTGGCATTTAACTTTAGGCCATGGCTCTGGCACCAGTTATCCGTTTCTGTGAGGCCCTTCTGAAGGATATCTGTGTCAGATGTGTTTTCGACTATGGCGCCCAGTTTGCAGTCATCTGCAAACTTTGTCAGCCATAACCCTCCTGTGTTTGCTTGTACTTCAGAAAAGTAGATGCCGAACAAGAGTGGACCCAGGACTGAGCCCTGTGGGACACCACTTGTGACAGGCTTTGAGTCTGACATGGCTCCAGCAACTCTGACCCTGTGGGTTCTGTCACATAGCCAGTTTGCAACCCATCTTGTGATGTATGGGTTTACATTCAAGCTGATGAGTTTTTTGATGATACCTGAGTGGGGTATTGTGTCGAAGGCCTTTGCCAGGTCAAGGTAGGCTGTATGGACTGCCTTTCCTCATCAATGGCCTTGGTGACTGTCTCGAAAAGTCAACCAAGTTTAAAAGGCATGATCTGCCTTTGACAAAGCCAAACTGGGTTGGATCCAAAGTCTGCAAGTTCCCTATGTCTTTATTTATGAGTTCCATTATGGTCCTCTCCATGGCTTTGCAGATAAGGCTTGTCAAGCTAATGGGACGGTAATTTCCAGGGTCGGTGGAGGCACCGCCCTTGTGAAGTGGGACCACAGTCGCCGTGCGCCACTCCTTGGGTACGTATCCTGAGGTGAGGCTAAGATTAAACAGCTGACCTAACTGCGGGTTTAATTCCTCATTGAGTTCATGGAGCACACAGCCGGGGACACCATCCGGTCCCATGGATGCTGTGTTTTTTGCTTTGGAGAGAGCAGTTCTCACCTGGGCATTGGAGATGTTTGGGGGGCTACAATCCTCTGGTATAGATATCTCTCCTTTTGGGGGGGGGGGAGTTTGCACTGAACCTGTCAGCCAGTATGTTGGCAATGTGTGTGGGTTCAGTAATCTTCACATCATTTTGAACTAATTCTGAGCATATCTGGGAGTTTCCTCCTAGGTTTCTAACATAGCTAAAGAAGGCCTTATGATTGTCTTTTGAATCCTTGGCGATTTTTCTCTCAAAATTTGCCTTGGATGATTTTATGAGAGCTCTTAGTTTTTTACTTATAATGATCAAAGGTGTCTTACCTTTCAAGGATTTTGCTCTATCTTGTAGTAGCTTCCTCCTTTTGTTGTAGAGCTCGTTTATGGCTGGGGTCCACCAGACTGGACGCTTGCCTTTGGTACAAAGAGTCTTAGTTTTGTTTGGGATTGCCTGATCCATACAGTCCTGTAGGTGCTGGTAGAAGGCATTTGTAAGTGATTCAGCGGTTTGAGTAATGTTTACCACTGGCTCAGGGGCCTTAAAGGAGACCACACTTGTTTTTAGAAGTGTGAAGTCGGCTTTTGAGAAGTTTTTCACTGTGGTCTTTTTTGTTTCAGGTGGGGGCGGGATGAGGACCTCCAGCGAGATTAGTTTATGATCTGATCTCACCAGTGAGGGGTATACTTCCGGTGTTGAACATTGTGATCCCATGTTCGTGATGATGAGATCAAGTATGTTTTCTCCTCTTGTGGGGATGGTGACTAGTTGTTCCATGGCATTTGAGTTTATGAACTCCAGGAACCTTTGGGCTAGAGTGTTTGGGCTTGAGTAGTGTTCCCAGTCTATATTAGGGTAGTTGAAGTCACCTAGTATGATGGTGTTTGGAGATATATTTATCCCCTCCATTGTTTTCAGGAAGGCCATGTGAGGTTCCTGAGTTTGAGAGGGTGGCCTGTAACATGCTACAAATTGCAGAGCAGTCTTGCCTATGGTTAATTGCACCTGGATGGTCTCCGATGCATCGTGCGTTGCCACCAACCTTGAGGTGTGGGTGTCCTTTATGAATATGGACACCCCTCCTTTCTTGGTGTTGTCCGGATTTTGGGGCCGGAACGCATGATATGAGGTGAAACCTGCTAGTGCTGGGGTGCTCTCAGGAGCCTTGAACCAGGTTTCTGTCACAGCACAGACATCGATGTTCTCCATACTGAGAAGGGCCTCGAGTGCGTGCATCTTGAGATTGAGACTTCTGGCATTGAGCAGCATTACCCTTAGTTTTTTACTTTTTGTGTTCTAGGGTGGTAGGTTTAGAATTTGAGCCTTGCCTAAAAAGGCACTATGGGGGTGGCAAGAGCCTTTGCCAATATCCGGAAGCCTAGGGTGACAGGTGCAAGCCATCCCTTGTGAAGCAGCGTGGCTTGTCCAGCATGTCATCCCAGGCAGACAGACATTGGATCCCCTTTGAATGACACCAGAATTTAAGCCAATTATTAAAGCTGATCATCTTATCACTGTATTGTGGCATCATTCTAGGTGAAGGTAGGATACTGCTCAAGGTCAGGGTCATACCTGCCTGGGCTACATAATCAGAGAGCTCCTCAATGTCTCTTTTCATGTAGTCCAAGGAGGTACGTCTCAGGTCGTTGACACCAGCGTGGACAATGACTGAGTCGTACTTGTACCTGCTGTTGAGAGACCTGAGTGCTTGTGTTATGTGGCGGATTCTAGCGCCCGACAGGCAGCTTACTGTGACCTTCTCCTTACTCAGTCTGGTGAGCGGGACGTCAGTGTGTCTGACTATGGAGTCACCTATGACAAGTATGTTTAGTGTTGTATTTGGCCTTAAGGGCAGTGACTGCTTTGTACACTGATTTTGTTGTTTATGTGTTGTTTGTGTGGTGTATTGAGTTTGCAGTTGCTTGGGTGTCTGCTTTGGAGGCCTCTGCTGTTTAGGTAAATTTTTACTCAGAGCCTCCGAGTATGTCTTAGTGTGTTTATGTGTTTGATTCAGTGGTGTGGTTGAGTTATGTGAGACTGGTATTGTGGTGTGTGTAGTTGCCTTCTCCACCTGCCTGGTCTTGCCAGTCCTGAGTTGAGAGAGCTCAGCCTCCAGTCTGGCTAAATAGCTGCATCTCTCACAAGTGTTAGTGTTACATGGGAGGAGGAGATGGTTGTCCGTGTACATGAGGCAATTGTAACATTGTCTCAGAATTCCCAGATTCACCAAATGGGCAGGAGAGGACGCCAGCATCTGACCCTTCGACATGCTAGAAAGAATTATGAGTTGGTATGAGACAGAAAAGTAGTGGGCTTAGCAGGGAAGTGGGCACTCCTGGGGGTTTTGCTAGTGAGAGATTTGTATAATATAGGAGTGCTTGACCTGCAAAGAGAATGCTTATAAGACAAGGGATATGCTTATAAGACAAGTGCTGAGCTTTTGAGAAGAAAAAGCTATTTGGAACAAGTGCTGCACTTTTTAGTGTAGGTGTAAACTGTTTAGGTTCCTAACAGAGCAGTTCTAAGGGAAAAATTGAAGAACAGACTTTCTGGAGCCAGAAAGAGTTTAACCTTGTTTAACCGGCTGCCCGATGCTGCTCTAGTGGCAACTCAGCTAAAAGCGTTAAAGCGTGCTTGATAGCAGGGGCTGGAAAGAAGCAGGAATAGACCCAAAAGGGAAAATAAAACTACATTTTCAAGTCAGTAACCACCTCTACGGGGCCCAGGGAAGCTGCTCAATGTTTGTCACTGCCACTGAAGAACACAGAGACCCCCTTCAGCCCAAGCAAAATGGCCTCACAGAAACTTTCAAACAGTTCAGGAACAGCAAGCCTGTAACTGAACTTTTAACTTTCAGAAAAGTGGGAAAAAAGCAAGATTTTTTTTTGTTTTTGTTTTTACAGAGATAGCAGAGGTTCACAAGTAATATCAAGTTATAACAGTGCAGTAAATGACCCCACACAAGAGTGCTAGGTCAAGGACAGAAAATATGCAAGTTTTAAGAAAAAACGATTTAAAATTAAGTGCAAACAGGAAATTCAGCAAACAGCTTTTGGTTGTGCTCTAAATACAGCTACTAATACAGAAATCAAGTTTAACAAGCCAGAAAATGCTCAAGCTAGGCAGCTATGCAGAAAAACTTAGCAAATAAACAGAGAAAAAATACTTAAAATCTCAAAAGTGGCTCCCTTCTTCTCTCAGCGTTTTTTCCTCTTGGAGGGTGCTTCACCAACAGCCAACAAGCCTGAAAAGACGCTCAAACCACGAGGCAACTAGGTTTTAAGAGAGGAAGATGAAGGAGTTATGGAAATGACCCCTAGTGGCCAATAAAACTACAGTTTCAAGTTAGTAACCACCTCTACGGGGGGCAGGGAAGCTGCTCAATGTTAGTCACTGTCACTGATGAACACAGAGACCCTCCTTCAGCCCAAGCAAAAATGGCCTCACAGAAACTTTCAAACAGTTCAGGAACAGCAAGCCTGTAACTGAACTTTTTTAACTCTCAGAAAAGTGGAAAAAAGCAAGATTTTTTTTTTGTTTTTGTTTTTTACAGAGATAGCAGAGGTTCACAAGTAATATCAAGTTATAACAGTGCAGTTGTGTATGTGGAACCCCCTCTGTAGCTTCCTATGCATATTAAGGTGAGTTACTGAGTGATAGTCATGTAACATGGTTATTGAATCAGTGCAGGGAGTATGTTACTGTATCTGGAGATGAGTAACACACCCCCTGCACTGACAAAGTGCTGGATATCAATGCATGCATATGTAATAAAAGGTTTATTTTTATTTATTTGTTTATTTTTGTGTTTGCTTGGCGCAGCATGGTGTGCAGCAATGGACACATGCCAGACATCTAAAAATAAAAAAAAAAAAACGGATACATTTAATTATGAAAGCAAAGGTCATATTTAATTATAGCTGAGTGGGTTTGTGCACTGCACCACTGTGCTTAGCTGTGCTTAAACGTAGTGGAAAGGTATATGTAAAAATATAGCCACAGTCTACATGGCCATGTAGCCAAATGGTTAGAGTGACAACTTTATGTGCAGTAGGTGCAGGTTTCAAATGCAGTGACGGGTCATTTTGTAAATACACATTATGAGAATAATGTTAAATCCCGATTACATGTTGTATGATTACACAGACAGGTTATTAAATTTATTTTGCAAATACACATTTATGAGAAGTGCTAATAAACCTTGATTGAACTGTATGAATACACAGACAGGTTATTAATCATTTATGTTGCAAATACACATTATGAGAATTATGTTTAAACCCTTGATTTGGTATTGCATGTATGCACAGGCATGTTATTAAGCACTTATGTGGCAAATACACAATTATGAGATGCATTTTTAAATCCTGCTTTGTTGCAATCAGCTAAGCTCTGCTAAGCACAGCTGTTTGTGCATTGCTAAGGAGGGCAAAGCACAGCTAAGCAATACCCATTTAAGCACTGCTGAGCCCAGAGGGTTTGCGAGGTGCTAGGCAATTCACTGCATCTTTTAAAATTGCCCAGTGGCAGTAAAGGGCAGAAAAACAGACTTATTTAAGTGCAACAGGCAAGAATACAGCAGAACTAGGTGGAGTTTGAACGTGGCAGGAACTATGGCAGGTGTTGGAGAGGTTGTACACTTCCAGGTAAAGTGTTGGGGCATTCATAAATCTAGGGTTATGGCTGGACTCCTCATTAAATACCATAATGTCCAGCTGCTGTAGGCCCAGTACCAGGGATTGGAGTAGAAGTCAGAGGCCTAGGACCGGCTGGCACACAATCTCACCACTGCAACTGGTAGCCCCCACACAGGTGATCAAGTGCATCATCATTATGATGACCTGAACCATTGCTAGGGGGGTTTCTTGGCCACCTGGGTCTACGATGCTTGGGATGGGAGTTTCCCACAAGTTTGTAAGTACTGTTTGCATTGTTTTACCAATACCTAATCTGAATGTGTGATAGACAGGTATGCATAATGGTGTACTTCCTCCCTACAGTTGCAGAGGAGAGAGCTCACAACCTACAGGCCCATGCAGGGTGCCTGACTAAGTTGCACCATGAGTGTGGTGAGTACAGCTATATCTTGAAATCTATAGTCATATAAGCAAGAAAGAGTAATGTATTAACTGCTATTAGGTATATAACAGTTTTAATTGTACTGCAATGAATGTGATCATAGACCTGAACTGAAATAAATGAGTAATGACACCTACAGTTCAATAAAGATGAAAGCATGAAACCTGATAATATTAAGGAAATAAAGTTTCTACTGCATTAATTGTGGAATTATAGCTGTATTTCAACACCACATTACTGTATATGCACTGTTCTTCAATAAAGACTGGAAAAAATACCAGTCACAGCATGAGTTCACCCATAATAAAACTGTGTTTTGCAATATGTGTATATTTTGGGCTGTTGGTTATGAAATCGAGTATCTGCTGTGAACTAAAAACACAAGGATTACCACTGACTGACTGAAGGTTAGCTAATAAAGAGTATTCTGCTAAACTGTAAATGTAGAGCTGTACTACAAGATATAATGCATTATGATATTTGTTCTGCATTAAGATCTGAAGCAATAATAGGAATGACCAAGGTATATTGTGTATAGCAGGATTGTCTTGTGTTAACCATTGCATTTCAGCTATATGCATTCCTACTCTCAGGTACGCTGCTGCAGACAAGTATGAAGTTGTAATAACTGTGGACTGCAAATATACTACCATCTGCAACTGTATATGAGTTAGGTAGTCAACCCAGCACTCAGATATGGTTTGTACACATCACAGATATTTCCACCCACTAGGGGTATATTGTCTACATCTGCATTCCGTGTATTAATGCACAGTTCACCTACTATCTTTGTCATGCATGAATCTCATGAATGTGTGTTCAAGTGTCACTGCAGTCTTGCATAACACTCTACCTCTATTACCAGGTCATATTTTATCAGGTGAGCTCTAGGCATATATCATTTAATCAATATGAAACAGTGGGTCAGTAGCTCAGTTTGATAAATGCTAGGTGTGATGTACATTTTGTCACACACAGACCAGGGTTCGAATCAAGTAACATGTACTACTAAATATTACTGAATCAGTTGTGTATTTTAACAGATGTTCTCTCCACAGAAATTACAGGTAAATAAATGGCTGTAGTAGCTGTTAGAATGGGTTAATAATTTGTGGGTTGAGATATATAAGTGTGTTAATGGCATTGCTCAGCAATGTGATAAGACATCAGAAAATAAAGGCAACAAGTGCAATACTAATACAAGTTAATACAATAAATAAAATGTGTAATCTTGGTACATCTGTGAATGTCTGCTGATAGTTTAATCACATGCCTGCCAAGGATGACATGATAATCGTAACCTCTGTGTACTGTGCACGATACACGTCTCTCAAATGTCATGCTGTCATGGACTATGATCACTGTTGCCTAATCCTTTGGTCACAGATCTATCAAAGACATGATATATCTCAATAGCACAATCACACTACATCAGTTCAGAGTACACCTTGGTAGTCATATATGTCCCCCTGACATGTAATAGCCCCCTGTAGTTGTGTACCTGTAGGTGTTACAGCTTGGCCCATACTTTCCCATGCAGATAGCTTCAGAGGTATGTACATCCTATAGAAACTATAGCATGTACATACCTCTGAAGCTATCAGATATATGTATGTGCTATAGAAGCTATAGGACACTTCTATACATAAAGTAAGGGCAGACCTATAGAGTATATAAGAATACAGTTGCAAACAATATAGCCTATACTGGTAATAATGGATTGTATTCTCTCTCCCCCACCCCTTATCTGCATCATAATTTATTATTGTTATACATCACGTATGGTTTACTATTAACATATGTTGTTCTCAAAATGTTATGTTGGGCCTTGTGTTTTATTATTTTTTTTTATTACAATGGTTGCATACTAACATTGTTGAATTACCTATGTTGTTGTTGGCCTTATGCTGTAACTGTTACTGGCATGCTGTTACTATGCTGATTGTTATCTCACTTATTGTTCTGTTCCATATGCTATGCAATGATATGTTACTGGGTTATTTGCAATGTTCCGGCATACTGTTATAACTAACTAAATGTTCTATTCATTACTAACCTATGCACTGTGAAATACCTCAACACTATAGCAAGAGTGGGTAGGTCTGTTCCTGGTAATCCACCTACCCAGCCGGCCATGGCACTGGGTCCCAGCACGTCTGTGACCCAAGTCAGTTGTTCCCCCTCTGCTGGCCCTGCATTCCTATGGGTGGAAATACCTCAGGGGATGGGACCCATCCCCCCGGGAGCGGGTGTGGAGGTGGAAGTTGTCACCCAGGAACAGCTACCAGTGATGGTGTACAGGATCATGCATCGTGGCTATGAGGATTGCCTGTGCCAGACTAAGGGCAGACTCACCAACATGGAGGGGCAAGATGGACCCCCGGTGCCCTTCTCCCAGCAAAGCCACCTTCAGGGCAGTGAAGGAGCAGTGGTGACTGCCCATGGGTGGGGAGTTTAGTCTCACTGCTGCCATCTGGGGGCACATGGCTCTGTGATTCCACAATGCCTTCCTGGTCCAGGGTATTAACACCCCCTCATGTGTCACACACCAGCCCTGTATGCTGTCTTGTCTGTTTGCAAATGCAATCTCTCCTACCCAACTTACCTCCTCACATGTACCCATATCCCTTCCCCAACATTCTACTCTCTCCTTAAAAAAAAGGTATCTGTCCCACAAAAAAAGATATTTACCCATACATAGCTCTCCATTTCACACCCACATCCACTGGACAATCAATTATTACAGTAATTAATGCACACAGTTATGTTGCCCTCACCCCTCTCTCTGGGGTGCGAGGCTCCAAATTCCAAATTCTCTGCAATCTGCACAGCTGTTGCTGTACAAGTAATTGAGAGCTATAGTCCTTTCCTAAAGACTTTCCAGAGAAGGTGATTAATTCAGTTTTAAGCAGAGCTAAGTGGCACTGTGCCCTGAACAAACCTATGCAAACCCACTTAAAACTGCTTAAAACTGCCTTAATCACCTTCTCTGTTTCTGACACTGTTAGGGAGATCTGCAAAATAATCACCCCTGTCAACTACAATATAGTGCATTAGCCCACTAGACCACTTAGCTTTAAAGTAAAACATGTGTTTCCATAAACATATCCTGATTGCCAATGCCAAACTGCTTGTACATATAATGTGAAAATTGACAGTTTACTTGGCACTGTGATGCAGACACCAAACCACTACACAACCAAATAAATAGTGGTGTATGTACATGAGGCATGGGATAGCAAGTATAGCTGTCAACTGCACAGACTGTTGCAAAATGTCCACAAATGTGCCACCTACTTTTGGCACAGTTTTCACAAAACCTATTCTGTGTTCTGAAGTGATAGCAAATCAGTACAGACTGAGGTTAGAAAATCATGACAGATAGTTCAGTTTCACATGTCATACCCATCCAAACACACATGCTTATGCAAATCTTGTGTAACATACTGTATGCATGC
Source organism: Protopterus annectens (assembly GCF_019279795.1). Taxonomy (NCBI): domain Eukaryota; kingdom Metazoa; phylum Chordata; order Ceratodontiformes; family Protopteridae; genus Protopterus; species Protopterus annectens. The sequence goes on from NC_056726.1 coordinate 1,086,362,965, forward strand.
ACATACGTCTTGTACATACACCTGCTGTTGTATTACTTCAGTAGCTCAGTTTGCTAAATTCCTAGCATGTTGTACATTTTGACACCCACAGTCCTTGGTTCAAATTCAGTGTGTTGCACTTCAATGACATGCTTGTGAATACAACAAATAATGACTGAGTTCTACAATTTTAAGCAGAGCAGGTTGTTGCTACTGCATTCACTGCTACCTATGTTAGCAAACCAAAGGCCTGTAGGTAGGGACACACTGCACAAATATGTATAGGCTTCCTAAATGTCACCTACCACTCTCTGAATGGGACTATTACATAACATATGTATCTTAAGCACGTGCCTCACCTGGACTGTTATGGGTACCCTCACTCTGGCTTTTCTGTAACAACAGAGCTGACACTGCTCCATCACTGACACATGCAGCTTGCTGTCCTCCAATTTGTTCAAACTCCCCAGTATGACTCCTGGGCAAAACACAGCAGCTGCAGCCTGCAACGTAGGCAGCAGTATGTTCAGCTACCTGCTACAGCCCTACCATACCTCACAACCCCCTAGTACAAGGGATCCACACAAAACCCATAAGTGCAACCCAGCTGTTCTGGATGCAATTAGCAAGTCTGTGCCACAGATTGGTTCACAGGAAATCATCTTTTAACAAGCAGTACCTACAAAAGGCAAGCAGCTGCTTATGGTAAACAGCTCTGTGACTTGCTTTACCAAGACAGACTGTGATTTTAGAAGCATTTTACTTCAGGATTTCTGCACAAAAAGGAGTACAGCACTCTGCCATGTATGTAATAGAAGTCCCCATTTAATGGGACACAGAAGGAAGGATGCAGTTATGAGGAATATGGATTACAGCAGTTGGCCTGCAGTACATCTTTGGGAATGGCAAGTTGGTGATGGTCTGTTGTCCAGCACCTACAGGCATGGGTTTCAACTCTGCCTGCTGTAACATAGATCACAGCTCTGGCCCTCTCAGTCCTTCCTGCAATGGTCAGCTCCTGTACAAATGCTACTGGGTTGTCTGTTAGACAATAGTGACAGTAAGCAATGGTGGACACAGCTGGCATATCACATAATGAACTGTCATTCAGCTCCTCTCAGTCTGTGAATGTCACACAGGAATAGTTCAGGTGACCCCCTACAGCAGGACTTCAGGTCATAGCCAGTAGTAGTGGAGAGACACAGGCCTGACCTCAGCAATAGAGTGTACATATTGTTCATATAAAGTAAGGGAATGAATGCAGTAACAGATATGACTGTAGCATAAATGTTTGCTGAGGGTTTTGGTGTGTGACAGCCAGTTTCCCCACATTCTGAAATCAACCATTAAGTATTGACCAACCGTTTGACAGGCATCCACATATTTCTGTCAAAGGGTTTACATATATCAGACACACGTACACATTCTGCAAACATCTGTATACTGCAGAAGTCAGATACCTATAGCGAAGATACCCTACAGCATGTTTGCAGTGCTGTCATTGTGGCACAGGGATGGTGCTGGACTGTCCCCATATACTTGTAGTAACACTCACCTATTTGTCGGACAGTGGTTGTATGACATGGTACTGGGACATTGCCCATAGGAGACACACCACAGTAGATGGCATTGATGGGAGTGGAGGCATACCACACACTCCATCACAGCACAAAGGGGCATAACTGGTATTGCCACTATGTTGCTGACAGCCACATACATACTGTGTTGATAGATGTAAAGGCATGATGTGGGAGTTAGTGGAGGATAGTGCAGGCCAATTAGGATGTGCATGGTGTGTACATAGTGGAGAGCAATGTATGTGGTCCTGTGATGTGCTCCCCTCTTCTTGTCTTTCAGAAAGGATGTATAGATGGAGGCATCTGCCATTATCAGCTGTGGAAAATGATGTGCTCCTAGATGGTGTCAGGCTGCATCACAACATACTGCTGTCCAGGTGTCGCCAGAATCATGAGCAATGTGCTGCATGGTGGGCTGACCTCATCACAGCAGTAAACCAAGTAAGGAAACAGGGAAGACACTACGAGCAGGTCTGACACTGGTTGACAGATATGATAAATGCTGCATGGCAAAGGGCCACTGCTGTGGCAGGGGACCATGCTGCCACCAGTGGAGGGCCTGCAGCAGAAAAAACACTCTTTGCCACAGAGGAATAGGGAGGTTGACAGGTAGGCACAGGGCATTAAAATGTGCAACTATTGCACACAGGGAAGTGAGACAAGCACACTGCTGTAAGGGGATATAGTTACACACACACTCACAGAGTTACCCTTTCTGAGATTAGAACCCCTACCTATCTATTAGCATACACTATAGTACTAAGTACTTATCATATGAACTACAGAGCTTACGCATTTTGAAAGTGTCTGCCAGTGTGCTGTTAAGGTGGATGACATCAGCAGGCCCTGTAAAGGAGGGGGTTGACAGGTAGGCATGGGCCTTAAAATTTATAACCATTGTACACAGACAGGCACTCTGCTGCAAGGGGATATATTTACACACACACAAAGTTGCCCTTTCTGAGATTAGAACCCCTACCTATCTAGGTAGCATATGCCATGGAGCTTATGTGGTTTCACAGTGTCTGCCAGTGCTGTTAAGGTGGATGACATCAGCAGCTGTTGACATGGAGGCCACTGTGATGGAGGACACTAGTCACAAGTCCATAAAATGATTGGCCATTGCACAAACATAGGCCTGATGGGTATCTCTGTACTTCTGTATGGGAAATGCCCCCACACACACAAGGTGGTTGATATCAGATTAGAATCCCTACTTACCTATTATTACACACTATAGCTCACAGTACTAGTTGCACGTGCCACCAGTTATACTTGGTGTACAAGTGGCTGCAGCACTGCATCACTCTACACCTTTATGCAGTTTTATATATATATATATATATATATATATATATATATATATATATATATATATATATATCTGTTACCTCTAAATATCTAGCTAGCTATATGTGTTGAAAGCTGAAAATCTTGAACTTCAAAAGACTGAGTCCAGAATCTCGAAAATTCAAAATATTGAAACTCAAAATACTGAATCTCATAATATCAAAAAATACAGGACACCAATACTTACTGTACTCCAGCACAAGTACATACAGAAACAAATAAATGACAAACTATATTACTCTACTCCACCTATAAGCTGGGGGACAAGCCCCCCTGCACCCCCCACATCCCCTGCTACATAAATATATCAACTCCGAGATCGCACTTGACTAGACTAAGATGAGTTATGTTGTAGTATAGCAAATTAAAAGGGATTTAAATGGAGTATGTCACTGTGTTGGAATATAATAAGTGCTGGTGTACAGTGTTTTTTCAATATTATGAGATTCAGTATTTTGTGTTTTCAATATTTTGAACTTTTGAGATTTTGGACTCAGTCTTTTGAATTTTGAGATTTTGAGATTTTGAGCTTTTGAGATTAAGAACTGCACAAATATATATATATATATATATATATATATATATATATATATATATATATATATATATATATTTAGAGGTAACAGATATATATCTAGCCACATAAAGGTGTAGAATGATGTAGTGCTGCAACCACTTGTACACCAAGTATAACTGGTGGCATGTGCAACTAGTACTGTGAGCTGTAGTGTGTAATAATAGGTAGGTAGGGGTTCTAATCTGATATCAAGCACATTGTGCATTTGTAGGTATTTCCCATTCAGCAGTACAGAGATACCTCTATCTGCCACATACTGATAGAAAAGGGTAATCATGTCTGAGGGGGATAGGGAGAGACAGATACATATACATAGCTGTTTGAATACACAGCTATATATATATATATATATATATATATATATATATATATGTATATATATATATATATATATATATATATATATATATATATATATATATATGCAGATCTCTGTTCTTTAGGCAGATGAGGCGTCAGACATGGCCCAAAATTAGCTAAGTGTAGAAGCATGCCCAGTATGACCATCAGTACTTCCAATGTGACTCCAGGCTAGACCTACCTATACTCCAGTCTGGGATTTTGTGTGCTACAGTCAATTGTCTGCTGCACCTGATTAAACTGTCCAGCACCTCCCTGATAATATGTCCAAGAGATTCCCCAGCTGTGAGCTGCACATAATATCTGAGTCATACCTAGGGTGTGTTCAGATTGTAATAGACTGTACAGGGTTTTGTATCATATAGTTGGTACATATTAAATAGCATTGTGATTTTCTGGTACAACACTGGTAAATTATTATATATTGACGTTAGCAACTGTTGAGAGACTTTTGAGATACTGACTTCATGCATAGCAGGGAACCCATATTACTGTATAACCTGTTATTCTCTGCACTTTCTACATTCATCTGATGACTAGTTAATCATTTTGCTTATATGTAGGCCTTTATCCCACTCCTGTTCATGGCTTTGTCCATATTTCCTGTTCTAAGTAGTTGTAGCTTTGCTGTGACTGGTGTACAAGATATAACACCATACACAGGGTTACAGACATCACACCTCTGACAGTACATGTTTAACAGGATGTCCAGCATTCCTCCCCATATGTCTGCTCTGCTCCTCAGACAGTTGTGTAGTTTTGTGATATACTACTACATGGTGCCCATTGCCTTGTTTTAGGTACTGACACAGTTATGTGATGGCCTTTAGATCCTGCTGCTACTCTGTCTTGTTACAACCTGCTGTTATACTAGCCACCTTCTAAGTTACTCAGAGCATGAGTGATGTCCATAGCTGTGGCCCCCTGTCCCTCCAGTGTTACTGGCTTTGTCCAGCTTTCTTGCACTAACAAATAATGACATATTGACAGTCTGTGGGACTCCTACCATTGGAGTACCTCACATGCAAAACAGTCGGTGCAGCCAGTGTTGAACCATGTACCCCATCAACCATAGCAATGTAATTACCCTCTGAGTCAGGACAGCTGCCAGACAGTGCAGTTTACTTCCTGACACTGTCAACCACAGACAAACATAGCACTATGACCTCTGCATATTGGGAAAATGGTACATGTCACCAGGTTGATTGGGACAGCACAGGGTTGTGTGGTCTGCTGCTGTTACCTTGCAAACATACTGTGACTGCAGTTGTATGGGGACATGGGTGTGTTGAGGGTAGGGGACTCCAGCACTGACAGTCAAGCATCTGTCCTGTGACCCCACTGAATTTCATTCCCTCACATAGTGCATTGGGTTTTGCTGGCTTGGGGTCTACTGCATATTATGGGTTGGCCAGTATTGGACAGAGAGTTCCTGTTGTCCCATACAGCTGTCAGTTATCTGTAACTATCCCAGTAGCCCACTCTATTCCCTTGCATATATACAGCAGGTCCATACATATGCTAATACAGTCTACTACCCCATTCATTTGTTGTAACGAAGAGTGACTTACCTTGTGCCTGCAGTGGTTGAGATAATAATGCTTCAGAGCTGTCTCTGTCTGATGTATGCAGTACACAGCCAGAACATGGTAAGGTACTGGATGTGTGGTGTGGATGGCATCCTTTTTACTATGTATGTGAGTCAGAGTGAGGTGTCAGTCCCTAGAACCCTAGGTTGTCAGTGCATGTGCTATGTGTTGCCTCTTTGCCAAGGCCAGGGCATACTGGGCATGCCTATGTGTGTTTACAGGGATAGGCTCAGGGGGTACCTCCTCCAAGTCCCCCTGTGGGTATGGCTGTGGGGACCTTGGCACTGGTGGGGGAGCTGTGTGTCCGTTCCCTGTGATGATCTTGCTGCAGCTGTTTCCACAGAATCATATTGTGGAGCATGGCACATACTGTGAACATCTGTGCACATGTGGCTGGAGAATATTGCAGGGCTCCACCAGATATATCGAGGCAGTAGAACTGTGACTTGAGCAGCTAAAACACATGCTCTATGATGTTTCTAGTTTGTGCATGTGCCTCATTATGGCATTCTTCAGTAGGTGTGTGTGCATTTCTGATGGGTGTCATCATCCACGGTTCCAGTGTGTAGCCAGCTTCCCCTAGTAGATGGCCATATGGGATGTCCCGCCTGGCAAACAGCTGGTACATCTGTGATGCATGCCAGAAATGGGAGTCATGATAACTGAGAGGAGTACCAGCACACACACTCATGATAATGCCCTGGGCATCGCACACAACCTGGCAGTTGATAGAGTGAAACCCCTTGCGGTTGACGTAAACTCTACCCTTCTCACAGGTGGTGCCTTGATGTGGAGATGAGTGCATCTATGGCACCCAGTACCTCAGGGTAGTGTGCTACATGGTGGAAGAGATGCATACTGCTGGCCCTCTTCTCAAGGGGGAGGGGTAAATTAATGTGCTCACTGGCATGTTTTTGCATGGCAGCCAGGAATTGGTGGAGTACCATGGATGCAGATGGCTGTGAGACCCCAATCATATCCCCAGTTTGTCTTTGAAAAGTACCTGCAGCAAGTATTCTAAGGGCTACACATACCTTGGTTTCCACTGGGATGGGTTCCCTTCAGTTGACTCTGGGTTTGAGTTGAGGGTGGCAAATCTCCAACTCATGTAGCTCCTGGAAGGTTACCCAGTGCCTAAACACTCTTCACCTTCTCAGTCTAGGCCTATTGTCAGCAGCAGCATCAGCACTGACATCAGCCTCTAGCACATACAGATGTAGCAGAACAGCAGCAGACCCTAGCATTTTATCAGTTAAAATTCTCAAGTGTGTACTCCAATAGTGCAGAGTATGTGGGAAAATCAGATTGTAGGGTGTATGCATACTTTATAGTGGTGTGTTGCAGTTGCAGCCTATGTGATTGGCTCATTACACTGCATTCCACCTGCTAGGTATATCATTGTGAGTTTGAATGGGCCATTGTCTGTTGAACAGGGCTTATCAGTCATTTCTATCCTGATTGGCTTTAACAGGCTATTTTTTTTTTTTCAGTGCTAAGCACTAGGATGCAGTGCACAAACCCGTGGCACTAGTGTAAACGGTGCTCAGCAATTTTGACACTCCCCCAACCATGGCCATGCTCAGCTTTTCTTAAACTAGCTAAAACATGCTCAACAGCATCAGACACCTCCCCCACTTAGTTATGCGTAGTTGAGCGCAGACAGGCACCACTGAGCTCCAATCCGCTTTAACATAGTGTGACATGCCCACTTTCGATGTCAGCTATCTGTTCTACCATTACCTACATGGTTCTAACCTGAGCATGGGTTCTATCTTTGGGCACTGTAGCCCTTTTTGCTATTTAATAACCCCAGCTCATTTACGTACAGCTAAATGAGTATACCCTGGATAAGTCACTACTCCAAGGCCTGCCTCCATAGCAACCACTGGCACCTGCCATTGTAATAGTCTGCATGCTCGGCACTATAATGCAATATATTGGCAAATTTGTACTTTTTGCTTTTTTACACATTTTGTTTTTTTCCCATAAAGGCATGTCTATGCATCACTGCACGCCACGTAAATGTAATATATGTATTAAAAATGTTATTATTTTTTAATGATTTGCATTGCATCTTGGACTCACTGGCCATAGATTTAGCCATTTGCATGCTTATCGTACCATAGCCACCCTTTTTCTTAACTTTTTACAGCCCTGTCTGAAATTTACAGTCCGGTACATGGTTTGTATCCACGTGCATTTCTTTCACCAACATGGCACCTACATGGGTGCCTTTCTGCTTACTAGATTGCAAATCAACCTCATTTGCATGATTTTCACCAGCTTATGAGGTGATTTGCATTCTATGGACACCTCTGTGTCCATACGCTCATGCACACCCATCAGCTCTGTTTCCTGGATCGCTCAGTTGGCCATGCTCCATGTTCGGGCTGTAACGCTATGCCTAAATGAAGAATCACTCCATTTAGGCTTTATTTAATTCCACCCTTAGTTTTCTGGCTACTGATAGCATTACAGAAAGTGTTTTTCTACATAAGGTGTAGAGTTGAGGGTTAGGGTAAAAGTTAACAATTATTAGTAATGATGGAAAGGGCCACTACCCCTTAGCCCAAATGTACACCTTCCTTAGAAAAATACCTTTTCTGTTACATTACTACTACTATAGAAGAGACTCAGACACAAACCACATACAGTAGCACACTTGTACAACAATTGGCTGGCCCCTTACCTAACCCTTACTGTAACCCCAGCCTACAAACACTCAGAGATACACTCCCACTACCTAATTTCAAAACTTTTAATATATCCAAAAGCTTCAACATTACAGTCTTAAACCCACATTTTCCTTACCCACATGCACTTGATATTCCTTTTTTGACATCTACAATACTCGACAATCAGAACTCTTGATCAATTTCCTAAGCAGTTCACTCTATCAACAAACTGCCAATTTGACAGGGTAAATTACATACATATCATATATTGATATGTATGAATGAGTGTGTGTGTGTGTGTGTGTGTGTGTGTGTGTGGGGGTGTGTGTGAAGTGTTTATGTGGCATCATCTGCTGCATATTCTTTTGGTCAACATGGCATTAATCAATGCAGTTTAATCAACCCCCATTTTATCAGCTGTTAGAATGGTGTGAAACAGATACTTGCCCCTTGCAAGACCCATGGTAGAGCCCATTCCAAAAGTGAATTTCAAAAGAATTCATTTGTGAAAGTAAATGCCAACATTGTGGATAGTTTGTATGTGCAAATGTATTTCTATACCCGCCTATCTATTTATTTAAATATCTAGCTATGTAGCTATTTTTGGGTCCACTGATATCCATCCCCTGTACAATGGATGTGGCCTAAGGCAGTTCTTTGTAATTCAGAATACATCAGATATAATATCTGATAATGCCCATTTGAATTGGAAATCTGGTTAGATGATAACATTTGGACAGTATTTGGCAGTATCAACCCCTGCAGGTGTCTTTGTTATTCATAGCTCTAACAAAATAAATTTAGAGGTGGAATACCCATTTGGTTTTATTTTTCACTTGTGGATTAACTGTAGCTGCATCCAACTTGTTTGTCTCTATTCTGATAACTTGCATTTGGGGTATACTTTCTGGAGTTGCATACTCCAGTAACTGCATTTTGAATTGCTTGGTACCTCAGGGCTAGGTCTTGTCACTTCTTCATATGGTATACATGCTGCCGCTTAGGGAAGTTATTCAAGGTAAAAGTGACCGCTGTCACTTACATGCTGATGACATTTAACTCTATCTCTCCTTTTCCCAAGCTTCAGTACTAGATTTTTACTATTATATAAGGCTGCTTTGATTCTCTTCTTCCTTGAACGGCACACAGTCACCCTAAAATTCAGCTCAGCTAAGGCAGAGGCAATGCTATTTAATGAGACTGTTCATCTACTGCATCTTCCTCTCCTTCTCTACTTATTTTTATGGGTGAAATAGAATGGAATTTGCATCTTTTGTTTGGGGTCATGGTGTGAACTTTGAAAAGAGACTGATGCTTAAGGAGCAGATCTCATCTGCTATTTGGGTATATTACTTTCATTTGAAGAATATCACCCAGATGAAGAACTTGGTTTTCTTATCAAACAAAGCAATGAGGATCGCTCCACTAGTCTCATCCATTACTATTATAATACCGACCCTTTGGCCTCATGGACAAAGATTTGGCTCAGATGACATATGTGCTTAATTCATTGGTACAGATTCTGTGTAGTGCTTCTTGCTACCAACACATAAGTCCCTTGTTGCATGATATACACATACAGTATGTCAGGATGACATAGCAAATCTACTCTCTGATAAATTCATCTCAAACTTCAGCCCCCCCCACTACCCCCCCCCCCCCACCAGATGAAATCGCCTCCGACAAACTTCCCCCAGCTATCTTCAGTGGCTAGGTGCTGGCAGCCCATGCTAAAGCCAAGAACACCACCTCCATGGGTCCCTACAACATTCATAGTTGCCTCATGAACAGTCTAAAACATGACCTATCCAGACCACATGAGGCACTCTGCAACTACAGCCTTGAAACAGGCTATGTTCCTAGTGAATGGATAACCACAGCAGTCATTCCCTTCCACAAGGGCAGATCATCAACCAACCAAGAGAACTACAGACTCATCCATCTAACAATTCTAATATGTACAGCTATGGAGCAAATTATCATGGAAATGATAAACAAGGAAATTGACAACCTACAGACACTGGGCCCATCCCAGTTTGACTTTGTTAAGGGAAGAGCATGCCTACTTAACCTGTTACACTTCTTTAAGAGGGTTTTCAGGCAATGGATGATGGTAAAACAGTGCATACTGCATATTTTTGACCAGGCTAAGACAGTTGATACAATACCCTACTCAGCCATTGTTATCAAGCTCTCTGAGCTAGGTGTAAACCCTTGCATAACTCACTGGATTGCCTTCTGGTTCAGACAGGACCAAAGAAGTCAGGGATAGTGAGACTAGCTCCACCAAGAGACCAGTCTTCAGTGGAGTACCCCAGGGCTCCATGCTGGGCTCAGTCCTGTTTGGCATTTTCTTCTCAGAACTCAAGGCTAACGTTAAAGGCGCCTATCTAATCAAGTTTACAGATGACTGTAAATTGTGAGCTATTATAGATTCTCCCAAGATGCAAACATCTTACAAGTGTATTTAACACAGACAAATGACTGGTGTCAAAGCCATGACCTGAAACTCAATGCCAAAAAAGGCATTATAATGCCCTTTGGGAAACTGTCAATGTAAATTAATTGCTCCATTGATAAAATGCCCCTAAAAGTCAAACCAGTAGTAACGGATCTAGGAACATATGTAGAGAGCAATCTGGTCTTTGACTAACATGTATTTAAGATAATAAGAAAATACTTCTATGTCACCCACCTTATTGGTAAGGGTATTTATTTATTTATTTGTATTTGTTTTCCAAAGTAGTGCACTGATCTCCATAGACCTTTGTCAGACTCAGGAGCAGTGTCTGGTTAAGTGACTTGTTCAGAGTCATACAGTTAGGTATGGCATCCAGGTCCAAGGAAGTTATAGTACCCCTCTACTTGGCCCTTATCATACTCATCATTGAGTACAATACCCCCTTTGGCATGTATCTAACCAGACACTTGCAACAGTTGGAATGCCCACAAAGGTTTCTCATTAGGAGAATTCAGGGCATGAATACTCTGTCCTACACTGATGGCTCAAGGGCTCTATATCTGTATTCAGTCTTCTATAGGCTACTGAGAGGGGATCTTTGTCTAGCTTACAGGGCTTTCTTAGACTCAGCCATGATGGATCTTTTGCACATGTGCAAACACACAGCACCAGAAACACTAGATTTAGGGATCTGAACTTCACTTGTGACATAAACAAAATGTGCTGGGGAGACAGATATGTGTCCCAAAGAATCCCCACAATATAAAATAGGCTCCACGTCCATAGCCATCCCAAACAGAACCAAGACGCTTACTTCCAAAAAAAGGAAACCAATCTAGTGGTCCCCTACCATAAACAAACTCTACAACAGAAGGAAGAAACTGTTGCAGAAAAGGGTAAAATCCCAAGACTGGAAAAAATCCCTAGCTAGCCTTATGAAAAAATTGAGTTACCTCATCAAATCCTCTAAAGTTAGCTATGAAAACAAAATAGCAGCAAATACTAAAGACGACTACAAGGTGTTCTATATTTATGTCAAGAATCTTCGGGGCAACACTCAGGTCTGCTCTGAGCTGCAACACAATGGCAACACATATACCGAGCCAGCTGAAATTGCCAATATATTGGCTGATAGGTTCAGTGCAAACTTTACCACCCTTTCACACCCAAAGGGCCAATCACAATTCCTGTGGACTGTCAAGCTCCTAATATTACTGCTGCTCAGGTTAAAACTGCACTGTCTAAAGCCAAGAACACAGCTTCCATGGGACCCAATAATATCCCTGGATTTGTCCTACATGCACTACAAAATGAAGTGGCACCACACCTTAGTGCTCTGCTCAATCACAGCCTCACTTCAGGTTTTGCACCCACTGAATGGCAAATGGCCACGACCATCCCACTCCACAAAGGGGGAGTGACTACAGACCCCAGAAACTACCGCCCCATTAGCCTGACTAGTCTGATATGCAAGGCTATGGAGGGTATCATCGTGGACCTTATAAATAGGGATATAGGAAGCCTCCAAACTCTGGAACCCACACAATTCAGATTTGTGAAGGGTAGACCATGCCTGCTCAATCTGGTAGACTTCTTTGAGTTTGTCACCAGAGCTGTGGATGAGAGCAAGGTAATACACACAGCCTGTCTCAATCTTGCCAAGGCCTTTGATAGCATTCCCCCTCAGGAATCATTGATAGACTCACTAATCTAGGCATTGACCCCTATGTCACAAGGTGGGTTGCTAACTGGCTCACAGATACAACTCACACTGTGAAGGTTGCAGACTCCAAATCAGACTACTGACCAGTCACGATTGGTGTCCCACAGGGATCTGTCCTTGGTCCCCTTATGTTCGGTATCTACTTCTCAACACAAAAAGAGTTTGGCTGACCAAGTTTGCAGATGATTGCAAACAGAGAGCCATTAAAGAATCCCCAACTGATGTAGAAATCCTACAAAGGGGCCTCACTGACACCAATGACTGATGCCTGAACCATGGCCTTAAACTAAATGTCAAAAAATGTATCGTTATTCCCTTTGGGAAAAACTCTTTGCCCATGAACTACCACATCAACAGTGTTCCACTTAACTCAGAAGGTGTAATAAGAGATCTGGGAACACAGGTTGATAGCAGCCTCTCCTTTGACAACCACATCGCCACTGTGGTTAGGAAAATCCTTTTATGTGGCACATCTCATCACAAAGAGTTTCTTAGCTAGGAAGAAAGAGGTCACCGTCCCTCTTTACTCATCCCTCATTAGACCTGTTATAGAATGCAATGTCCCTTTTGGCATGTACCTCAATAGACACCTGCAACAGCTGGAAAGGCCACAAAAATACCTCACCAAGAGGATTCTAGGCCTTAAACACATGCCCTATACTGACAGACTCAAAAAAACCCAGCTATACTCAGTCTCATATTACCTCCTTAGAGGTGATCTCTGCTTAACCTACTAAGCCATGTGTGACCCAGAGCTGCTAGACATGCTACATCTAAAAAAAAACAATTCTACCATGCCACACACTCCAGGGACCTCAATCTTGTTACCACATTAAATAGAACATGCTGGAGGATAGGTTCCTTACCCAGAGACTGCCCATGCTCTGAAACAGACTCCCCATCCACATCAAGCAGAGCTCCTCTCTAGCCCTCTTCAAAAGAAATCTTGATGAGTGAATGAAATAGAAAATTCACCCAGGGGATCACCTCAGCTGCCCTGCTAGATAGAGGCAATGGGAACTAACATCTGTTGACATGATACTAGGGATTTTTATTGACTAGGATTACATAGGCCCCAGGGCCATTAGCCTAGTACACACCTATGAACCTATGAACCTATTTAACAGAGTTTTTCCCTGCCCCTATTCAAACAAAACCTTGAAAACTAGATGGGAAATTGTAAATTCACCCCCCCAGTCTGACTCTCATGTCCTTTATGAACAGAGTCCGTCAATAAGAAAAGTATTCTCCTATCTCCCTCCCAACAAATCCTTAGCTACTTGCCTACTAACATGCCCCTACCCCATATAATACTTGCAACCCAAACGATTTGGTTGTGAGCAGCTAGACTTGCAAGAGCACTAGTGGTCATTAGCCTAGTAACACCCAATGAAACTATGAACATATGAAGGACTTTTATATCTTTTACTCCAGAGAGGCCTCTCAGATTCTTAGGGAAAGGGCTATTAGTAGTTCCCATGACCTCTGGAAAACATCTAGTAGGCATTCATTTGTCTAGCTTCCCCTGGCCTCATGGAATCAGCTTACCTCCTTGTTACAGGCATACAGTGCTGAGACTTCTTTCTGGTGATCTGTTAGGTACTTTAGGAGAGTCTGTGGCAATGTACTTAGAGTCTTTACCATTTTTAGTTATTGTTGTTCAGTTTAATTTAATTTAATTTATCGCCTTACCATATTAATTTGGTTTAATGGCTGTGTTTTTTTATGTTTTGTCCTCCCACATATACCACTTATCCCCTTCCTTGCTCTTTAGACCCATTCATTAATACAAATGTCTGGAAAACAATTATTTTGTTATTCAGGTCTTCCTTTTATGTGTTTTTTTTTCTTTTTTTTTTTTTTGCTCTGTGCTTCCTGACATGGCTTGCTTTTTATTTAAACCACCAGCTGCTTAGCATCTGTCCTTTTTATTATATGTTTAGAGCTTTTTTGGCTCCATGTTTTAATTCTGAGACCAGTATCCGTAAGTTCCAGGATTACACAAAAAAGGTTTAAGTAAACAAACTTTGGGTGGGAGGATGGTATAAGGGTGGGAGGATGGTATAATGGTTAAGGTGTTTGCCTTACAAATAGAAGGTGCAGGGTTTGATTCTCACATGGGGTAAGTGGCTAGGCTTAGAATGGCCTGCAAAGGCAGTTAGCCTAGTACCAGCCTATGAACCTATGAACACAGTCAATAGTGATAATCTATGTTCTCTATTAACTATTTTTTTGGAGGAGGGATTCCCTTTCTATCCCTAATGGGGAGACACAACCCCCCCCCACACACACACTACTGATGTATACCAACTCCAAAATCGCTGTACCTCAGAGTAAATGGAATACTCCAAGACATAGTGACTTTAGACTTATATATGAATTCCCATTTTTGAGCATTCAGTGAGATTGCACAGGCAGCCACAATGACTACCGGTTTAATTTAAGGCTTTCAGTTTCAGTATTTCTGGACTTACATATATAAATATAGGCAGCTACAGGTATTTACTTTTGAATGAACACAGCAGGACCACAGACACATTTAGACAGGTAGATAAGGTTACTTAAGAGTAAGCTTGTTCTGTGAGATTACGCAGGCAGCCACAGTGACTACCAGGGTGTAATTTAAGGTAATACATTTCTAACACATTACAGAAAAGTGTAGTCAGTACAAAGTAAAGTACAAACTGTCAGCTAGCAGATTGTCTATTTTCTCCAGTTGAGTATGGCTGGTGACATTCACAAACTGCTCTGCTCTGCACAACTAAGTGCAGAGCAATTTGTGAATGTCACCAGCCATACTCAACTGTCAGCTAGCAGATTGTCTATTTTCTCCAGTTGAGTATGGCTGGTGACATTCACAAACTGCTCTGTTTGCAACTAAGTGCAGAGCAATTTGTGAATGTCACCAGCCATACTCAACTGTCAGCTAGCAGATTGTCTATTTTCTCCACTTGAGTATGGCTGGTGACATTCACAAACTGCTCTGCACTTAGCTATGTATTTCACTTAACATTTCACACTTACTTAAATAAAAGATTTGGGACAACACCTCCAAATGCATCCTTGGTTATGCATCACATGCCACACAGTGGTACTGTTCACACACATATAATTGTACCAATGCCATATAATTACATCAATTGTACTACATATGCCTACACGTTTTTCATTGGAAAGCTGTGTTTGAGCAAACTGATACCATATAAGGACATATACATGAGTTGGTCATAGCTTATACAGAGCATTTACTGACACAAATGCCAATAGTCACATAATGGTTCTAGTGACCACCTCAATAATCCTTGGAATAGCAACAGAATTACGCATGCAATGAATTGCACAAAGTTGCAATTTAATCAAAACGTGATATTTTGTGTATATTACAGCATTACAACATGTGGATGAAACAGGACTTATGTTCCCATGTAACCTGTTTGAATTTATATTGAGGCATGTCACAGAGCATTTAATGATGGTAGGTCGACATATGCACACCTGTGCCATGCTGCAAGTGTCACTTTGATGGTTGAATGAGGACTGGCTAAATTGTTTATCTTCTCCACTACAAAAACACATGCCTTCCTAACCCAACAACATAAATAGTATCATCTCATGTGAACAGTTCTCAGAAAGCATATTACTACAGCTGTTATGGAAGGAACATGTAATGAAATGGCAGCAATGTCCATCGATACATTACCTCACATCAGACCACATATTGATGACAGCAACGCTGACATGTGAAATGTTCATAGGGTCATAGGACATTACTAAGCTAATAACCAACATCACATAAAATCTTAGACATTATTATAACATTTAAACCAAACTCCATTTATCTACATACTGGAAGAAAGAAAAGCTATGTGCATATGTGTGTTTTTGCTTCATTGCATTACATAGTGCCTCTCTCCATATGTGACATGTGCACTACCCCATGACAGAATTAGCAGTCACACATCCAGTGGTCGGAAATGGCTTGCAGAGGCTTATGAAAGGACTCTGCTTTATAATGTGTGCATGCATCTTTGACATGAGGACATCCTCCATTCCTCTGTAGGAAGGATGTCATGTGGCAGGAGGGAAAAGGGGGATGTTGGATGCATGGAGCTATATTAAAGTTTCTCCTATGTGGTAGTGAAAGTAAAAGTTATTTAAAAGATCATGCAATGACCATAATGTACCACCAGCCATACACACACACACACACACACACACACACACACACACACACACACAGCAGTAGACTAATGTCTGATATGAACATTGCAAGCTCAATTTCATGCAATATAACAATTGCACCACCACATATGTCTGACTTTAACAGTATCATGTATTTTATGGAGTAAGATAGGATCATTGTATGTTGAGAAAAACATGTTGAGAGGAGTGTCTGACATGGATGGAGTCACATCTCAGTGTAAAATTGTCTCAAAAATATTATTTGAATGTATACATGCTCAATTTCTTGCTCTGAGATTAGAACTCCTAAATATCTAGTTGCAAAAGCTGGAAAACACAGTACTCAACATTAATGCCACAGCACAATTTTGACTTGAACGATGTCAGAGTTCACTTTATACAGGATAACACCATCAGTGTATGTTACAAGAAGATATTTGGATGAGTGTCTTACATAGCTATGGACTTACATGCTGTTCTACACTTGTTAACATACTAATTTTGAATGAAAACCCACCCACCAGCTGACTACAGTGAGGCTAGAACCTCTACCTAACTATCTAAAGAACACCGAACTTAACTCATTATATGATGTGGGCAACATATCCTGTTATGAGAGTGGTGTGCAGAGTGTGGATTTTGTATTTTCTGTTGTGTTTCCAATGTGCAGGTATACTTTAAAAGACAGCTTCTCAGACTACATGGCAAAAGCTGTCAGGAATGCATGTAGCAGAACTGAGACATATGAAGCTTTTTTTTCAGTATGGTGTATACATTACACACTTATTGCTCCACACATACATACACACACACACACACACACACACACACACACACACACACACACACACACACACACACACACACACACACACACACACACACATGTGCTGTGGTCAGCATGGATGCAACTGTGTGTGTACATGTGCTCATATTTGTGATGAATTGATGTCCACTTTAATAAAAGTATAAGACAACCTGAATGTGTATTGTCAGTATTGTCAGTATAAAGCTTTAGATGTTGTAACAATCCAGTTGTGCTATTTATTTCTGTAGTATAGCTGACATCTGGAAACTAGTACTGACTTATTCATTTTTAAGTGCATGGGTACAGGGCATACATGAGTCTGAGTAAACATGTGTTTATTCAGTAACAGGTGCCTTCTCCTTGGTTGTGGTTTTATATGGATTATTGTGGGATGAAGGGTAACTGGCCAGCAAAAATACTAATTCCTGCCAATCAGCTCTTTCCATAGCGCACTAACGAGCAACTGGGTGGAACAATCAATGGCAAAGTGTCTGTGCATGCGAGATACACATTTAATGACAACTACTTGAACTTGAGAAGTACTTATCCATATAGTCTGTTAGAAATAGCTGACAGATGCTATAGTGTTCATAATGCAGTTTATATTGCAAATGTTGTGTCATAAATGTTATGGCATTAAGAATTATTAGTACCACCTTCCCCGTTTGTGTGGAGTTAAGAGATGAGCAAATATGGGTCACTGCTTCATTGAGAAAATAATAACCATTCTATTGGTTTACCTTCCTTTGCACAAACACACTAAGGAGAGAGAGATATGGCAGTCGGCACTTTGGACAGAACTGAGTGTAAGAAAAACACCTGCTGCCTAGCTGTCTCTGTAGCAACAGGTGTAACAGCAGTAAATTCTTATTTTGAGCACAAATGATACAGGGTTTGAATCTAGCTCAGTCTAATTTTTTTACATAATTATTCAGGATGGCATGAAATATTTACATGATAATTTTTGCAAATGTGAGAGGAAATGAATATAGTGAAGCACGGTATAAAACCGAAGAATATTCAATTGATTTATGTCAACAGTACACATATGGATTTGCATATGTATACTTTTGTCAGTCTAAATAACTATTATAGGAAATATTAAAAATAAGTGCCTTTATTCTGCTTTAACTATATAATGATAATGTGTATGAGGGCTGACTGCAGCACACCACTTAGTGTGCTTGCCTGTTTGAAGATCGCACATGTTACAGTGTATCCTTTTAGAAACTGACAAGTCTGCAGGTGTTGTGGAAGTATGCTAACTGCCATGCAATGCCACTTGGTGTGTTTGTGAGATGGAAAGCATATGTATCATTTTTGAAGCTGATAATGTCTGCTTATTGTCTCCAGGTGTTGTGGAGCTGCAGGATGTTGTGGAAGTGTGCTGACCGCCACACAATTCTGCTTAGCATGTTTGCGCTATGAAAGCAAAAGATGGAGCAATGTATCTTTTAGAAATTGACAATGTCTTGTTGTCTGGGGCATTATGCCATGTTTGCATGAAGGTAAACAATGTGCAAACAAGACACACAAAGTTCAACATATATTATTCTTGTAAAAAACATTTCTTATTTTTCATCACTAAAAGTTAAAAGTGGGTCTTGAGCCGTGTGCTCTGTGCTTCATTATGTTTACCAGGTATGCTACACACATACACACACTTGATTCATAGCTGTAATGTATGATGTCCTTATCTTAGGAGCAACTTTCATTAATTTTAATTTATCTGTTTCATCTTATTTGGGCTATGGCATGAGTTGCTCAAATATTAATATTAAAACAAAAAAAAAGGAAACATAAACATTACAAAATACATTTTAAAACACCTTACAGATTCTGACACAGCTCTGGATTTGAACTATCACACCAATGAAATTAATAAACACTCTGGGAGTTTCTAATCTCTCTTTGCCACAGAAACAACTTGCAGCAAAAAAACAAATGATTGTAAGTACAAGCTTGGACACTCAATTGTTTGTATATGTGTTGCTTACAGATTTATTGTAATGTGTGATCAGACAACCAGTTTTGAGTATTGTTTGTAGCAATGCAGCTCTGTTTACTACGTGTATTTTGTTCATTCTGCTTTATCTGTGCTGACTCTCAGACATGTGATATATAGGTCATTTTGTATCATTGTCCTTTAAATGTATGATAAAATGACATGACATTGAAAAACAGTTTTCCACAAAGGCAGGAGAGTTTGGCTATTAATGAACAAAACTGAGAACTGTGTGCTTTTCTTTACCATTTAAAAGTTTGATACAGTTACTTCTACACTTTGCAAGTGCATCCAGGTGTATGCTGGGTGACACACCCAATGCAGGTGAAGTAGTCTGAATTGCTGTTATGTCTTCTCTCTCCCTCACACTAATCATTCATAGTTGCAATGCATTCATAACTGACACTGAGGTATTGCCTACACTATGTTTATACTTGCTACATGAAGTCAAAAGTTTAGGATTCAGCAGTTCTAATGAGTTCACACCTCATTTGCATGTTCTCTGTGCTCAGAGGCCTGAATATACACTATATAAAGGTAACTGTGTAGCTAGGGAACTTGAAGGTGAGGAGGCTTGTGTAGGCTACTCCTTTTGATTTATTTGCAGAAAAGGCTTCTGATCTTGCTAATGTATGATTGTATTTTTCAAATACATTCTAGATTTGTTAACATGTTACAAAGAAACTTTTTATATGCATGCATTAGAAAATGGACATTTTATCTGTAATGCACTTCTTATCGTTCACTGTTGACATAAGCATTGTGGGAAGGCATTCTTTCTGAGATAGTCAGCCTATTAACATGTGTTATGATTAAAACTGGGTTATCTTACAATATTATGTTATTTCAGAGAAATGTAATGTGCTATATTTCCAATGACAAAGGTGTGTTATGCTTCTAAGATAGAACATAGACATCTCCAGGGGAGTGCTGGGCACAGTGAGAGTCTCTGTTTAAAATTTGTACAAGTTTTGTGAGAATTGTACTGAAAGCATATATAACAATTAAATTATGTGGTAATTCATACTTTGTATAAACTTTTCATTTGCCTATTTTTTTTTTGTGGGGATGGAGGAGCCAAGTGCCATTTGTATGTTGCCACAGCAAAAGCTGTATGTATGTAAAGAGATTTGCTCTTGAAATGTTATAGTTTTAAACTAAGCTACCTTATTGCCTAAAGAAACTGTTCATGTTACTGTGGCTGCAATGTCTTTTGTATTTATCTGTACTGTTTCATTGTCGTAGTAAATGTTCATTTTGCTGTGCCTAGTTCTAGAAGACATTTCACATGTTGTTGATTTCTCATGTTTTCGAACCAGCATTGCTCCTAATTTGTTGACTAGCCTACATCTTTTTCAGTTATTTACTGTGCTTATTTAATTACAATCTCCTCCCTTTTTTTGTTTTTCCCAGCTGTTCTCATTACCTTTACCTAATCTTTTCTGCTACTGGTTGTGCCCCGCTGGACATTCAAGGCCAACAACTTTCAACTACCATACCCTGTTTGTCCTAATCCACCCTGGGAAACAAAAGTAGTCCTTGAACTGTACTCCAAGATAACTACAGAAGTATGTCAAATGAGGTTCTACCTCCCTCCTCTTTCTAATGAATTTGTTGAATAACTTGCTAGGTCTGTAGTATAAACCTACCAGAATAACCAGCAGCCATACCCCCCTCTACTTTGCTTTTCTTCTTCTCTACTTTGCTTTTTTCTACTCTGAAGTTCCCACCCAGATTATCCTAGTCTTTTTGTAGCTATTTCTCTTCAAACCTTTCTGAATTTCTTATTACCTCCAATCTTCTCCTGTGGTCTCCAGTATGTGCTATGTCTGTTCTTATCCACTAGATGGCAGTTATTACCTGTCTCTAACACTTCTCTCACTATTTTTCCACCTATAGATTTATAATCCCTTAGTCTGTCACTCGCCACTTCTTCTTCACTCATATCCCAGTCCGTATTCATCCTACAGCATTCATCCTACAGCCTGTCTATTTACATTACTAACATCTACACATCTCTTCCTGTACATCCTGCTTACCTTCCTTTATACTTACTCTCAACTTTACTGATTGTTTTCCTCACCATCCTGCTGCTGTGTCTGTCCTTTAGGTCTGCCCAGCTACGCTTCCCTACCCTACCCCAAATATCACCCACCCCCAGTACCTCTACATTTATTCCTACCCTGGATCCCCTCCCCTTCCTCTGAGCCAATCATATCACTACTCCTCCCCCTCCTATCATTGACCAATTAACCAATCCCTCCCCTATCTGTATCTTTCTCCTTCCAGTGCTCTCTACTATAACCCTATTCCCTTTTCACTTAATCCTCCTTCTCCTTCCTGTACTCTCAACTTTAACCCTGTTCCCTTTTCACGTAATTTCTCACCTATAATCCTACTGCCTCCTCCTAATTTTTTCTACCCTAGTTAAGAATGACTCCTCCACTCTCACATACACTTCTTATCTCTTCTGTAAGCATTCTTCTCCTAGCAACTACCTTCAATGCCACCTCCTATTCCTCTTTCAAATTACCCTCCTTTTTCTCCTCCCATACCTCTACTACTCTCCACCATCCCAACTTCATCTCTTCCCACTTTCACAACATATCCCCCTCGCTAATACAACCTAACCCACTTCACTATTTTAAACTAAAACATCTTGTCTATTCAACAAAGCATCTTTCACCAAAAGTAATACTTTTCTACACACAAATGACAAGTTACAAACCAGAGGTCTGGCTTCTCTCTTCCTCTAGCTGCCTTGTCCTAGCAGGAGACATTCACCTCAACCCTGGACCAAAGACTAATGGCAATCACCCTCCCCCTATCTCTCCAAATACTTCCAACCATAAATACCTCAAGCTAATTACCATTAACACCCAGAGTGTAAAAAACAAAATAGCACTCTTTCATGCTTGGCTATTTCATACTACACCAGATATAGTAGCAGTCTCAGAGACATGGTTACAACCCCACATTACTGACTCTGAGATTTTACCACATGGCTTTCAAGCACTCAGATGTGACCGCCAAAATAAAAAGGAGGAGGAGTAGCCTTAATCTATACTAGCCTACTGAATATCTCTCCTTACCAAGACCCTATTCCTCAGTTCAGCAATGCTGAACTAGTCATAGGAATTCTTAAACTGAATAACTATAAAAGTATTTGTGTCATGGCCATCTATATCCCCCCTGGAAACAATACTACCACTCTAGAAAACATCCTTCTATAGGCCTCTGCTAACATTAAGCTTGAAACATACATATTAGGTGATATCTATCTATCAATCTTCTTAATTTCACTCAACTAATAAATGATATTAACAGACCTAATCGAAACAACCCCCCAGGGTCCACTCTAGACTGGATCTTAGTCTCCCACCCAAATAATATCTCATACTCTGGTTTATTACCAGACACCATAAGTGATCATCTCCCTGCTATCATTCACCGAACTACCCACTCCTCCCCTCACCAACACCAATATACCCATACTCGTAATCTTACAAATTTTAACCCTTCTTTATTCTCTGAAACCCTCAAACTAACAAACTGGGACAACCTAAAAACTCTTCCACTAGACAAAGCCATAGATTCCTTCAATACAACCTTCCTGAGCATCCTAAATAGTCAAGCCCCACCTAGAATAAAACAAATAAAATCCAACTCCACACCATGGCTAACTAAAGACACCAAAACACTCATGCTACAAAGAGATAAAACCTGGAAACTTTATAACAAAAATAAACACCCTGTTACCTTCCAAAAATATAAACAACTCCGTAACTTAACCAAAAAGCTTGTTACAAAAGACAAAAAATCATATTTTATTAAACTTCAGTCTACCCACTCCAAAAATCCCAAACAATTCTGGAACTCCATTAACTCTCTTCTGCATCCAGGTACCAAAATTAATCCCTGCCCTGACAACAAAAAAACTGATACAGAAATTGCTACCCTCTTCAACTCCTTTTTTACTTACCCTATAGCTGAACTCACTAAGACCTTCCCCAACCAGGTCTCCTCCCTTCCTCTCAATCCTACTACCCCTTCCTCTCATAAACCCCCCACTCCCAATCCTCCCCCAACTTTTTATCTAAAACCCATCTCAACCTCCTACATCAAAAAGCTACTCTCTAAACTTAAGCCATGCTCCAACGCCCCTGACAATATTCCCTCACTCTTTCTAAAGCTTGCCGCAGATGGTATTGCCATTCCCATCAGCATTCTCATCAACAGATCCATACAGGAATCATATGTCCCCAAATTGTGGCGGGCAGCCTATATCCTGCCCCTCCACAAAGGAGGCAAAAATAATAACATCTCCAACTTCCGACCCATAGCCATTCTTTCACCAATCTCAAAGATCCTTGAAAAATGCATCCATCTCCAACTCATACCCTTCCTCATAAATAATCAACTCCTTACCCCTACCCAACATGGCTTCCGTCCTGGACATAGTACTATAACTGCTCTCCTCTCTTTCTTAGACATAATAAACCTTGCTCGTGACTCTAGAGATATTATTTCCACCATCGCCCTTGATCTTTCCAAAGCATTTGATACCATCTCCCATACCCACCTTCTGAATCATCTCTCTAACCTTAATCTCTCTCAAAATTGCCTTAACTGGTTCCACAGTTATCTCTCTAACAGATCCCAGGCCGTGAAATGGCAAACCGGTATCTCTACTTTCCTTCCTACCCCCACTGGGGTCCCCCAGGGGTCCATACTAGGACCAATGCTTTTTAATATATTTATCAATGATTTTCACACCACCATTCCTAACACTAAAATAGTGCAATATGCAGATGACTCCACTTTAGTCTGCTCTGCTCCTAGTCTCACTGAGCTCCAGACAAAAACCCAATTGGCCTTCACAACTACTGAGTACTGGATGCTTCAAAACCATCTCTCACTTAATGCCAATACATCCAAAATCCTTCTCTTCTCTCCCTGAAAAACTGTCACACTTGACAAGCAATCCTTCAATATCTTCAGCCATGCCAACTTCTCTATAGAAGTTGTCCCCTTTGCTAAACTTCTTGGGGTCACTATCGATGAACAGCTGAAATTCGATACACATGTCCAACTTAACATAAAAAAAAACATCAGAAGCTAGGTATGTTATATAGAAACGCTCACTTTCTCTCTCCATCTACAAGGCAAACTCTAGCTTCTAACTATTTAGTACCATCACTATCGTACGGTGCTCCACTTCTAACCAATCTTTCTATTACCATCACCTCAAAACTAGAAATCTGCTACAACAAAATTGCTAAATTTGCTACTAAATCTAAACACTCCTCCCATCATTGCACCTCTCTCAATATGCTAAAGTGGCTTGAGCTTCCTAACCACCTTGTCTACCTACAGCTTACTACAGCCCACAAAATAATCTTTAAACCTACTGCATGCCCTGCTCTTACTAATATCTTACAATTCTACACTCCAAACAG
Organism: Protopterus annectens; assembly: GCF_019279795.1. Taxonomy (NCBI): domain Eukaryota; kingdom Metazoa; phylum Chordata; order Ceratodontiformes; family Protopteridae; genus Protopterus; species Protopterus annectens. The sequence continues at coordinate 1,086,387,710 of NC_056726.1, forward strand.
ACTCCTTAGATCTGCCCAACAAAATCTTCTTTCTGTATATAAACCAAAACGTCCCCCTGGCCAGTTTCTCCTTTCCTATTCTCTAGCCAAAAAATGGAACTCCCTCCCTCCCTTGCTAAGAATCACTTCAAGCTTAGAACTCTTCAAATCCCTGCTCCACTCCCACCTCTCCCAAAACTGGAAATGTAAATGCATTCTTCCTACCTAACTCCTCCTAATATCACTTATACATGTACTCCCTCATGCACATGCTTCCTAATATCGCTTATATATGTACTCCCTCATGCACATGCTTCCTAATATCACTTATACATGTACTCCCTCATGCACATGCTTCCTAATATCACTTATACATGTACTCCCTCATGCACATGCTTCCTAATATCACTTATACATGTACTCCCTCATGCACATGCTTCCTAATATCACTTATACATGTACTCCCTCATGCACATGCTTCCTAATATCACTTATACATGTACTCCCTCATGCACATGCTTCCTAATATCACTTATACATGTACTCCCTCATGCACATGCTTCCTAATATCACTTATACATGTACTCCCTCATGCACATGCTTCCTAATATCACTTATACATGTACTCCCTCATGCACATGCTTCCTAATATCACTTATACATGTACTCCCTCATGCACATGCTTCCTAATATCACTTATACATGTACTCCCTCATGCACATGCTTCCTAATATCACTTATACATGTACTCCCTCATGCACATGCTTCCTAATATCACTTATACATGTACTCCCTCATGCACATGCTTCCTAATATCACTTATACATGTACTCCCTCATGCACATGCTTCCTAATATCACTTATACATGTACTCCCTCATGCACATGCTTCCTAATATCACTTATACATGTACTCCCTCATGCACATGCTTCCTAATATCACTTATACATGTACTCCCTCATGCACATGCTTCCTAATATCACTTATACATGTACTCCCTCATGCACATGCTTCCTAATATCACTTATACATGTACTCCCTCATGCACATGCTTCCTAATATCACTTATACATGTACTCCCTCATGCACATGCTTCCTAATATCACTTATACATGTACTCCCTCATGCACATGCTTCCTAATATCACTTATACATGTACTCCCTCATGCACATGCTTCCTAATATCACTTATACATGTACTCCCTCATGCACATGCTTCCTAATATCACTTATACATGTACTCCCTCATGCACATGCTTCCTAATATCGCTTATACATGTACTCCCTCATGCACATGCTTCCTAATATCACTTATACATGTACTCCCTCATGCACATGCTTCCTAATATCACTTATACATGTACTCCCTCATGCACATGCTTCCTAATATCACTTATACATGTACTCCCTCATGCACATGCTTCCTAATATCGCTTATACATGTACTCCCTCATGCACATGCTTCCTAATATCACTTATACATTCACTCTCTCATGCACTGGCTATTTTTTTTCTTTTCTTTTCTTCCCCACAACTTCCACGGTCTGAAATCTAAAGAATGTCCAGATGTAAATACTGTACATAGCTCTCTCTCCTTTCTCTGTTACTTTCCTCCCTACTTTTTCTCCCTTTCTTTGTGCTCCCCTTCAAATTGGTACAACACCATATATAATTATACTTTCTTTTCTAAAACATTTTATAATTGTATGTATAATTACATAAATGTGTGTTTGTTTTAACTGTATGTAATAAGGAGCTTTTCTCTCCAGACCTAAATGTAAAACTCTATATTTGTTCTAATTGTATGTAATACGGAGCTTTTCTCCCCGGGCCTCCACTGAAAATGGGCCCTCTGGGCCCAGTGGACATCCCCGGTTATCAAACTGGAAATAAATAAATAAATAGTCATCCTGTTGTTTCCATGGTAAACAATACATTATTAAAGTAGTATTCCGATTTTTCGACCAAACATTTGTTTTAGTATGAGTGTGATATAGTACAATCATATGACATTCAATTTTAATAACTGAAATATGTGTTGTGTGTGTGTGTGTGTGTGTGTATGTGTGTGTGTGTGTGTGTTTGTGTGTTTGTGTGTGTATGTGTTTGTGTGTGTGTGTGTGGGTGTGCGTGCATGCGCACGTGTATGTGTATGGGCAGGAATTTAATTATGTGATATTTATGTGTTGTATCCATCTTTGTTTTATATCGCATAGGATTATGGTATCCAAGAGTACAAATCCATGTAATCTCCCTTTCAGTGACCCTGAAAATGACGTCATAGTGGAGGCATTCAGGTACCACTGTGCCTTTCTGCTTTAGAGAGGATGCAGGGATATGGGTGACCGAATGCAAATTTGGAACTAGATAGTCATTGATGTAAATGCCTTAGGGGGTGACCAGGACTTATGATCAGATGTGTTATAGTGCCACTGATATGATTTCATTAGCTCGTAGGAGAGCAGGTGCAGTTGCCCATGAATAGCTGGCTACAGGGGTGGGAGCCTGCTAAAGAGCCACCACTGACACCATATGAAGAGTTCCTGTCCATAGTCAGAGATCCGAGGGCTCAGTGGAAACTGCACATCAACATGTGATTGATATCGTTGCTGGTATTTTTGGGAGGCCAAGTATGTGCCACAAAGAGGTTCCAGGTAAGCTTACATATGCCAAGTTTTAAGATTTGGTTGCATAGTAAAATATATAACAACACATTTAACTAATACTTCATGGTGTTTTTTATTTTATTTATTTATTTGTTTTTTGGATGAACCTATGGATAACTTAAGATATTTAACAACGCATTTTTTCATTTTTTCATTACACATGGGCTTTGGGTGGATGCATCAGCCAAGTTTCAGTTAAAATTATTGTTAATGGACATATAGGCAAAAATTGTGTATTCAGTTTCCCCCTGTGTTATAGCAGTTCTGATGATTGCATCATTACCTTGCTTCATTTCTTCCAGGAACTTTCTCCTTACCAAGTGTGGAGTCATCTGCACATGGTAAGGCAAACATTTTTATTTGATTATTGATGACTACCCAGACAGGCGTACACACAAAGCAGTTACATGCGTTATTCATGAGACCTACAGCTCATTCTGTCTCAGTGGTCATTTGATACTTTATCCAAATTTTTTCCTGCCTGTCTGTCTTACTCACATGCACTCACTACTTTTTGTGTCAGCATTGGTATTTAGCCCCCCCCCCCCCTCCAAACAACACCCTGTGCAAATGATGATAACTGTACTATATCCTTGATTTTCTATCTTTTGAGTTCAGAGATACATAAGTCTTTTGTCTGATGCCCAGAATGCATTGCTGACTAAGTACTTATTATATATGTGTTTGTGATGCTCTTTTGAAAATTGTTGAACATTGTACTGCTTTCTTACATGTTTTTGTAATGTGTGTATCTTTGATGGATGAGGCCTCTTGGTTTATACTGAACACATCTATTGACATAAGTCAGTGCTGTCAAACATTGATGTCATTGCTGTAAAAATCACCTACCTTCTATTTTGTTACATTAACAAGTAAAATTATGCAAGGATCTGCAATTCTTTGTATTTTTAGTCAATTATTTTCCTATTCCAGGTTTAATACTTACCTTTATAGTCTGGCAGTTAAAACTGTTTTTAATTGGGGCTGACTCAGTGTGATGCTAGCAGTACACAGCGATTACATGAGTAAGTAAAGGTTGTGAGTATTGCCTGGCATCCATTTTACTGTATGTTTGTGTACAGGATGACAATTTTACCTCCTGAAGTGGTGGGCATGTGTGTTATTCATTGCTTCCTGGCTAGGGCAACGGGGTATCATGCATGCCTATGTCTACCTCCACCCACAATGGCTGGTGGATCCCCCTCTGATATCTCACCTGCATGTGGCTTTGGTGACCTTGCCAGTGTTGGTAGGATGTGTGCCACAGCCACTTCCCCTTGGCGATCCTGCTGAAGCTGTTTTCTCAGGATAATATTATGAAGGATAGCACAGGCAGTGAAAATTTCAACACAAGTACTGGGATTGTACTGCGGGACTCCCCCTGACGTATCTGGGCAGTGGGACTGTGGCTTCAGCATCCCAAACCTATGCTATATGATGTTTCTTGTTTGAGAGTGTGAATCATTATAGTGTTCTTTGGTGGGTGGGTGTGTGCATTTTGGAAGGGTGTCATCAGCCACAGCTGAAGTGCAACCCCTGCATCCACCAGTAAATGATCTTGTGGCATATCTGCCCTAGAAAACCTCTGATACAGTTGAGAGATGTGCCAGATATGGGAGTCATGGCAATTGCCTGGGTTGCCAGTACACACATTCAGGATTATTCCCTTAGTATTACACATGACCTGGCAGTTAATGGAGTGGAAGCCATTTCTGTTCATGTACACTGTTCCCTGTTCCCTGGCTGGTGCTTTGATTTCAATGTGCATGCAGTCTATGGCAACCATCATTTCAGGGAAGTGTGCTACAAAGTAGAAATCCTGCATAGTTGTAGCTCTCCCCCCTCAAGTGTAGAAGGAAAATGTATGCAGTAACTGGCATGTTGTAGCATATCATTCAGGAACTGATGTAGAATCCTGGATACTGATTCCCGTGACACCCCCAGTATACCCACTGTTGGTCTCTGGAAGGTACCCACAGTCCATATTGTAAGTGCTCCACATACCTAAGTCTCCACAGGTATTGATTCCTCTTAGTTTGCCCTTGTTTTCAGTTGAGGATGACAAAGGTTGCAGAGGTTCTGTAGAGTGTCTCTAGCCACCCTGTAGCACTCTGTAATTTCCACCTCATAACAGCCTAGTGAAGAAAAACTTATAAACCACAAAAAAAGGCTCCAAGGTAGTCACTCGGTCAAGATTTATTGTCCACAAACACCAATAAAATCCAATAAATTTGACAAAACAACAAAACAAAACAAAGTTTCTATCGTAGTACTAAGCGCTTTCACCCTCTAACACATAAGGGCATCATCAGAGTACATCTAAAAACATGAATAAACTACTATTAAATAAATAAACTTCCATTACACAACACCCCTGATTGGTTGTTCAATAAAACTATTGTCCAATAAATATTAATGGAATATTAGTTAATTAATAATTAAATAATTAATATAATTATAGAATACACGTACACTTATTTAAAAATTCATTTAAAAATGGTTCATAAAATTTCTCCTTGTATGTTTACATTATATACACAAAGATCTAATCTTTAAAATACTTGATATAGAGATTTGGCCATTAATACCAGGGAATGAACTAGCATTCAGCCTCAACTGCCAAAGACATTCCTCGGCTTCCAACAGATTATTTAAGTCACCTCCATTTTGTCCATGTGTAGGGATTCTGTCTATGACAAAAAATATAAATCTCTTAAAATTATTACGTTTACTACTATGTACATATAATGAATTTACCATTCTTTTATTTTTAATGTCCCTATTGTGTTCCATAATACGTTCTTTTAATTTCCTTGTAGTTTTACCTACATAAAATGCGAGACATGATGTACATGTAGCTAAGTAAACCACCATTGTTGTATTACAGTTGCAATATACTGGACATTTAATAGATTTTCCATATCCTTGAACCATTACGTATGGTCCATCGTTAATAAACTTGCAACCTTTACAAAAAACGCATTTACTCATTTTTGACATATTATATATCTGATCCCTACCGTTATATTCCATATATTCTTTTAAATTGGTACCACAACTATAACTAATCTTAGGAAAATGACCTATTGTTTGACAAAACTCATCCTTGTTACTAAAAACACTTATCCAACTGTCATTTAATATTTTGACTATATAGTCAGAATGTTCATTGTATGGTAAAATAAAGGTGTTCCTTCTATTAATAACAATATTTTCATTCAATGTATTGTTTAAATCAAATTTAATAATTGGTTTATATAAAGTATATCTCTTCTTTTTGACTTCATCCTCTAGTTGTTTTAATAAATATAGAGGATATCCCCTGTCCACAAACATGCTGGTAAGTGTGTTGAGTTCCTGATTAAATCTGTCATCCTCACTAATAATGCGTGATAACCTTACCATTTGCCCCTTAACAAGATTCTTTTTTTGAAAATACGGGTGACAACTAGTAAAGTGTAAAAAAGAATTTGAATAGGCCTTTTTCCTAAAAATGTTGGACTCAATAATACCATTGTTAAAATAAAAATACACATCTAAAAACTCACAAGTTCCACCCTGTATATTACTTGTAAAATTCAAAAAGGAGGATGTAGTACCAAGAAATTGTATAAATTCACTAATTTTTTCTTTTGGACCCTTCCAAAATATAAGGATATCATCCAGGTACCTGGCATAGAAAAAAATATTGGACCAATAAATAGATGTAAAAATACAGTTAGTTTCCCACTGGGCTAGTACTAAATTTGCGTGCACACCTCGCCCCCATTGCTTCCCCAGTACGTTGTCGAAAGTATTCTCCTTCCATAAACATAAAATTGTTGTTTAAAACTATTTCCATCAAATCAACCAACAGTTTACGTTTTACTGCATGGAATCCATTATATTTCTCCAAGGTAGCTTCAAACATTTCCAGGCCCAAATCATGTGGTATCACAGAAAATAAATTGATTACATCTATAGTAACCATCGTAATATTATCCATATTTTCCTCCGTATTGAGCTGTCTCACCATTTCTAAGCAGTGCCAAGAATCCTTAAGAATATGTGAAATGAATTCAGAATATCTTTACATTTATAATCTATGTATTTCACTACTGCTTCCAATTTGGACCCCTTAGCTGAAACTATTGGTCTTAATGGTGGATTGTTGATATCCTTGTGTGTTTTGGGAATACCAAAAATGGAGGGAGTTATCGGATGCTCTACTGTAAAATAATCATATTCACCCTTATCTATTGTTCCTTCCAGCATATAATCAAGTAATAACCAATCTATCTTGGTATATACTCGATTCATCTCAAATCTAGATACTTTTTCATAAGTTTCACCATCACTTAGCAGATTAGTCATTCTATTTGTATAGTCTGTTTTAGTCATGATTACCACCCCTCCACCCTTGTCTGGCTTCATCACTCTATATTTTTTATTCATTCTCAATTCTTTTAAACAAAATCTTTCAGGCGAAGTGAGATTATCTTCCATTGTAGTAAGTTTTTTAATCTCTCTTCGAAACTGTGATTCACATAACATCTTAAATATATGTATCATTTTGTGGTGGAATGAAAGTGCTAGATCTTTTCAGACTAAAACAACCTGAATCTGGTTCCATCCTATTATTTTGGTTCACAAAAAACATTTTTAGGTTTAACAGTCTTGTATAAACCTTCAAGTTGATGAGAATCCTTCCTAAGTCATATTTAAAGTTAGGAACAAATGTAAATCCTCTCTTAAAAAGATTGACATAGTATGTACCAAAATTTGTTCCAGTATAGTTATACATAGTAAAACCCCCCTCAACAATAATACAACACTCGGTTGTTTTTTCTTCAAAATGATAAAAATCCGCTACATCGTGTATAGAATTAGCATCAATTCTTCAAAAAGAAGATATATACTTTATATAAACCAATTATTAAATTTGGTTTAAACAATACATTGAATGAAAATATTGTTATTAATAGAAGGGACGCCTTTATTTTACCATACAATGAACATTCTGACTATATAGTCAAAATATTAAATGACAGTTGGATAAGTGTTTTTAGTAACAAGGATGAGTTTTGTCAAACAATAGGTAATTTTCCTAAGATTAGTTATAGTCGTGGAACCAATTTAAAAGAATATATGGAATATAACGGTAGGGATCAGATATATAATATGTCAAAAATGAGTAAATGCGGTTTTTGTAAAGGTTGCAAGTTTATTAACGATGGACCATACGTAATGGTTCAAGGATATGGAAAATCTATTAAATGTCCAGGATATTGCAACTGTAATACAACAATGGTGGTTTACTTAGCTACATGTACATCATGTCTTGCATTTTATGTAGGTAAAACTACAAGGAAATTAAAAGAACGTATTATGGAACACAATAGGGACATTAAAAATAAAAGAATGGTAAATTCATTATATGTACATAGTACCACAAAAAAGGACGTGTCCAAGGTAAAACTAGTAATACGTAAAACGGACACAACCGGAAACACTGGCACTTTCTAAAACAGTTCGTCTCAGTGTAGAATTATTGAAAAAAAGTTCTTTCCTCAAGGTACATTCAAAAGTAACCACAAACCACAGGTAATAAAATTCAAACTGGTTGTAGCTCCAAACACGCTGTTGCAGGAATGAATACAAATATTACATAGTATGTAATGTATGTACTATGTACATATGTACATAGTAGTAAGTGTAATAATTTTAAGAGATTTATATTTTTTGTCATAGACAGAATCCCTACACATGGACAAAATGGAGGTGACTTAAATAATCTGTTGGAAGCCAAGGAATGTCTTTGGCAGTTGAGGCTGAATGCTAGTTCATTCCCTGGTATTAATGGCCAAATCTCCATGTCAAGTATTTTAAAGATTAGATCTTTGTGTATATAATGTAAACATACAAGGAGAAATTTTATGAACAATTTTTAAATGAATTTTTAAATAAGTGTACTTGTATTTTATAATTATACTAATTATTTAATTATTAATTAACTAATATTCCATTAATATTTATTGGACAATAGTTTTATTGAACAACCAATCAGAGGTGTTGTGTAACAGAAGTTCATTTATTTAATAGTAGTTTATTCATGTTTTTAGATGTACTCTGATGATGCCCTTATGTGTTAGAGGGTGAAAGCGCTTAGTACTATGATAGAAACTTTGTTCTGTTTTGTTGTTTTGTCGAATTTATTGGATTTAATTGGTGTTTGTGGACAATAAATCTTGACCGAGTGACTACCTTGGAGCCTTTTTTGTGGTTTACAATTTCCACCTCATGCAGACCGTGAAAAATTAAATGGGACTTAAACACCCTTCTCCTTCTTGGCTGAGGTCTACTAGCAGCAGCAGCAGCAGCACAGACTTGGGCCTGTTGCATATGCACATGTGTAATAGCAACAGCAGCCCCTAGAATTGTTTCCGTTAGAGTAGTTTCCTTGCCTGTATTTCAATAGGTTTTAGAATTCACATGCAAAACCTCCACTGAGTCTACACGATTGCTTTATAGCTTGTGAATAGCTCCTCCATCTTGGATGGTTGATTAGCATACAATATGGCTGCTAATGCAGTAATTAGCATGTCACGATGTTTACTGTGTATGCGTGGCTCTACACGGAGTGTACAGCTACTTACTTACAAGATAACATGCTATCATGTATGCGTCGCACCAAGGCATCCACACGATTTTAGAGCAATCCATAGGCTTTATTGAATCCAGCCAAATGTCTTTAATATTAACATCTCTCATGTAATTTAAACAATACAAATGACAATATGGCTACAAATTCTATTAATTAATTAAAGATGTCCTTTCACTTTCATTTATAAGTAACCTTTTTGTGAATCACAAATGCTTTTAAAAAGAGATAGTGAGTTCTCCAAGTGTGCCCACATGTAAATTACTCTACGTGTGTGAGTTTTTTTTTTTTTCTTCCTGGACATTCTGTGTGTTCCCTATCTGCAAAGTTTATAATTAGCTCTTTCTGGATGCCCCTGATTATACAACAAACTGTAAACAGATGGCTTTTATGATTCAGAACAAGACTTTTACCATGTCTTTCAGAGGTATAGTGTCAAAGTGATGTAATCACTGCTCTGTCGGGGCTATATTAGTTGATCGAATGTTTAGTTAATCGAATAACTAAGCGTCGATCACTAATAATCGAACACACAAAACCACGAACGGCAGTTTCTACTCAGGGAAACAAGTCATTTGGCCATTGCGCAGATTTTGCCCTTTCCTCGATGTGGAGCGATCTTGGAGTTGGTATATTTAGTTAGGGGGAGTGGGAGGCACAGCCCCCCACATCGGGAGGTGTGGGGGGGCAAAGTCCCCCACTTCATTTGTGTTTATTTTTTTTTTCCGTTGGGCAACATCATTGTTTCCCTGAGTGGAAACTGACATTCAATGTTTTGTGTGTGTGTGATTATTAGCGATCGCCATTTAGTTATTCGATTAACTAAATGTTCAATCAACTAATATAGACCCGCTCTGTCTGGTTACTGTTTATCCTCAAAAAGGCAGTTTGTAGGAAGCATTACTGTAATCCTCAGGACAGAATATATTGGACAAAGAAGATGACATTAGTTCCAATCCAAACATTAAATCTTTCATTTCTCTTCTTTATGATAATTGAAACAATCTAAGAATTTTCAGTCACTGAATTTCTTTAAGCATGTAATAATGCTCTTAGCATTTACTTTTAAATGCAAAACTGACAACTCTGATTTTCATTTATTTAGGTGTCTATAGTCCTGCATTTTTAAATCCAGTTTCATTTTATTTTGGAAGGTTGCTGTAAAAAAATTCATATTAAGCATTTTATTACATTAAATTGCAGGTGTTTACACAAAAGGAGATAGACTTTTGTGAATACTTTTTAAAAATAGGAATGGAAATTTAATGCTTATTCACTGCTTCCTAAAACGAGGCAATGTATATCTTCATTATTTCTCATAGCTTACATACCCATTAAATTCCTAATTTCATTTACTTTGCTCTGCACTACATACACAGGATCTTCTACACCCTAACTCCATTACTCTCCATCACTAAACTGCACTGTAACACAAGATAAAGATGCCTAGATGTAATTCTGGTTCCTGGAATCATAAATTATATGCTGGGGCCATGCCTCTCTATGTAATCATTTATTTCTACACTAAAGTAGTTATTAAATGTCATAATGGCCTACTGCATTGAGATTTTTGTTTAGTTTTATTTATGTATATTGGCAAAATAGATGAAGAAGAAACTTCTTTGAGCCACAACTGGAGCCAGAGGTCAGTATGCATGTGGAGCAATCTTTGTGTTCAGTAATAATAAAAATGTGCTGCAGCATTACAATGCATGTGCTATTACAGTGTGTTTTTCAAAATATCCTGCAAGATTACAGAGAGTTTGCTATCTATCACACAGGGTGGCCTAATGGTTAAGGTGTTTGCCTTACAAACACAAGGTACAGGGTTTAAATCCCACAGGGGATAATTGGCTAGGCTTAAAATGGCTCACAAGGGCAATTAGCCTAGTACTAACCTAACCTATGTAAAACCTATGAAAGATAAATGAAGCCCTGGGATTCGGAGTGGTGGGTCTTAATTATGTGCTGAGACTGAAGTTGGTCATTGTTTAATCAATGTTCTTTCCCACGTAAACAAATTTAAATAAAAAAATAAGAAATGTATGGGCTTATTGCTGGATATGACTCTAAATAGAATTGATATGTTGTGCTATATTCTATATTGTTAGTGAATATGTGATTTTTTTGTATTTATTTACTGCACCTATTATCTTTTTGTAACAGCATTAATAAAAAGAATACTACATAAAAATATGTAGAGCACAGCGCAAGTATGAAAATTATGACCATTGACATCTATTGAAGATCTGTTTAGCACTTGCTGACTGTAACTCATGTTAAGTAAATAGGAAGTTAACTTGACCATGTGGTTCAGAAGGATGGAGCCCAAACTGTGACCTCAGCAACCAGAGTTTGATTAGCGGTCCACCCACTGGAGGAACCAGATAGGGATAACGAGCAGTGAAGGCATGTACCTTTTGCTTCTCTCAGGAGGAATGGAGCATTGAATGTGCTTACAAAGCACATATGAAGTATGATTTTTCTGTTGATGATCCGCCCTTGTGCAGCAAAATGACCGTTGTAGTCTTCCATTGAGCATAGACTATGGATAAATAGTGACTGCATGGGCCCTGATAGGTCATATTTCAGGCTATTTAAGAGGCATCAGGAGATATTATTTGAGCTCAACAAAGCTGTATTCTTGGCCTTAGAAAGTACATCTAAGACCTACTTTTTGCTGATAGCTGGAGGGGTATGTTAGATGCTATTTCCTTAGGAATGGCTGGGGTGTGGTGGTGTAAAGTTGGAGCTGAATTTTACAAGATTTGCTGTATCTCCCAGTTGCATGAACTCGGGTTCATTTATCAACAGTTTGGCACAATGTTGTGTACTGTATTTGAGGTGTCAGACATAGCTAAAGAAGGCCTTATGTTTGTCCTTGGTCTGGGATGTTATCTTTACCTCAAAATTTGCTTTGTTGGACTTATTTAACCCTCTTAGTTGTGTTTTCGGTTTTTATCTTATTTTGGTGTTACACTTCCTAATTTTGGTTATGATTTTTAATTTTCTTTTGTGGCACAAACTATTTAATGGATTCCATGAGGGTGGTTTGTTTTTGGAGTTAGTTTTGGGCTTACTTCTGGCAGGCACAGCAGACTCTATGCAAACAGTGACAGGGTTGTACAGAGTTTCTGTGAATAATTCTGCATTGGCTGTTGTGTTAACTGGATTTGGAAGGGCTTGAAATGTTGGCAGATTATTATTTAATACAAGGTAGTTTGCATTGGAGTAGTTTCTAACAATTATAGGGTTTGCTGGGGTTACATAATTGGTTCTTATTTCAAAGAAGACTGCTTTGTGGTCTGACCTTACCAGAGAGGATATGACAGTATGTGGGGGGGGGGTGCAGCATTCTCCCATATTTGTGAGTACCAGATCAATGGTGTTTGTGTTTACAAAGTGTAGGAATCTCTGCACATTCAGGGTTGTGTAGTATGTGTGGAAGGCACTGAAGCCTTACTCTGCCAGGGTACTCTTTGTGGCTTAGAACTATGTCACAATAACTGCACAGATGTCTGCATTCTTCAAGGTGAGGAGAGCTTTGATAGAGTGAAGATATTTCTTTAGGTTCCTGGCATTGAGCAGTAACTCCTTTAGATTTCTTTGGGTAGATTTTGTTATGCTGGAAGGTTTGTAAATTTAGTATTGCCTAAAAAAGGGCTCTGCTGGGGAGGACAGTGTTTTAGCTAATATTCAAAAGCATAAAGGGAGCAAGTGCAGACCATCCTTGGCAAAGTAATGTGGTTTGTTAACTATGTTCCCCCACACTGATAAATGTTGTATCCTTCTAGGATGACACCAAAAACTAAGCCAATTACTAAAGTCAATCATGTTCTGTTCGTACTGTGGCATCACCCTTGGCGAAGATAGAATTCTGGGATTCATTACTTAGAGAGTGTATCTATGGAAGCATTGTTCTGTTAATTATTATTGCATTTTTTATTATTTATTTGTTTTATTATTGTTGCATGATAGCCCTGAGATCCCTCTGAGGAGTGTCATTATCACTGACACCTGCTGCTAAGTATGATGTTGAACTTCATGACTGTGACTACCTAGTTGTGTCATGTGCATGATCACCACATAGGTTATGCCTGCACAGACAGACCTGTCATGCTACACTAGGATCATCAGCAGTAGGTAGTGCCAAGGAGGTGGTTCTGTGGGATTTTGATGCATCTCCCTCAGGGAGACAGAACAGCAGTGGTCATAAGACTCTTGTCAGATATGATATATAGAGACAGATGACTCCGTGAAGGCAAAAATGGCTGCTAAGTGTCTGCCAAGGGGATTAGCAGGTGATCTGGGCATTGCAAGTCTTCCCATATGCCATTATGCATGCCACACAGTAGATTATCTACCATGATACTAGTGGCATTGATCTGTGCCTGGATAAATGAACTGCACATCCATTGATTAATGCCCAGACACACACCTAGTTTGTACAAAGAGTGGGTGCCGTGGTGTCAAAAGCTACCAACATAGCATTCTGCAGTGTTATTATCATTTTCTGTGATTGCAACCCTACCCACTACCAGTGCCAGTGACCAGATAATGAGGGTACTCACTGTGTAGGGCTGTCAGACTTGTTTTGTATTTCCATGCCCATTGAAATGATGGAGTCAGACTACAAAGGCAACATGGCTGTCAGAGGATGTGGATGGTAAAGTGCATTATACAATAACCATTGCTACAGTGGCACTGTGCCCTCATACTATACCAGAATTAGGACACCATCATTATCAGCCTCCAATGCTGCACTGACATCAGCCATGAGCTATTTCACTGAGGAAAACCAACAAACACTGCACATCTGAAAAAAACACCAAAGTGTACAACTGCTAATATATGACAATTCCCCATTCACGGCACCACAACAAAATTTCTTGAAACAGATTATACACAGAATGTGTACAAGCATGCATTGCAGTTTTTGCTGCCATTCCTGTATCCCAGGTTGTGCCAGTAGGAGAGAAATGCATCTCCAACTGAGACATATGATGTTGTCACCAGTTCAGCCCACACTGGCCTGCACCAGGTAGAAAAATAGACGACAGGAACTCAGTCATACTGGTGAGGGTGGTTAGTGATAGTAGACCTCCACCACTGGCTATCCCTTCCATGCAATGACCAGAAGCTTTGTGCAGGCATGGAGTATCACATTTGTAATGTGGCTGACCTGCTGTGGCAATCTGTTGTGGCCACCTACAGCAATGACATCTGCTTACAGCTCCCAAAACATTAATCAGAGGCCTGACCAGTCTCACCAGTGTTAAGGACATGCTGTCCATGATCATGCATTGTCTTTAGTAATACTCCAGACTCTGCCATGGAGAATTTGTCAAGTCACTAATACTTCTTCAGTGCCATTTACATTATTGTCCATGGGGGCATACAGCCATGGTCAGTGCTGGCACAGATATGTATCAGTGCCATACCCATGGTGAAAATGCTGCTGCAACATGTGTCATTCTTCCCATGCCCTATTGTAACAGGCAACATCCCAGCAGCAGCCCAGGAAGGATGTCAATGTGTGGACAGACAACAGTGTAAAATGTGTCTATGAAGATATGTGAAGGCTGCCAGCCTAGCTAGATAGAATTTTGTAGATAATGCTATGTCATTGCAAACATAAATATAATCCACAGGCTTGTCCTCTTAAATATAAGAAAATTGTGTTAAATGTTGAACTTCAAAAATGTAACCACAGTGCACTCTGCTGGAACAAAGCTGATAAGTCAAGCATTGTATGACTGATCTCAAAGCTTGGAGACATAATCTCTGGACTGAGGAATTCCTTCTATCGTTTTGAGACCAGAGTTAATTGCTAGATTTTACATATATAATGCCTTTTATTGCTGTAGTTTCCTGGCATTGGCAAGGTGCAAGATCAAAGAAATGTTAAAACTCTGAGTTTCTGTTAGCCTGGGAACCAGAGAAGAATAATGTCATCCAAAAGGAGTCAGCAGTGAAGTATTATTTTAAGACTTTCTCAGATAGAGAGAATCAGAGCATTTTGCATTTGTCTTCAGAACTGACCAATCACCAGCACTTGCTTTGCTCTGTCTCTGTGTAAGTAGGATCTTAGACTTTAGTGTTTCTCTTAAGAAATAGACAGAAAATAGTAAATTTAGTCTAGCTGTTTTCTATATTTATGTCAGACTATTCTACATTATTATTTTAAGCATTATCCTGTGATTTATGAACTCTTGACTAGCACTGTGTTGAATTGAGAAGATTTGTCTTATGTTTTTATTATTTATTATTGAATATTTTGAATCTTTCCACAGTGGCTGGTTTGTGTAGAAATAATTTAAGCTCTAGAGTACATTGCATGTATATAGCGATACTGTACAAAGCCACTCCAATTAAGCCTTGCTGTTCGTCACACTTACTAATTGGATAATAATATTGCACAGTAATAATTGGACACCCTTTGGTAAGGGCCTTTTTAGTAGTTGATAAGAGTAGTTGGTGGCAGTGATTACTACCTTATAGCCTGACAGGAGGAGGCCTAACTGGAGAACCTGTGCCAGCCTTCCCCAGGAGTGTCTGTGTGTTTGTATATAAACAAAATCTCAAAGTGTGTGTGTGTCAGCTACTTGGGGAGGGTCACAAATCACTGGTTGGACAGAGAGGGCACTGGAGGTTTTGTCTTCACTACTCGGCTGAGATCTGTACCTTATAGCTGTGCCAGTGAGGAGTCTTATTAGGGATCTGGAGAGAAAGGGAGAAACCAGCCCCAGACTAACCGTGATCTCTGTGTGTTCTTAAGGCAAATTGTACTTTATTGTGTGTATTTGTTATCCTTCCCAATGTGGATGCCCCTCATTGGTGTTAGTGGTGAGGACTGAGTCTCCTTGATTACTGGACCAGGGCACAGGAATCACAGTGCCCTGTTGTCTGCCTAGACTGACTTGCATTCAGCTAGGCAACACAACCATAGGTTCCACATGCACATCCACATCTTGAATCAGTTATCCTGCCTGCATTTGCTACCTCACCCCATTCTCTGCATATGTCAACTAAACAACTGTAGCAGGCCTTGTGCAGTCCAGCACATTCTTATTTTATTTGTGCTGTCAGCCAATGTAGTTACGTCACTACTCTTTGCCACTCAGCCATTCATCTTCTGGCTACTGTCCCAGGACCTCTACCCACTTTTCTTTCATTACCCATTCCAACATCCCATGCTTTCCACTCACCTGTCTGCAGGTTATTATTCATTAACCCCTCCCAGCAACACAAAAAATGTAAACATACTCACTTTTCACTTTGCTCTGGCCTATGTGCATTTACAACAGCTAATGTAGAACAATTTCTTACTTTGTAGACCATGCTAATCATATCTTCTTAAAATCTAACAAAAAAGGTCTACTTGAAAGGAAGCTAAAAATAAATACATTAATAAATGAACTAAACACCTTCTCACAGTGGTAATATGAGGCAGAGCTTTAATTTATTTAACACTTATATCCACACATGACCAAGGACTCAATCTTTCCCACAGGCATGTTTTCCCATTGATGTGCATTGCTTGGTTTGTGTTATGTGCATTGACACAAATCTGTTAGCATTTTCCTCCTGAAATTAAACAGACAAGTGACTATGACTTCTGGAAAGGCTGAAAGTGGAACAGCTCCTGCATGGCTCAGGAGTGAGGCAGAAATCTTTCTTCACCTCCTGCATTAATACCACTGAGAATGCTTGCTGCAGAGCACCTGTGAAAGACTCAGTACGGTGTAGATGCCTGACATTGTCTTAGTGCCAGCATTGTTACAATGACCTGAAGAGTTGTCACTCTGACTTATTACACAAATGGGAAGAAAGGGTTAAGGAAAAGGAGTCAGTATTCTACAAAAAAATCTGATTTCCTTATAATAGCAGTTACAAAAGTAGACATTATTATAGAGCTATATGCAATCACTGTGTTTCCTGTGCATACTTTTTCTTTTTCTGCATTTCAATACCTGAAAAATACAGAAGAATTGTCTGATATACTAGACAAGGCACAAATGCATGTCCAGGCATAAGGAAGTGCATATGGAGACAGTGTTACACCTGTATATCCATGACTCACTTGCTTCACTGTCAGCATTCCTTACTGCTTTGCTTTATGTGTCATATAAACTGTATTTGAAATTATTCCTACAAGTAAACATTCCCAGCAGTGGTTGTGAACTACAGAAAAGACTAACATGGGGTGTGTGACCAACATTAAAGGTGTAGGTTTTCATTTTATTACATGTACAGCTGTCAACAGTCAGTGCCACACACTTAATTGTACTATGCAGTCAATGCACACTGTCATTGTTAGCCTGACATGCCTTACTATTACATTACCTATAAAATCACTTATGTGTGTACCATGTCACATATTTATTTATGTATATTGATATTCTGAGGCCGAGTGTACAAGGTCTGCTACCACCTGATGATATTATAGCAACATTTGTTCCATAGTGTATGCCACATCTTCACAATCTGCTCAGGAATGTGCAGTGGGGCTGTTTCCGGTTAGCTTTGTTGCCCATTGCACTCACATTGGAAGACAATCTTTCGCTGAAACACACTCCTACACATGGTTGTCAGAGTGTCTCCAATAATTTCTCACCTCATAGTTCACAAATACTGCAGTATATGTGTGGCAGGCCTGAATATCACTTTTCTATTGTCATTACATATCCAATTGCACCTTACATCTGTCAAAGTTTGAACTACAAACCAGTGTAGCACATTTTTCCTTTATATCTGTCATCTTCTTAATTGTATTAGTTGTACATCATTTACGTTCTTAATTGTCTTAGCTGTACATTATTTATGTGCATACAGTGTTGTGCAGTAGAGGCCATTGCATCATGTTCCTGCCTTGTCATTACTTGCTGGGTTCTCAGATATCTCCTGGCACATCTCTCTGCAGGATAATGAAGAATATCTTTCAAATTGTGACCTATAGATGTATCTGGTATGCTCTGGTACTGTTTCTGGTTATAAAGTCTAGTGGAGACTATGGTGGACAGGAGGCTGAACACCAGGTTTGACAGCCTTGATGGCATATTCATGTGACTTGTAGAGTCACAAACTGCAAGCTTCTGACTATCATGTGAGCAGCGGCTGGTCCCAACTATGATGGCAGTCACAGAATTGACTGATGTCATAGGGCACCTTGACAGTCAGTCCTTTCACCTCCCTATCCCCCTTCATGGTGTTGCTTTCCTCATGTGTGCCTCCCCTCCCCAGTTTGTTGTCCAGTTCTCCCTATCACCAGTTGTCATCTTTCTCTTTGCCTGTGCCTCTCTGTGTACCCCACCATTTGTTTCAGTCAGTCAGTCTTTGCCTGCCCTTTTTGTTGGTTTGCATGCAACAGATTCTATACCCATACCTATATCATTCTTCTTATCCATATCTTCCCCATGTTACCTTACCCCTCTACCCTTCTTTAAAAAATAAAAAAGGGCACCTGTCCGCAAGAAATACCTTTACTCTTCCATATCACACCCCTTACCCCTACTTTTTGTCTTTCTTGTTTTCACAATAGAAACATAATAGAGCTCTACTCTTTATATTGGTTCTGATTTTGCTGTTTATATGTTTATGTTTTAATTATGTTAGCATTTTTAACTTCTGTCATTCTATATTCTGTGTTACATCTTTTGTGTATTTCAGCATTTTAATTGTTTGTCTTTCCCTCAGGCTGAGCCAGAAATTGGTCAAGATGGATCAGAATTTTACTCTACGAAGCAAATTGTAAGCAAAATAAATAAATAAAAGCAATGCATAGCCCTTGTCTGCCCCCTCAGCTGTGTCCATACTGATGACTCAGTGTACATATGGATGCATATCGTCACAATTATGCTAGATGTACACTACTGGGACTAGGTAGTCACATGACCTTCCATAGCACTGTCGATACCTTTGCATTACTCATTCTCCATTTGCCAGTGGACTGCCTACATATGCTACCCTTGCATGCAAAGCCACTCTTGCTGCATTCATAGCCTGTGGTGAACTGCAATGCACAACATTTGACTTTTGAATGTTTTGGTATATGGAAGCATTATTATTCTCTTCTGAATCTTGACCTCAAGGTTTTTTTTTTTTTAAACAATTTACATTCATTGTGATTAAGATCTAGGCATCTGACCAACTTTCAGTGAATTGTACCAAATTCTATTTTATATTGTGAATTTGCCACACTGGTGATTTTCTAACTGGTATGGTTCCTTTAACTCCTTCATGTATAACGTTCTATTATTCCCTTTTGCTCTAGGCTAATTTTGCAATTTGGAAATCAGGTTCTCCTCCTTTTCTCTCCTCTCACTTGTGGTTCATGATATAATTTAATAGCTTCATAAAAATTAGCGTAATTCTTTTGCAGTGAAAGAAAATATTTTGAATAGATTTTTTCTCATTCAAGCTGCTGGTGCTGTGGGAATGATGTTGCTCTCTAAAATAGATCAGCATAAACATAAAAGTATCTCCTCCGCAGCTGTACTGCAAAAACAGCATATCTGCCCGAAGACTGGCTGTTTTATGAAAGCTGACATAATTCAATGTGAGTAATGAGGTGAGCACATGCAAAGATGCTTACTTTAAACAAATCACCATTCGATTCCCTAAATCATGAATGACAGCACTAGCAATGGAAAGTGTAAAGAGATGAATTAAAGCTGTAAGCACAAAACAGAATGTGGTTACATGAGCTGAAGCATAGCCATGGCAGATTAGTCCTGTCTGAAGATGATATACAAGGGCTACTTGAAGAATAAAGTAGCTGCTAATGGAAAAGGAGGACCATACTTACATGTATGTCACTCTAAGTAAGATAAAAGTACAATACAAGCAACAGCAAATCCACTAACAAATGACAGAAGGCATGCACAGGATGACAGAAAACAGTAAGGGTTCAGCAAGTAAAGTGACTACTGCTCTGAAAATAAATACTGCCAATGCAGCCTTTTTATGTGCCAAATGACCAAATTGCTGATTTTTTAGAATATATTCTGAATGTGTTTTATTTCTTAGGAGCATGGTTGCATAGCTCCATTTGACAGTTCATACCTTTACTTAAGCCAATTAGTATTTCTTATTTCTAGTCATATGTATAAGTTCCCTTAATTACATGATCCTGTAGTAGCCCTGCCATTACCTTTGGAGACCTCATTATACCTGCCCTTATATGTGCTTTTTCCATACACTTGTCATTAACTTCCATGCTTCTTAACATATCTGCCATCGCCTTTCCTGCTCATTTACTACACCCGATATTAAGTTCTGAGATACCTTCCTGCACGACATGCTTCAGTCTTTTGGACCAGAACAGGTAGTCTAGAAATAGATGATTCACAACTGCAGAAGTACAAAACTTTACTTTGGTGACATGAACTGATATAGCACAGCCATGTCAATTACTTGCTCAGATGCCTTCACTCCAATATCTAGTCTAGTCCCTCATCCTTATTCCTCATTGTGGTCCTTTGGCAAGTTGTTTCATTGATTCATAGGTAAATACCAGATTAGCTGCCATTATGGGCCATTTTAAGATCAATTGATTTCCTTTCAAAGTTGAGAATCCAACTGTGTACTTTTTGACTGTGAGGAAAACAACTTAACCATTATAAAAATAAAAAACAAGTGGAAAAAGATCGTAGAAACAAAACCACTAATCCAATAAAACGATCGTGTCAGCACACAGGTTGCAAGTCCATAAAACGTTTATTGTATAAGTTCCACAAGCGCTTTCACCCCAACTCAATTGTAGGGCTTTTTCAAGTGTAAAAACAGTGTAACTGTTCAATCAGCCATCTGTCTCATGAGCTGCTGACTTTTCTTCTCTTTTCTTTCTCACCACCACTTAGTTGAATGAAATTTTCTATTTTTTTTATTTCCTAACTTGCCAGAGCCTCCTCTTAGCTTGTGCCAATACTTGACTAAAATCATAGGAATTATAGGAAATACAAGGCAACAGATTCTTATGACCATTTACTCATTATCAGTACACACCCTTAGACTGTATCTCCTTTTTCAGTGAGACTAGGCCAGCCAAGCCAGGGGATGAATTTTTGAATACAGGTCTGATCACTCAGTTCCTGTTTGATGGAAGATAATGTATCACATTGCTTGATTTGACGAGGTAGTCTATTTCATAGGTAGCAAAGGTGTTGCATAATGAACCTATCTTGCATCATGTTTTCTTAATTTAGTGATGAAAATTTAGATCCTTGGTTCCATTATTTGTTGAACTGTAATTATGGGCAAATGGGTTCCGAAAGCATAGAAGACAGAGCATGGATTTCCCTCAGAAGTCTGTAAGATACAAATAAAGAGGCAGGCATATCAATATTTCCTGGTGGTTTAGGGTTTTTAAGCCAGTAATTGTCTAACTTAGGAACCTCTGGGGTCTTTCTAATT
The DNA here is from genome assembly GCF_019279795.1 of Protopterus annectens. Taxonomy (NCBI): domain Eukaryota; kingdom Metazoa; phylum Chordata; order Ceratodontiformes; family Protopteridae; genus Protopterus; species Protopterus annectens. The sequence continues at coordinate 1,086,409,409 of NC_056726.1, forward strand.
GTTTGATATGTCTAGTAAAGTTCATCCTAAAGGGGGCATTGTACTCAATAACTGGCCTAATCAATGTTAAATATCCAAGGACAATGATGACTTTAGATATGGATGTTTTTTTTTTGGCAATAAGTTGTTCTAAGTAGAAGGACTTTCTGACTATTGTTGTTATGTAATGATGAAATGAGAGGGAATTATCAATCCAAGCTCCAAAGTCTTCAACCACATTCTCATTTGGAGTAGAATGTTATCTATGTTGTGTACTGAGAGTGATGGGTGGTCTGTCCTTGTGTAACTGAGCCATACCCCATTTGAGTGAAATAGCAATGTGTTTTTATCCATCAGATCTTTGCATCTTAATCACTGATCTACCAATATTCTCTTGTCATATTCTAAATGTTGTCATTAATGTCCCCCCTTGTCTTTTGCATTTCAGATTGTTCTCCTTCCATTCCCCATACCCTCATGGGAACAGGATAAGGCTAGACAGTATGCAGTATCTATTTGGTAAGAATAACATGCACAATGGTCAATAAACAATGCTGTAGTTCCAAATAATTTATTACCAATATTCTTTTCATCCCTCCCAAAATCAGCAGATCTTTCACTACTCTGATTCCTCTCCACTACAGCAGACATAGTACCAATCAGCTTCAGCAGCTTTCTCAGGTTTAGCCATACCGACTGGTCTCCAGAGTTGTTGTGGCACTTTCTGTTCCAATGACCAGCAATAAACACCTTCTAATGACTTGAAAAAATAAAAATTAAATATTCACTGTAGTTGTATTTGTGTAGACATTCATTACTAATCACATACATTCAATAATATTTTTAATATTACCCCCCTTTTCTGGGAGCAGAGTACTTTGTTAAATATCCGGTGATGTCCCCATAATACCGGTGATCATTCTTTCTTCTCCTGCCATCTCTTTTTGTTTTGTTTTTTTTCAGCTTCCATACTGGTTGATCCAACTTTGTGTCAACACCACTAGGTCAGCCACTTTTGTTTTTTGAGAGCAATGACAGCAGGAAATATCTGCCTCATAAACTCAGTTGCTTAAAGTCTCTAATAACTGCCATTTCTTGTTGCTTTCTTTGTAACTCCATTCACATCTCAGTGTCCTACAGCTAGGACCACTGCGGCCTCTTGCTGCAGTACACATAATCCCATCTCTTTTTTTCCCTCTAAATGTAGAAATTTCTGGGTTATTGTGTAGTCAGGCTGAATCCTTGCAACATTTCTTAAATCATCCATTCTATTTCTTGCAAGCTGCAGCTTGGGTATTACTCATCCATTGTAAATGCTTTCAATGTGAAAGTTGCAACTCAACAATAAAGTCAAAGTGGCAAGAGGTTCCCTAGTACAGTAAAAGAGTTAAAACTTTAGACAAATCAGTCTGCAGATGACAAGTAAACTTACTAAGTTCCATAAGGTACCCACCATAATATCCTCTGGAATAACTTATTTTCCTTAATCTTTGCTTCTAGCCTCTCTAAGCTTTACAGTCCCTCTCTACCCCTTAGTCATATGTGCTATCCCTAACCCTAACTCAAACCTTACTCTTGCTCATAGTCACAATCTTTATCATTAGGTCCATATATTCCCTTTCCCGAATAGACTCACTAAAAAAGACACATGCACGCATACACACACAAACACAAGCATAAAACTAGAGGCATGGACAGAGTTAGGGTTGGGATTAGCAAGCACCACAATAGTTGACGGACAGAGAGAGATGAGGTCATTCATTATTAACCCATGCTAAACCTTACCCTAACCCTGCTAACAAGCCCACCCTTACACCATGCCTTAGAAATTCTCTAACCATAACATTACCATTTTTCAGATAAAGTATGTCTCAGCTTAGTAGTAGGGCTTTGTTGACAGAATGGAAAAGGAAACTTATAGATTTTGTTTTAAAATCATTAGTTCATGTGTTATCAGTAAGATGTGTTTCATTTTCCATTGTTTGATTACTTTGTATTTGAGCATAATATGTGTGTGTGTGTGTGTGTGTGTGTGTGTGTGTGTGTGTGTGTGTGTGTGTGTGTGTGTGTGTGTGTGTGTGTGTGTGTGTGTGTGTGTGTGTGTGTGTATATATATATATATATATATATATATATATATATATACACACATATGTATAGTGTATAGTGTATCTATACACACACACACACACACACACACACACACACACACACACACACACACACACACACACACACACACACACACACACACACGGCAGCAATACTTTTCATCTGTGTGTGTTTCCATTGATGACTGAAAAAGCCTGTACAGCTGATTGAAAATCAACTAATTAAACTGTACTGGCTTTTACACTGTGAGATTACAATACAGTAGGGATTGGGGAATATGCCTTTTTCCTATTGTACTGCAGTCTCAGAACTGGTATATAAAAGTTGCAGAGACTGTGGGTGGTGCAGGAGGTTTGTACCCCTGCAAGAGGCATTATGATTTACTGTATTTTCAATCCTTTAAGTATCAATGTTTTTCTTCTTTCAACAATTAGGTTTCAATAATTGCTAGATCGTCATTTTGCTTTTTTGATGGAAGATTATGCTTCCATATCTATCTTTTAATTTATCTATCTATATATCTACATCTATCTGTCTATAGATATAGATATAAATATAGATATTATAGATATAGCTGTTATAGCAGTAGGGGGATGTGAAGGTACTGTTTCTACATCAAGAGTGCAGAGATGCTTTGCAAAAATGCTTTTTCATGTGATATTTTACCCCAGAATGTGATGCCTTCGCTTATTTCTGATTGTATTTGTATAAGGCAATCACAATGAATTGAAAATGTGTCAGGGAGCCATGCTGTCAATATATCTTTTTTTTTTTTTTATAATGGCATGTAGGGCCTGCTAACCTGAGGTCTCTTCTTTCATCTAGGAAATGTGTTTGCTGATTTTTTATGACCTGCCACCATTCATTCTGAGTTTATCTTAATGGCTTCTTTCAATTTCTTTGTCAACAACATAAATAATGAGACAATCATCCTAGGCGATGTAAACATAAACTGGAATGATTTCTCAGGTCAGTTTCCAAAATCTAATATCCACCTATTCCAGTTTACACATCTAACAGATATAACCAGACCAAACAGAAATAAGGACTCTGGTTCGATTCTTGACTGGATACTAGTGTCAGACCCAAATAAAATGTCAGCAGCTAGGACACTTCCCTGCAGAATTAGTGTTCACCTACCAGCCTTTATACTTTGTAAAACCAACACATTACTTTCCCGACACCAATATAAACAAAGTAGAAACCTAAGCAACTTTAATCCATTAACTTTTAATGATATCCTAAGTAATATCAATTGTAACATACTAAAAAACTCCTGCCCCTTGATAAGGCTGTTGAGGTCTTCAACTCCACATTCCTCAACATCTTAAACAAACTAGCCCCTGCACAACAAAAAAGAGTAAAAACTAAACATGCCATATGGCTGTTTATAAGTACCAAGCAAATCATGACTGCAAGGGAAAAAACATGGAAAAAATGGCAAAAGTACAAGAATCCCACTGATCTCATAGAATTTAGATGACTTTGCAATTAAGCTAAGCGCTTAATCATATCTGACAGAAAAGAATATTACTAGAATCATATCTGCCAGACTAAAGAATCTTCAGCTCTATTCAGTAGCATACCGCCTGCTCAGAGGTGATCTCTGCCTGACGTACAAGGCTATGTCCAATCAGGATCTGATGGACATGCTCCACCTCAAAAAATCCAAATCCACCAGGACCACGAGAGCTAAAGACTTAAACCTCAGCACAAGTATGAATAGGACATGCTGGAGGGATAGATTCATAACCCAGAGGCTTCCCATGCTTTGGAACAGGATCCCAGTTCGTATTAGGCAGAGCCCCTCACTGACTCTCTTCAAGAGAAATCTTGATGAGTGGATAGGAGATCGTAAGTTTACCCCAGGGGTCACATCTGTGTCACTGCTAGACAGGGGCACAGTAAACTAATTCTATTATATAAGGGGACCTTCACTGTGTCACTACTAGACAGAGGCACAGTATTCTAGATTTATTCTGTACATTTTTGTACCATTTCATGGGGTGGCAAAAGCCACATCACTATGGCTAGGCTTACAAATGCCCCAGGGCAGATAGCCTAGTACTATACTATGAAACTATGAAACATAAGCCTCCAAAATGATCACAAACAAAATCCAAAAAACCTTTGGAACTCCATCTCATCTATAATCAACCTTGGCACCAAAAACAACCCCCGCCTATTCCCTGAGAAAACTGCCAGTGAAATAACTACCTTCTTTAATTCACATTTCATCGAATCTATAGCCATACTTACCACCACCTTTCCCCAAACTACTTCTAATACCAACATTTTTCGACAAATGCATTCTTCTTAGGATACAACCACCCCTTTCCCACCCTCCTCTAATTTCATCCCCATATCCATCACAAAACATCAATTGTATTCCAAGCCCAATAAGGTCTCCTCAATAACGAAACTCAAATAAAATACCAGTAGTTTATTGTAAATTCAACAGACACAAAACAGACTTAGCGCTTTCATTTCCTACCATGGAAACATCATCAGAGTCGGCTCTTTCGAGTTTCGTTATTGAGGAGACCTTATTGGGCTTGGAATACAACTGACGTTTTGTGGTGTTACTGTTTTTTTTCTTCATTCATTCCATTGGATTATTGGTTCCACATATCCATCACCACTATAACCAAACTTCTCCTAAAACTGAAACCTGGCTCTAATGCCCCCAGCAACTTACACCCAAAATACCTCCAAATGTCAGCTAGATCCATTGCCTATCCAATCAGCTTAATTATCAAAAGATCCCTCCAAGAGTCATACCTTCCCACTATCTGGAAAAAAGCTTATATTCTTCCCTTCCACAAAGGTGGTAATAATACAACATCTCTAACTGCCAACCCATAGCTTTTCTCTCTTCTCTCTCTAAAATCCTTCAAAAATGTATTCACTATCAACTTCTACACTATCTACTGTCAAACCATCTTCTCTCCCCAACTCAACATGGGTTCAGGCCAGGATATAGCACTACTACTGTTCTTATTTCCTTTATAGACATAATCAATCAAGCAAGAAACACTGGCAGATTTGTATCCTCACTGTTTCTTGACCTCTCAAAGGCTTTCAATATTCTCCCACCTATTACTCCTCAGTAAACTCGCCACCCTGGGTATCTCTCCCCCAACTCTAAACTGGTTCACTAACAGGCAGGCAACAATCTGCTAAATAGCTCAACCCTTTTTCCCCATTCCTTGACTTTTCAACAGGTGTTGCCCAAGGGTCTATCTTAGGACCCGTTCTTTTCAGTATCTTTATAAATGACTTCCATTTCACCCTTAATAATGCATCTGTAGTGCAATATGCAGCCAATTTGACCATTATTTGCTCTGCTAATTCAAAATCCAAACTTCTGCAAATACCTCAGAACACATTTACTGCCACTGAAAAGTGGATGGCCAGTAATCACCTAGCACTAAACCTTAACAAAACCAAATTGGTAATATTTACCCCTAAGAAAAACCTCTCTGTTAATAAGTCATATTTCATCATCCTTTCTCAAAATAATCCCACCATAGAGGTCATCACCCACACTAAATTACTAGGTGTTATTCTTGATGAAAACCTAAGATTTGACCTCCACATCCACAATAATATTAAAAAACAAACAAAAAACTAGGCACCCTTTACTCTGTCTTAACTGATCTACTATGCGTACTCTTGCAACAACATTTCGCCTTCCATCTCTTCTGTTTGGAGCTCTTCTCCTTACCAACATCTAGTCCTCCTTAAAAAACAAGCTTGAGTCCTGCTACCACAAGGTTGCTATGCTTGCAACCAACAAAAAACACTCTTCCCACCACTGCATATCCCTACAAGTGTTTAACTGGCTCGAACTCCCAAATTATTTATTCTATTTACATTTAACCACAGTGCATAAAATGATTTACAAACCCTCAGGCAGTCCAGCCTTTTCATCTACTTTAACCCACTACCACCCAAATACACCACTCAGATCCGAAAATCAACTCCTTCTTCAAGTAGACAAACCAAAACTCCAAGATGGTGACATCCTTTATTACTTTTCTGTTGCCAGGCTATGGAATTTTCTCCCATTTGCTAAGAGAACCTCCAGCAATATCTCCTCTTTCAAAAAATCACTGCACCAATACCTCTCCACCCTTTGGCAATGCAGATGTTCCAATTCCCACTCATCTATATAACCTGATCCCCACACCCTAAGTCATATTGACCTCATGATTCCTCTGATACTGACTTTCTATGTATTATTGCCTAACCATCTGTCAATAAATCAGTTTCACTCTTCCCTGCACCATTTCTGCTGGCTGTGACTCCTTGATTACCTTGTAAATATTTGTATATGACCACTTATCACAAAAAATGTATAACAATAAGTTTACTTGTTTTAAAATGTACCCTTAAATTGTTATCTGCACAAATTTTATATGTCTATCCTTTATACTCTTTTGGTTTGCTTAATATCATTCCATTTTGCTAACACTGCTTGTATGTACTATGTATTTTAAACGTTATGTACCATTACATAAACTGTCTTGCAGAGCTTTTCTCCCCGGGCCCCCACTGAAAATGGATTCTTTCAGCCTAGTGGACTTTCCCGGTAAGCAATTCCCAATAACTATTTATTTTATTTTATTTTACATTTGTTGACTGGGATTGTCCGACTGAGCTGAAGAGTCCTTTTTCAGTGGAGGCTCGGGGAGAAAAGCTCGGACATATTATACAATTTTCACTATAAATTAGCATTAAACAGCAATGTTACAAGATTATTACAAGGCATTGAGTAGCAATACAATGTTATACAGTGTCAATAATCACTAGTATAGCTAAACTATTTCAAGATGTATAAAAAGAAATATGTCACTAAGATGAATATAGTTTTTGGGGTAAGTGGTTACAAAAACCCAGTTTTATCATGATGTAGTTGCATGAAGACAAGACAATTACAATACAATGTTTCTCTGAGGTGATTTGCTTAATACATTTTAGAAGACAGTAGAAAGAGTAGTCAAGGAAGGCTAGAGAGAGCTAGTGAGAAGAGTGAGTTAAGGGCAGAAAGTAGATTAAGGTATGAGAAGTAGGGGATGTTAAGGAGGGAGAGTGCAGAGGCAGGACCAATGACTTTTAAAGCGATCTTTGGTGGCTGTCTTAAATTGTTTACGATGTGTAAGGATTCTGATTTCTAGTGGGAGCCTATTCCGAGCAATAGTGGGGTGATAGCTGTACATGTTGCCTCCAAATTTAGACTTGGGTTTGTAGGTTTGTAGTAGGTCTTGGTTAGAGCTTCAGAGAGGTCTGGAGGGAGAGTAATGGGAGATGAGAGGGGATAGTGCTGGGCAGTAGGAAGGCCGGTATAGGATAGAATGGATGATCTGGAGCTGAGAGAGAAGAAGCTGGTGGGGTATTTCAAGCCAGTTTAGGTGTTTTAGAGAGAGACAGTGATGGGATTTGTAGGTTTGTTGGGCAGCAAATCTATTTATCTTGTTGTAGGTAGATTCGAGTTTGGTCAGGAGTGCTGAGGTAAGATTTGTGAGAATTTGAAAATTGTACATTAGACTGGGTAGAAGGTAGGTAACCAACTAAATAAATAAATATATTTGCTTTCTGCCTGTCCCTTTCACCTGCCACTGCTATCTCTTTTCTCTCCAGTAACCTGATTCATTTTGCCTTATACAATGAGGATATAAAGATCTTCCCAATTCCCCTTACTTGCTTCCTGCTGATGACTCCAGCAAATCTCCCATTACTGTTTCCCCACCTCATCTTCTGCATTTGGGGTTTCAAGTTGCTTAGTAACTTTTGAAGTTGCTTAAATACTTTATCAGTAAAACACTTGAAACTTCAATATATGAACTGATTTTTCTTTTTCTTTCTTTCTTGTTTCTCTATATTTTAACCATCAGTTCTCACGTCATTTTAAACTAGGTCCCACCAAATGCTTGAATTCATGCATCTTTTTAAAGTAAGTCCTATACCCATGTGTAGTTTATGCAAACTCTTTTCACTCCTGTAAAAAATTATCTTTACAAATACATGGGCTCTGACTTAAAGGATTTTTTGAGTGTTTACTTTTACATTCCTCACTTGTTCATACATATATTTAGTTATGCATCCAACCCTATATCCAGACACCAAAAATAGAGTTCTTTGGATCTTGGAGATATTTTATAGAAAACTAACTTGGACAGACAGAAAGAAGGATTCCATGACTATGAATGAAACATGGTGATTGAATAAGAAAGAATTGTCTGCATAGATACATAAGTCTATTCTAACTTTATCTGTCTGAAGATGAGTACCAATTCTAATATATGAGGTGCAAACAGCTTTTTTGCCAGACTCTATTATGCTGCACATTTTTGCATTTAGCTTGGGACAGTTTTTAAGTACACCAGGTAGGTACATATTCAGCCCTTGTTGTAGCTTTTTAATATCAGTGGATGACCAGATAATAGTGCCTGCCTTGCTATCATCAGCAAACCACACTTCAGGGATATTTACTTGGATGTGTGAAAAATAAATGCCAAACAGAAGAGTGTTTAACACTGATCCTTGTAGTATGCACTAGATAAAATTTTAGTTTCAGAGAAGGTACCAGCAGTTTTCATGACTTGGAATCTGTGGGCTGGCAGAGTTGCAATCCAGTGGACAATGTTTGGGTTTACATTAAGTTTATTTGATTTTGTAGTAATACCTGAATAGGAATAGTGTCAAAAGCCATGACCAAGTCATCATAAGCAGTAGTGAGCACAGTGTGAGCACTGCCAATATCCTCTGCAACCATTTCTGCCTTTCATGAAACCATACAGAGTGGGATATAAATCAGTTAAGCCATGTATTCTTTTAGAAATGAGTGCTACTATGATACATTCCACACCATCGCATATAAGGCTAGTGATGATAATTGGCATTTAATTATTTTTGCCTGAAGAGGGGCCATCCTTGTGTAGGGGAGTCACAGTGTTCTCCCATGCATTAAGCACAAACCTTGTGGATAGACTTAGTGGACCATATGGGCTTAAGCTTGATTTATTGCTGACTCTTCGGAGGTCTGTGTGGATCTATGTTATGTACTTTTTCTGGATTTTGTTCTCTATTCTATTCTATCATATGCTAGGAATGCAGCAGTGCACCTTGTGTGTGGTGTTCTTCTTTCTAGTGGTTTTGAAGTCCTCCTTCCATGTGCCCTTGATGTTACCTAGATTAGTAAGAAGATTGTTGCCAGCAACCCTGATAAATGCATCTGACAAATACCTTCTTTGTCTTTCTGCCACATCCTTGCAACCTGATAGAGCTTCCTGGTGCCATCTGCTGTGCAACTTTCTAGATGTTTACCCCTCTGCACCACCGCACTCATGTGTGCTAACCCTGACCTTGTTCCTACCTCTGACTCTAACTCTAAACTGACTCATTAGGGTACTAAACAACTTTTCCTGTAGAGTATAACTAAGCAAGAAAAAGAACACAACACACATGCATATACACATACACACACACACACACACACACACACACACACACACACACACACACACACACACATACACACACACACGCACACAAGCACACACGCACACACGCACACTCACATATCTTCACCCTACCAAACATATCTTACACCTACTCTATCCCTTACTCTTACCCCCACCCACAAGCGCACACATATAAACACACTCAACCCCCAGTGTCAAACCTTTATAAAGTCCTAGCATTACTATCCAATCCATCTTAACTTTAACACTTGGACAAATGCTACCTTTGATCAAATAACAATTCAGCTGCATTTGTTTGCAAAACAATCATAAATGAAAGGTAAGTTTGATGAAATGCAACAAACCCATATAATTATATGCATTAAAGTAATTTTGCTCAGTGTGTATTATAAATGCAGTCAGAAGATCAGTTTCTTTGTTTACAGCTGTAGTGCTCTGCTATGATATTGGAAAAAGATAAGTGCTTATTTTCAACTGTTTGTGCACTTCTGTTTTACTGTATATCTGTTTAATCTGTGTAACTGTTTTTAGTCTCCTTTTTGTCTGTTAGAGCTAAATATATGTTACTGTTTAGGAGTTAAACTGCATTTAGTTTGCCATATTTATTCCTACTTCTTGCTAGCCTCACTAAATTGATGACAGTATTCTACTGAATAGCTGATTTATTTGTGCTGCTTGTTACTGCTATGATTTGTGAGCTACTGCTTCAAATCAGTCTACTGATTAACTATATGTCCTTGCTATCTACTACAATCCATTACTGTTTAACTGTATTACACTGCATTTCATTGCTTTTTAACTGTATTTTTTCATACTGCGAGTTCTATTCTTTTGAGTATAATTGATTAATCTGTGCTTTATTGTGAGTTCTTTCTTACTGTGTTCTTAACCTTAAAATGGAGTAGCATAGTCTAGATACAGGTCTGCAGCATCCAGAGCTTCAGCTGCGTGGTTTTTAACCCTTTTTGAGGTATTCCAGCTACAAGTTTTCCCTTAGTAGCACTTGTGTTATCTTCTAGTAGTACTGCCTGTAGACCTTCTTCCCTTTAGCCTATTAGCTCTTTCAAACAAAAGTGAAAAACGGCACCTTGCAACAAGGCACGGACCACTTCATAAAACAAAAACAGTTTATTGTAAGCGCTTTCGGTTGAGCCAATACCCAACCTTCATCAGACAAAATAACACAATGAGGCTTCCTTCTTATATAAATTAGTCTTAACAGATTTACCTCATTGGCAATCAACTATTAATTAATTAAATTCTACATTATTTCAGTTCTAAAGCACCAATGAGTATAAAAAACGTGTATACAGCCACTCAATCAACTTCATTAGGAACTTAAACGCAAAACAGTCCTACACTATAATAAATAAATAATAATGCCTGCCGCATTATTATAAATATCAAAACATCCTATCCGATCTCATATTTTTTAATTGTATCTCCAGAAGTTTACATTTTACTAAAATTACAGAATATAAATATTAAAATAAAAAATATATATATATATATATATATATATATATATATATATATATATATATATATATATATCATTATGTTAAAATTATACAGTATGTAGAAAAAATATACATATATATATATATATATATATATATATATATATATATATATATATATATATATATATAAATTTGTGGAATGTGTTACTTATATATAATTAACCTTCCACTATTTATATAATAAATTACAATAATGAACATTAATCTATTGGTAAACCAAACAGAAAATACAAGAAAAATTATAAGAAAAATATAAGAAAAAAAATATATATATAGCATGTCAACATAATAGGCAAAATACATGTTTTAAACCATTATAAAATAAACAGTAGAAACAAAATAATAAAACTTATCTATTTCTAAAATTCATAGACATGGATAAAAAAACAATATTCAATTAATTGAGCATTACCCTGAAACCAACATGCCTATCTAAATGAGAACCCATATGTGCATACGTATTGAACTCTATGTCTAACATTTTCCGAATTAAATCGCTACTTTTTTACATATGCGTACTATTTATATAACTATTGTTATCTACGCAGTGCTTTTAATTTCAATATGCATTTTATATTAGCAGAACTCTCTACAAGTCAAACAGAGTAACGCCATTGGCGTAACCCTTTCGGTATCAATTTCTTAGTGATACACTTTTGGAGGTATGCAACCTCTAATTGCAATTTTCTACATTTAAATAGCTTGCTATCAAAATAGTTAATTCTTTCAGAAAAAGTACTCACCCGGTCCTCAGCGTCCATGTCAGCACAATCCAGGTTTGAATTAGTAGCGAAAAAATCTTTATTGTTCAAAAAAAATTAGCCGTTGACGGAATTGTGGCATTATTATTTACAGGTACTTGTTGCAAATTACTACTAGGTCGCTCAACAATCCCTTCCCCATTTGTGTTCATTTGTGTTGATACCAAAGGAGCGCCATTATCATCTGGCTGAAGTTGTTGCAACCCTATAGCTCCAGTGGAAGTTCTGCCGTGAACTGCATCCCTTCCTACATTAGGTTGGTATTGTCCAAAGTTCCGCCTACCGTCTAGTTCCACCTTCTGTGATAAGGCTTCGACTCGCCCAAGCAGAAGGTTAACTAAAATAGTTAAATTTCCCAGGACATTCGCCTCTGAAGAATTTTGAGTGGCACTCGTATTGGAGTTCTCCTCTTGAGTAAACAGAAGCTGCAAAGTGGCCCCATTATGCTGTGCAGAAACTCCTTTTTCACTTGACATCATAAACTGTGTAAAAAACGTAAAATAAAGACTGAAAAACATACAAAAGTGAAAAATGGCAACTTGCAATGAGGCACGAACCACTTCATAAAACAAAAACAGTTTATTGTAAGCGCTTTCGGTTGAGCCAATACCCAACCTTCATCAGACAAAATAACACAATGAAGATTCCTTCTTATATAAATTAATCTTAACAGATTTACCTCATTGGCAATCAACTATTAATTAATTAAATTCTACATTATTTCAGTTCTAAAGCACCAATGAATATAAAAAACGTATATACAGCCACTCGATCAACTTCATTAGGAACTTAAACACAAAACAGTCCTACACTATAATAAATAATTAATAAATAAATAAATAATAATGCCTGCTGCATTATTATAAAAATCATATATAAATTTGTGGAAGGTTAATTATATGTAAGTAACACATTTCACAAATTTATATATATACATGTATATTTTTTCTACATAATGTATAATTTTAACATAAAGATATATATATTTTTTATTTTAATATTTATATTCTGTAATTTTAGTAAAATGTAAACTTCTGGAGATACAATTCAAGAATATGAGATTGGATAGGAAGTTTTTATTTTTATTATAATGCGGCAGGCATTATTATTTATTTATTATAGTGTAGGACTGTTTTGCATTTAAGTTCCTAATGAAGTTGATCGAGTGGCTGTATATACGTTTTTTATACTCATTGGTGCTTTAAAACTAAAATAATGTAGAATTTAATTAATTAATAGTTGATTGCCAATGAGGTAAATCTGTTAAGATTAATTTATATAAGAAGGAAGCTTCATTGTGTTATTTTGTCTGATGAAGATTGGGTATTGGCTCAACCGAAAGCGCTTACAATAAAATGTTTTTGTTTTTGTTTTATGAATTGGTTCCTGCCTCATTGCAAGTTGCCATTTTTCACTTTTGTTTTTCAGTCTTTATTTTATGTTTTTTACACACCTATTAGCTCTTTCAGTTTCTGGGAAGTATGGATGGACAATTTCCTACATTTTCTCCTGGCAGTCTCATCAATATGGGCATCCTGAGACAGTGCAACAACTGCCACATGTACATGTACATCCATCTACTAATAGCACCTAGGAACACAATTTGTGACAGATGCAAATACATCAAGCACCTAGTGTCATTGCTCTCCCTCCCTCATAAACCAGTATATCTGGCATTGAGAAGGTTGGCAACACAAATACCACACCTCAAACACCACCCACACCTACACAACACACTCCAACATATGCAGAGGCCCTCAGTAAAAGCATACCAAAACAGAAGAGACCTCTGAGGCATAAACACACACTCCACTGCACACCACACCACACACCACACATAGTCCACACACCTGTGTCTCACAGCCACTAAGGCCTAAACATAAGCTCAACATATTAGTATTAGGAGACTCCATTGTGAGACACACAGATGTGCCCCTCACCAGGCTGGATAAGGAGAAAGTCACAGTTAGTTGTTGTCGGGTGTCAGAATCTGCCATATCACCAATGCACTCAAGTCTCTCAACAAGTACAAATTATGACTCTGACATAGTACATCTTGGAGTGAATGACATGAGACATACCTCCCTGGACTATATGAAGAGAGACATGATCGAGTTCACTGAATATGTGTTCCAGGCAGGTATGTCCTTAGTCTTAAGCAGCATTCTACCATCACCCAGAATGGTGCCTCAATACAAACAGAAAATGATTGACTTTAACAACTGGCTTAGTTTCTGGTGTCATTCAAAAGGGGATCCAGTACCTGACAGCCTGGGATGACATGATTGACAAGCCCCGATGCTTTGCTAAAGCTGGCCTGTATCTGTCTCCCTTGGGCTTCTGGCTCCTGGCTCCTGGCAAAGACTCTTGCCTCCCCTATAGTGCCTTTTTTTAGGCAATGCCATGACATAAAAACTACCAACATGAAAATTTCATCAAAAAGTAAATTAAAGGTCATGCTGCTAAATGCCAGGAGTCTAAACATGAAACTACACTCATTGCAAGCATTATTAACCCTGGAAAAAGTTGACATTTGTGCAGTCACAGAAACCCTGTTTAAAGCTGCAGAGAGCACCCCAGCCATTCCAGGTTACTCTTCCTATCATTAATTCAGACTCCAAGCCATGGGCAGCAAAACTAAAGGAGGTGGAGTTGCAATATATATAAAAGACATACACACCTCGAGGCTGGTCAGATAGTATGATGCACAGGAAATACTCCATAGGTTCATAGGTTCATAGGTTCCAGGTGCAGTTAACAAATGACAAGACCCCTATTCAAATTATAGCTAACTACAGGCCTCCAACTCTAACTCAAGATGCCCACTCCACCTATCTAGACCTCTTTGAACCTATCATGATTCAACCCTTTACCCTGATCCTGGGTGACTTTAACTATCCAGCCATAGATTGGAAGAAATACTTATACCAAAACACAAATGCCCAGAGATTCCATGATTTTGTCAATGCAAATTCCTTGATCTAGTTGGTTGATACCCCCCACAAGAGGTGAAAATATCTTGGACTTGGTATTAACCAACATGAGTAACCACTGCAGCATCCCTACAGTGTCATCATCCAGTCACTTTCAAAGTCACCATCTCCCCTGACCCCCCCCCCCCCACCCACCCAAGCAAGGGGCAATCAAAAAAACTTCTCCAAAGCTGATTACAATCTCCTGAGGGAAGGTGTAAACAGCTTCACAACCCCTCGCCTCCACAGAAACTGACACATATGTCCAAACTTACACTAAAGTACTATATGAGCATTTATATAGCTGCATGGAATCAGGAATTCCAGACAGGATGAAATCATCCTCCTTAAGGAAGAGTTAACCTGTCTGCTGGACATCTACAATAAATAAACTCTATAATAAAAGGAAAAAAATTGCTGTCCAGGACCAAGAAGGAACAGCTGTCTAATTGGAAGCAACCTCTCCTTAGCATGAACAAGCAAATAAGAGCACTAGTGAAATCCTCCAAAGCAAACTCCGAGTCCAAACTGGCCACATCTACTAAAGACAGTCATAAGACTTTTTTCACATATGTCCACAATCTCAAGGGAAGCATCAAGATCTGCTCAGAACTGGTGGTCAAGGACATCACATACACAAACCCTGTAGATATTGCTGGCAGACAGGTTCAGTGAAAACTTCACTACTCTGCCCGCCCATCAGTAAAACAGAACATCCCCAGTCCCTGCCCCTTCCCTTATCTCTAGGGAGCAAGTCATCACTGCCCTCACAAAGGCAAAAAAAATACAGTCTCCATGGGACCTGATAACATCCCAGGCTGCATCCTACATGAACTTAGGCAGGAACATGCAGCACCATTAGGCACCCTATTTAACCAAAGTCTGAGTACCGGCTTCATCCCAGCCAAGTGGAGGACAGCTACTGTCATCACTTTGCATAAAGATGGAGTAACCACTGATCTAGGACATTATAGACCCATCAGTCTAACTAGTCTGATCTGCATTGCCATGGAGTGGATTATCATGGACCTCATTAACAAGGAAATTGGCAACCTCCAAACACTTGATCTGACACAGTTTGTTTTTTGTTAAGGGAAGGTCATTCATATTAAATTTGGTTGACTTCTTTGAGACAGTTACCAAGGCCATAGATGAGGGGAGAATGGTACACACTGCCTACCTTGACCTGGCCAAGGCTTTCGATACTATTCTCCACTCAGACATAATAGATAAATTCTCTCAACTAGGCATCAATCCATATGTTACCAGATAAGCAGCAAACTGGCTTACTGTTAGAACCCACCTAGTCAAAATAGGGGAAGCCACCTCAAATAGTAGACCTGTAACACGTGGTGTACCCTTGGGGCCTCTGCTGTTTGGGATATACTTCTCAGAGGTGCAGGCCAAATCTAGTGAGATATGTCTGACCAAGTTTGCAGATGACTGCAAGGTGGGTGCTTTCATCAATTCCCCTAGTGAAGTGGACATCCTCCAAAAGGGTCTCACTCAAACAAATGCCTGGTGCCAGAAACATGGCCTCAAACTGAATGCCAAAAATGTGTAATCATCCCTTTTGGGGAGAATGATGTCCCCACAAATTATCACATTGATAATAAGGCACTAAGCATGCAATCAGATGTGAGGGACTTGAGAACCCAAGTTGATAGCAAACTGACTTTTGACCACCATATTTCCTCCATTGTACAGAAAGCTTTTCTACATGGCCCACCTCATTAGTAATGGTATCTCATCCAGGGACAAGGTGGTCATAATATCCCTGTATTCTTCCCTTATAAGACCAGTTCATAGGTTCATAGGTTCGTAGATTAGTACTAAGCTAACTGCCCTTGCAAACCATTTTAAGCCTAGTCAATTATCCCTTGTGAGTCTCAAACCCTGCACCTTGCGTTTGTAAGGCAAACACCTTAACCATTAGGCCACCCTCCCAAGCCCCCTTTCAGCATGTACCTCGCAAAGAGCATGCAGCAGCTGGAGAGACCACAGAGATTCCTCACCCGGAGAATCCAGGACCTCAAACATCTACCCTACACAGATAGGCTAAACGCCCAGTCCCTCTACTCAGTCTCCTACAGACTCCTCAGAGGTGACCTTTGCCTGGCATACAAAGCAATCTCAGACCCCACCCTGATGAGACTGCTGCATATCCGCAAGTCAAGCTCCACCTGAGTAACCTGCATGTGAAACCTCAACCTGGTCCGTGACATCAATAGGACTTGGTGGGACAGATTTGTGTTGCAGAGACTCCCCCTTTTGTGGAATAGACTCCCTCTCCACGTAAAGCAGAGTACCTCATTAAACCATTTTTATGCGCAACCTGGATAACTGCATGGGGGACAGAAAATACACCCCCAGGATTCCACCTATGTCCATATTGGACAGTGGCATAGGGTGCTGACTTGTTGAAACATGTGCTAAATTCTTGGCTAAGCATGTAACAGCCTAAGGACCAATAGCCTAGTAACTTCCTATGATCCTATAATCCCCTGATACAGTAGACTTCAAGACTCACGTTTATTAGCAAGGATAACACAAAAGATGTATGTTTCAGGACAGGGAATTACACAAGTAAGGATAATCATGTTTTATACTCAGTTCTTTCAGGAAATAAACAGATGTTTTCACAATTCTGATATATTTTTTCATCCTAACCCTTTTACATTCTGACTGCAGACAGCTGTAATCTCTTTTTATATTGCTATCGCTCTCTCTAAAAAAAAAAAAAAAAAAAAAATATATATATATATATATATATATATATATATATATATATATATATAGCATATAATGGGTCTATATCACGAAATCGAACTTCCAAAATGTCGAAACTTCAAAACAGCAAATTTTTTCCCAGGGAAAAAAATTGCTGTTCCGAAAAACACACACATAACACAATCACACCAAACACCTACAAAACCTACACTAAACCTAACATACACCACTATCTATGCAATATCCTTAACCCAGCCCTAACCCTAAAGTCTGTCACTACCGCACACTTACCTGACCTGCGCCCTAACCCTAAAGTCCGTCACTACCGCACATTTACCTGACCCACGTCCTAACCTTAAAGTCCTTACTTTGACCCGGTCTGAAAATGCCGAAGCCACAGAAATGGCCAACCAAATTCTTTCCCTGGGAAAGAATTCAGGTTTCCGTGGCTTCGACATTCTCAACTTTCGAACTATCAAGTTTGGCCTTCCAGTATTCGGCGTTCTTAACGTTTGATTTCTCAATAGGAACCCTATATAATGCATATATGTGTGTATGCACATATACATGGGTACTGTGCACTGGAGCAAACAGCAAGTGTTCTAACACCCAGCAGAGTGACACCATTTAGTCAACACAAGCAGGTGGTC
>NC_056726.1:1086802622-1086827622 GCF_019279795.1 Protopterus annectens
AAAAGTACTATATTCACAAAAGCCTTAGCACCTCTGGTACACAGCCTTCAAGAAGCCCATTATATGTGTAGTATATTCCACATAGCGCTGTGATGTCCAGGTATGTCAGTGGCAGAGCAGTAGGTGTCACTGGCATGCATAATAGTTGGCACTGCAGTTATCTGCACATGGCCCTGTTAAAGACAGCACTGTACCTAGGGCACTACAAGACGACAGCCAGGAGAACGTGCTGGCCAGATCCTGACAGTATTAGCCACACATACACATAGCTCATTGACCCCTGCATATTGTGGACATGCAATATGCTTTCATGTGTATTGGGACAGCCCTGCCATTGTGTGCTATGCTGCTATTTCCCTGCAAACATACATGTTACTGCATTTATGTGGGTAATTGAGGGCACACATGTCAACAGTACACATTTGCACAGACTGTGCTGATATTTGCTTTGCATTTTGGTTCCATTTATAATACTATTGTGCCCTGGCTTGGGGAGTAGACACATATCAGTAAAGACCACAGGTTAGATTGTAATGGCATACATTTGAGTTTCAGACTTCTTACCCTTCATAGCCTTACTGCAATTGAGAGACCTGCTGTGCTATCACTGTCTGAGTCTGTAGGGGGTAATTCAACATTGCTGCCATTTGTGGGACTTTGCCAGACATTTCTCTCTGGTTTTCTACAGCTGGCTTGCTGTATGGGTCTGAGGGGTGGGTATGGGAGCCTCACATTGACATTCATGCCTCTGACCTATGACCTCCCAATTAGTTGGCCCCACCCACATACTACAGTGGGATTTGCCACCTTGGGTACTACTGCATAGTGTGGGGAGGCCAATATTGGGTAGCAATTTTCTGGTGTCCAACATAGCTGTCAGTTGTCTGCTGCTATCCCAGTAGGCCACCCCATTCTCTTGCATGCATGCAGCATTACCATAGATATGCTATCAAAACATACTAATTCATTCATTTATTGTTAAGAAGACTGACTTACCTTG
The DNA here is from genome assembly GCF_019279795.1 of Protopterus annectens. Classification (NCBI taxonomy): domain Eukaryota; kingdom Metazoa; phylum Chordata; order Ceratodontiformes; family Protopteridae; genus Protopterus; species Protopterus annectens. The sequence continues at coordinate 1,086,803,623 of NC_056726.1, forward strand.
TGCCTGTGGCAGTTGTGAGGATGGTGCTTGAGGTCTGCCTATGTTGGATGCACACAATACACTGCCTATACGTGGTAAGCTATGGGTAATGTGATGTGTGTGTCATTCATTTTACTGTGTGTGGGAGTCAGAGAGAGATGTCAGTCCCTGGGTCCCTACACTGTCAGTGTGTGTTTTATGCATTACCTCTTTGCCAAGGCCTAAACACACTGGGCATGCCACCATCTGCCTACAGGAGCAGGCTCAGGGGGCTCCTCCTCAGAATCCCTTCTGTGCCTGTGGGAACCTTGGCAATGGTGGGGGGCTGTGTGGCCCTTCCCTGTGCTGCTTCTGCTGCAGCTGTTTCCGCAGGATCATATTGTGTAGCATGGCACATACTATGAACATGTGTGCACATGTGGCTGGAGAGCACTACAAGGCTCCACCAAATATGTCAAGGCAGTGGAACCGTCACTTGAGCATCCCAAACACATGCTGTATAATGATCCTAGTTTGTGCATGTGCCTCATTATGATGGTCTTGAGTGTGTGTCTGTGTGTGTGTGTGTGTGTGTGTGTGTGTGTGTGTGTGTGTGTGTGTGTGTGTGTGTGTGTGTGTGTTTATGTGTGTGAATTTCTGATGGGAGTCATCATCCATGGCTCAAGTGCATAGCCAGCATCTCCCACCAGATGGTCATATGAGATGTCCCCACTGGCAAGTGCCTGGTAAAGTTGTGAGGAATGTCAGATGTGTGAGTCATGATAGCTTGCAGGGCTGCCAGCACACACATTCATGATAATACCCTGGGCATTGCATATGACCTGGCAGTTGATGGAGGAGAAGCCCTTGTGGTTTATGTAGACCCGACCCTGTTCATCGGGTGGTGCTTTGATGTGGATGTGCATGCAGTCTATCGCACCCAGTACCTCTGTGTATTCTGCTACATAGTGGAAGAGATGCATATTGCTGGTCCTCTCCTCATGGGTGTTGGGGAAGTAAATGTGCTCACCAGCATGTGGTAGGATGGCATCCAGGAACTGGTGGAGTACCCTGGATGTGGATGCCTCTGAGATCCCCATGATGTCTCCAGTAGGTCTTTGGACAGTACCTGTAGGTAGTATTCTTAAGGCTACACATACCTTGGTATGCACTGGGATGGGTTCCCATCTGTAGGCTCTGGGTTTGAGTTGAGGCCGGCATAGCTTGATGATTTGCTGCAGTATGTCTCTGTCCACCCTGTAGCACTCTACACTCTCCAGATCATGTAGCCTTTGGTAAGTTATCCTGGGTCTGAGCACTGTTCTACTCCTCCTCGGTCTGTGGTGGTTGTCAGCATTATCCTCCTTACTGCCCTCGGCCTCTAGCACATACTGATGGATCAAAGCAATGGCAGACTCTAATATTTTTTCGGTAAAAATTCCCCTGCATGTGTACACCAATGGTGCAGAGTTTGTGGGAAAAAACAGACTGTAAGGTGTTTCCATAGTTTAGACTGTTGTGCTGCAGATGCTGCCTCTCTGATTGGCTGACTATAATGTATTCCACCTGCCAGCTATGTTATTTGTACTTGATTGCTCTCTTTTTCCCCTTCCCATTTCCACCCCCTTTTAAGCCCTGAGGTGCGCCACGCAAACCTGGTGCCCAAATGTAAACAAACCTGCTATTTTGGGGGGGTTGTTTGTTTTAGACCCGGTGCATGCCACGCAAACCCATTTAGCTAAGGTAAACAATGAGAAATGGCCCTCCACTGGATATGAATACACTTTTCATTTCATGGAATAAGTCAATACAGCCTCAGACACACCCCCTTGCTTAGCTGTGCTTAGCTAAGCTCATCTGGGAGCTGTGGAGCTCCAATGTTCTTACACCAAGCATGACACACCCCCTTTTCATGTCTGTTGCTCCTCCTGCCTACATGATTGTGTTATAGCACCTACACAGTTAGGTGCAGTTTGGCACTTAGAATATTTTTGTGATTCACTAAATTTCTCCTCATTTGCATACCCCACTGCCTTAGACCCTAGTTATTGCACTACACCAGAGCCTTTCCCCTTAGCACCACTGTTTCCTGGTATTGTTTTGGTTCTTCATGCCATAGACTATAATAGCAAAATTCAGATTTCCCTTAAAATTGTGTTTTCACATTTTTTTTTTTTTTATTTTCAGCACGATCCCGTTTGGGCGCCACTGCCCTGTGCTTAAACAGCCAAGATTGGCCAAAAAAACTTTTATTTTTAGAAAAATTAAACACTTTTCCATGCCATTGGCCATATATTTGGACATTGGCATGCCTAAAGATTATAATACATGCTTTTATTTGAGCTGTCATGTCTCCGTTTTAATTTTTGCAGAAATGTATTCAGCTAATAGCCAAATACATTTCTGCAACTAACACTATTCTTGCACGGATGCCTGCCTGCTTGCTAAATTGCTAATTCACCTCATTTGCCTGCTTTTCATCAGAAAATGAGGTAATTAGCATTATGCAGTGGTGTCCGTGCAGGAATAGTGTATGCAGGTTCGTGCACGTCAGAACAGTAGTTTACTGGATCGCTTGGCGGCCATATTCCATGCGGGAATGGCTTCATTGTTCCTGCACAGAGATTTCAGCTTATTGAATCTCACTGAACATCTTTTTATGGCCCAGTCATAAACTAATTTAATTTCAGCTATTTTTCTGGAGTTTTGCAAGTTAATCTTCTGTATTCCAGTTTCCCCTGTTAAAAATATATACATTTAAACAGTTACAATAATGTAGATACATTTCTGTTTTATTCCAGTAGGGGACACTGTGGATACATTTCAAACAGCACTTTGCAAAATACTTCTTCAGCACACATCTGCACCAACAATCTTATATGACATACAGCTCTAATACATTTTTAACACAAACATTTTATATGAATCATGTTGTTATTCAGAAATGACATATAATTATTTACAAAATTCCAGACAGCTGTGCTGGCAATATCTCCCTTTGTCACACTTCTATAGAAATCATGTTGATATTCACAAATGGCATATAATTATTTACAAAATTCCAGACAGCTGGGCTGGCAGTATCCCCCTTTCTCACAAATATTATGAGAGTTAGAATGGGTGTGCAAGCTTGCATTTTTTACAGATCACATGGGCATTTGAATTGATATTATTTAAAGTAAGCAGGCGCTTTTATACTGCTATTTGTGATATTGCAAAATCCGTGCAAATTATGCATATATTTTCACAATATATCACAACAATATTAATCTTCAAAAAATGTGTTAAATGGCAAGTATCAATGGCAAAATTGTGTGCCTTAAAGTTTTATGTAAGGTGGACCATTTGTTCAACTCTAGGTCAGACAGCATTTATAAATTTCATAGAGATATGAAAATGTAGGGAATGGTCATGACTAATTTCCAGCACAGAGCTTTCACATTATCCACCATGTTTTAATGTATTTTTTTACTAACACCCATTGCATGAATGCACCACCCCCAGCAAGACAGTATCACACTCTGTTTTTGCATTATTAAAGTAAACATGGAAATATGTCATATTTTTTATAATGTTTTGCAATCTCTCCTTAATAATTCCAGCTTAGCAGATCCCATACTGACTATTTCACTGGCATCTTAACAAATCAAGTCATCTTATAGATGTCACCTTGTTCCCTTAGAAGTGCGGATGGTGTACAGATGGCACAGTGGTGCAGCGGAAGCATTGGTGCCTCACAGCAAGAGGTTCTCCAGTTCACTTCTCAGCTGGAGTGCCTTCTGTTCTGAGTCTACATGTCCTCTCTGCATTTGTGTGTGTTTCCTCTGGGTGATCCGGTTTCCTCCCATGGTACAAATATATGCATCTGGAGTGTTTCTCCCCAGGTCTGTGCTGAAAACTGGCTTCGTTCCAAGTCAGACTTTCCTGGTTAACAAATGTTAAATAAAAAAAGTACTTATATGTATCTTTATCAGGACTTCAGAAATTAGACTTTGACAACAGTGACAAGTAAACTCATTTCAGAAGTAGAGGGAAGTCTCCTGTAAAGACAAGTAGACTCTTACAGGATACACAGGAACTCTGCTTTCCTGACAACTATACTCTTGTAGGAAGCAAAGAGTTAATCAAGCAGGGGTTCCAATCCAATCAATCAGTGCTGTATCAGTGTGGATATCATTGTGTTGGGTAAAATCCTTGGATATAGTAGTTTGACAGGTGTGGAGTTTTGATCCCCAAGTTCCTGTAGTCTCTTTTAACCCTGCTTATTTTCATTCAAACACACACACACGCATGCACACGCAAAAGCACATGCACACACATGCACAGACTCACACACACACACACATACACACACACACACACACACACACACACACACACACACACACACACACACACACACACATGCAAACACACGCACGCACATGCAGACACACGCACACACACACACACACACACACACACACACACACACACACACACACACACACACACGCACACTCTCTCTCTGCTGGTTATATCCATTCAAATATGTTCTTTTTGATGACTGCTGCATACATTCTTTTGTAGCATTAGTAACTGGGGAACACGTCAAGAGATGAATGTTGTAGCAGTCTGACAAAATTTGTACCTTGCATTAAGTAGGTTACAATGCATATCAGTGATACAGGTAAACACATTATACACAGGTAGCAACTGGTCATTACTGTGTAATTTTTCAGTATTGTGGGGGGTGGATTTTGATCCCTTTATTGCTGTATGCTGTTTACTAATACTCATTTTTTCAGTATTTCACAAACATAACACAATAGTGAACTATGTTAAAGACAATGGGCTGGATTCAGTAAACCCTATATGATTCAGTCATGTAGTGTTCATGTTGAGATGTGATATACACATGATAGTAAGCTGATTTCTATTCAGCAAACAGCTCTACATGAAGGGTAAAGAAGTGCAAACCAGATAAACATTGTGGCATTCTAATGAGTGCACAAGCAGCTGCGTTATATGTTAATCAACCAATCCAAGATGGTAGAGCTATTCGGCAAACTGTAAAAGAATTATGTACCTTCCATGTTGCCATCTTCCCTGTACTCCAAAACATTATGGAATACAGTCATAGAAACTACACAGGAAAGAAAGAATGTTGGGGTGGCTGCTGCTTTTCTGCATGTGTATGTGCAACAGCCTTGACTCTCTGGTGATGCTGCTGCTGCTAGACCTTGGGCAAGGAGGCGAAGGGTATTTAGACCCCATTTCATTTTTCTTTGTCTGCATGAAGTGAAAATAGTTGAGTGCTACAGGGTGGATAGAGACAAGCTCCAGGAACTCTGCATCCTCTGTCATCCTCACCTTAGACCAAGGGAAAACTGAGCAGAACCCATACCAGTGGAGACCGAGGTATGTGTAGCACAGAAACCTTTCAGAAATCCACTGGGGACATTCCAGATATTTCACAGGCATCAGCATTCAGGATTGCATGCCACTTCTTCAGTGCTATGTTACAGCATGCCAGTGACTAGATATATTTCCCCTGTACCCCTGAGGACAATGGTAGAACTATGCAGGATTTCTACTCCATAGTACACTTCCCTGTAGTCGTGGGTGTGATAGACTGTACCCACATTGAGATCAAATAATCACTCAGAGAACAGGGAAGAGTCAATATCAACAGAAAGGGGTTCTATTCCCTTAACTACCAGGTCTTGTGTAATGCTAGGGAAATTATCCTGAATGTATGTGCTGGTAACCCCGACAGTTACAACGACTCCCATATCTGGCATACCTTACAACTCTACCAGATGTTTTCCAGGGATGATGTCCCACTAGGCCATTTACTGAGGGATGCAGAGTATGCATTGAAACAAGTGTTAATGATGCCCCTCAGAAATGCACATGCACTTATGGAGGAATTCTGTAATGAGGCACAAGCTCAAACAAGAGACATCATAGACTGTGTGCTGGGGATGGCGAAGTCATGGTTTTGGTACCTAGATACATTCAGGAGGGTAGGAATCAACAGAACGATCCCAGTACTTGTGCCAAACTTGTTACAATCAGTGCTATCCTACACAATATAATCCTGCAAAATCAGTTGCAGCAGGAACATGAAAGGGTAGAAGGACACATTCCGCCACTACTTCCAGGGTCATCACAAACACATACAGGTGAGGAATCAGAGGAATAACCCCTAGCTGCTCTGGTTATAGATAGATCTAGGTGTGCACAATATGTCCTCTCCCTAGCCAATAGGCAACAGATAGCACACATGCTGACCACCTAAGGGGTACATCTTTCATCCTATGCACATACATAGAGTACAGTTGATATCAGGCAATGCTTACAACCTTTACTTTTCCATGTAATAGCTGTGTACTGCTAGCATCAGACAGAGTCATCCCTGAATGACAACAGTTGTAACTGCAGGATAACCAGTGTAAGTGTGGAACCTGTGCTAGAAAAATCAATGTGTAAGAACATGAATGAATGGCATATACCTCCATAACTGGTACTTGTAAATGTAGCTAAGTAGGATGTGTGTGTGCTGTCCTGCAATGCCATCAATATCTGACATGTCTGATATCTGTAATATGCACTTATACAGTTTACCAAATAACCTGCCCCATGCAACTGAAATACCCACTATAGAAAACTCACTCCAAAAAGTGTACTTATCCCTACATTCTCAGAAGTGGAGCAATAAGCATGATCTTCCCCTTCAAGTTTCCTTGCTACATGGTTAACTTTCAGTGTAGATTCAGACCTCTGTGCAGTCTGAAGATGCAGATGAGGTGTGAACTCATTAGAATTGCTAAATACCAAACTTCTGACTTTGTGTTGCAGATGAAAATGTACTGCAGCCTTTATACCATTATTAAGTGCTAATGGTTTGCAACTGTGAATGATTGTTCTGAGTGAAGCAAAACCCAGTGATGCACAGACACACTTCCCTGAAGTGGGTGTCTCAGTGAGGATATACTCACCAAATTTGGAATGCACTGGAGTGAGCTTTTAAACAAAACTAAATACCCCATATGTATATTTCCTTAGCATAATAGCACAGTTTCCTGGCTTTGCTGAAAACTGCTGTTGATTGACATGTATTTGTATCCCAACTTGAAAGAAAATTTAAAGAATATGCACTACAGACTGCATGTGTAACATTAAAGCAATGATAAGGGAAGGATTTCCAGAATATAAAGAGAAGGTAGAGCTGCATTTTTGCAAACATATTCATAAATATTGTGTAATCATTCATTCCACTAAATATGTTATCTACATATTTACTATCAACTGAGAATGTCCAGCTTTATGAACTGCTTAATATTGGATATGAAATGTGAATTGTTTGAATTCACATGAGTTGACTGGTATTGCAAAACTGTGTCTGTGGCAAAGATATGTAACCCACTGCAATTAAGTTATGTAAGTGTGATAATATGATGGTTCAAATCCATAACTAGCTAATTGGTAACCTTTGTTTCCCTTTTTATCTTTCTTTTTTTGCCTTTCCCATGTGTGTGGTGTCTGTGGAGTAGCCAAAACATGGTTCAGCTCCTAAAGAAAAAGTGAAAAATCTAATTTCAGACACCTTATGAAGTGTAAACGTGCTTATTGGCATTGTGTGGCTGTCACAACATGGATGGTAGTCACTTCAGAAATTCCACCTGTTACTTGACTGTCTCTGTGGATGAGATATAAATACATCAAGCTAACAAATTAGAATTTAGGTAAGACAGGGTTGGATTCCCTCAGTTTCTATTGTAATAAAAAGGGGTCATAATGAGTATTTACTCAAGTAATATATGTTCGCTATTGCCTTGTACATGTGTGCATTGCCTACCTATGCACAAACATGGTTCACTACTCAAGCAAAAAAGTGAAAAAAATAATTTGGCTCACAGCCCTTCGCACAGAGTCAGTGGTGATGCACTCCCTTCACCACTCTAGACAGTATTAAATGTGGAAAATACAATTATTGCCAACCTTTCCCTGTGGCACCAGGTATAAATGCAGTGAATTCACAGTCAGAACACAGGTGACCCAGGGTTCAAATCCAGTGCATTCTACATTTTAGCAAGGGTGTCCAACTCTCAGTTTTCAAAAAAATTTATTTATAAAAGTAATACTACATACTAATAGTTGTATATAGCAGACTGATTGACAGAAATGTATCACTACTGCTTGCATACACAAACTTTTGTAGGTATTATAGCTCATTAATGGCCGATATAAGCACGCCAACTGATTATGTGTGTAACTAGTTTAGCATGACAATGATGATTATGTAATAAAAAAAATGCAGTTTTGTATCTCTGAATGACACAGTAGTTTACTGAAAATCATCTACACCCCTCCCATAAGGCAAGTATAACTTTAAAACAGAATGCATTGTGAGGGGTCTACTTCAAAGGATCAGAATTTCACAACATTGAACAGCTGATCTGTGAATAACAGATGATCGACATTGTGAAATATTGAACATTGTGAATGGAGATCGCCGAACAGTGTGGAATGGTACATTTACCATTCCCTTCGCTGTAGTGTGATCTTGGAGCTGGTATATTTAAGTAGCTAGGACCTTTTAATGTCACACACATACAGGCCTAATTGAAGCACAGCACCAGTCATTCTTTAAGCTGTATCTTTAATGACTATGGAGGACAAATGCTTCTTCTGTGCAATGAAGAATAATCACCTGTGTAGAAATGTATGTATGTATTCCTTTTACACTGGTTTGAATCCCACATTGTACAAATTATTTTCGACAGCGTGTAAATTCCCATAAAATATATGCCAAGTCATCACAATGATCCCTCCAAAGTCATGGCTTAAAAGTCAAATCCTTCAGTATTCCAGTCTTGACCACTGGACAAAGTGTGACCAGGTATAGCAGCACACATGCCATAAATCAATGCCAAATGTCACATTCTCATTTCTGTTTCATAAGCTTTTCTTTGTCTGGCAATGTTTCTCTTTGCTTACCATTGAGCAGATGCAGTTGGCATGGCCGTGCGTGTTTGAATACTGGTCATAACATGTAATATTACAGTTTGGCAGGAAACCATCGCTACTGTTGCTGGAGGACCTTTGCAGACATGTCTGAAGTTGGAAAGGATTGTGCCAAATTCAAGGAACAGAGGTGGGGGTGTGGAGGAGTCAGAAATCTTTGTTGCACTCCTAGTGAAGTGCCACACCTGGAGGTTGCTGGAGGGGGGACTAAATGGGGTCTCATTAAAAGAATGAGGCATGGAACAGCCTAGACAAGGCTGTCTCTAGAGAGACAGGCATACCACATACTGGGGATCAGTGCAGGCACCACTACAGTGACCTGAAGAGGTGCAAGAAGGCAAAACTTGATAGGTTGCTGGATGAGTTTAGAACTGCTAACACCCAACAGTTGTGTAAGTATACAGATCACGGAACTTGATATGTAATAGTGTAGCTAGCCAAGACTGGTATGCATAATGCTTTCATGTCTCTTTTTCTCTCATTCTTTATTTTACAGCTGCAGAAGAAATCACAGTGGACAGGGAGGCACATGCTAAGAGACTGGTGTGAATCAGAGAGGCAAAGGGTATGCCTACAGCACAACCGATCGTGATTGTAGTAAATATTTTGTGATTCTATAGAACAGTATCAACATCAGCATGCATATCTTAATTGTAACAGCAAGCATGCATGCTTTCTTCTGTAACTGTTGATAATTGTATTAGACAAGTGTAATACTGTATTCAGATTATGTAGGTTCAATTCCTCCAAGAAACCTATAGAGTCACATTCAACAAGTATCATTTTTAAATTAGAAATGCAGCAATATTGGTGTTAATGCCAAGTTATTAAGTTATTCTGTAGTATCTTTAAAAGCATATATGCAATATCGTTATATTCCAAGGATTACTTGTAACAATTCACAGTCATTTTTAGGATTGTGAAAGGTCTATAGTTAGTATAATAATAAAAGAATATTTATTGTAATAAAGCAGGAATGTGACATATTATGATTCTAATCATCTATTTTCTTTTTTGTTTCACCCCCACCTCTTATCTATCTTTTTTTATTTTTTTTTTTGGAGGGGGGGGGGTTACATGGAATCACACCATTCTGATGTCATACCTTTCTGACAACAAACCAAATGCATTTCAGCACAGAGAGTTGGACACACTACTATGGATCAGCCTGCCAAACCTCCACCAGCTCCTGACCAACACCTCATACCTCTGGGCTGCAACCTGGCAGTACTGTCTCCACAACCCCTACCCTACTTGGTCCATCCTCATCAGGTAGCAGTGCCCTGACTGGTGATACAGTGGTACCCTCCAGAAATATCGTTAGAGGTGGTGATTATGTCACCTGTCAGGGATGGTACACAATCTAACAGAGACTGGCTTTGTTGCCCATATCAGCTGACTGGAGAGGTTGTGCCTAAAAAAAGAAAAGAGACTCCCACATCAAGCAGTCTCACAGGCAACTGAGGAAAGAGACAGTGATGACAGTTTTGAGGGGGTGGACTAGATTCTCACTGTTCCCACACTTGGCAGGCATGTGCCTCCTACTGTATGTCTTCTACCTATCTCCAGTCATGGTGTCCCCAACTTCATTGTGTCCATCATCATCCCTGTGTCTGTCTTGTATTTCCTGTTTGTCTGTACCTGCTCCCTCACCTATCCTACTTGCCTGACCCTTACATTCCTAGGTCACTTCTCCAACATTCCTCTTTTTCAAGTAAAGAAAACATGGACAACTGTCCCACAAATAATTGTCCCATACATAGCTCTCCACTTTACATATGTCCCTTCTTGACACACAACATCACTGCATTGTTGTCACCCATCAGTGTTGTGGTGACAGTCCAAATTAGTTAAATTCTGTCTACATGTGCACATTACTGTGTTGAAGAAGTGGCTATCTATGGTTCTTTCCTATTTCCCTCCTGCAAATGTCTGTATTCCTTCCAGTTTGTTCTTCCCTCCGCTTGCCACACCGTTTCATCACTTTCCTATAAACCTCACTTTCACACATTTAATCTGGTCAAAATATAGAATCACACAAAACACACATGGCCAGAAATGTCCCATAAAAAATCTTTCACTTTTTATCCTATGCATTTGCACAGAGTTTGGCATCATGCACTATTGCCGAGTGGCAACGAATGCCCATTCAAGTCCTATGGCAAAACCTGGTGAGTTTTTGCCATTCACTGCAGTAGTCTGGTTATCCTCCTGCAATTGTGCTTAAACATGCTGCACTATAGAAATACAGAATGAGCACAGAGTACAGGCACTACTTTGAAACAGTTACTCTGACAGTTCTTAGACTGTTGGATGCAAAAAAGGTGCATCTTCTTATGTGCAACATTGATATAAATCACTTGACTGCAGATTTTTTTGTCTATTTCAAGGGTTGAATTCCAGATCCATCGAACATCATTTGTTAGTGTAATGTTATATGTGTATGATATGTTTAATCACTCATATCTTAACACTTGTCACAGTTGAGCTCTCATGGAGATATATTGAATAATGGCCAAAAAAAGTATTTGAAGTGGCATCCATCCCCACAACTATGAAATGTTTATCCAACCTTGTTTGGCTTATTATAAGCCTATGTTGCCCCACTCCTAACCCTTCTTGACCCCTATATCACTCACTTCATGCTACACAACATGGCAGCTTAATAATGAGAACAGAACAAAAACACATCCATGAATGTTACATTACACCACACATTGCTATGTGTATCTTCATTACTCCTTGTATGCAACCTTTCACTCTCACCCATCTTTATATGTTTTTATCTATTAGGCTGATAGATGTACAGGTCACCTCATGGTTTCGGCATATCAACATGACTCTGCTGATGGATAATACAAACACCTTAATTCAATAAGTTATCGGATCTCCTGTAGTGTCCAACATTTCAAAATGTGCTGTAGGATTCTCTTTGTGTAATGTTCAGGTGATGATAGATGAAACGCTCATCTAATATGATGTAGAAATTGTTCTTGCATGAAAAAACATACTGCTCACACTTTTTATGATATCCATCTCTACAAAGATAGCACATCTGCTGAGTAATACTAATCATTTCAAAAGATGTGCCACTCCTTGACATTTTCAGCAAACTGTACACACAATTAATTTGTGATTTGCAGTGAGGCCTGCAAAACAGATAGCAGTTGTACAAGTGTATTGAGGTAGGCATTACTGATACACTTTGGGAAAAACACATACTTTAGTGTAGTCATTGATATTCACATTTGCAGTACTAATCATATTTACTTAGTTAATGACATCCTGAGATTTGTAAAAAAATAGAATCATCTGGATTTTAACCCTGGTTCACCTATGCTCTGACCAGGAGCTCACTATCCCCATGCCCTGTACTGTAGAGACAGCTAGGCAGCAAGTATATTTTCCACACTCAGTACTGTCCAAAGTGCTGATAGCTATGCATTGCTGCTGAGTTTGCACGAAGGAATGCATGCTACATTAAATTTTTCATATTTTTCTTAAAGCAGAGAACTGTGTTTGCTTGATGCTTAACATCATGCAAATGGGGAAGGCAAGGTCAAACGTTATTTATGTAGTAAAACTTTAGCTGCAACATTTCAGAGATAGACTACAGTATGCATATCATACAAACTGCCAGCAATTTCACCCCTAACATATCTTGCAAGCCTGACGCATAAAACATTAACAACAAACAGAAGTATTTTGCAGTTAACCACAATCAGGACAGTTACTGTATGTCCATATTCTGCACAGTTTGGCAATGAGCACCTGTGGACATTGCTAGTTCACAAGTCCATGTTGATTTCCTAAAATTTGAATCATACACATGCCAATACTTTGCCACCACCCATGCAAATTAGCTTCTCAGTGATGAGCTTCATAGGTTCATAGATTCATAGGTAGGTACTAGGCTATCGGACCAAGGGCCTATGTAAGCCTAGCCAGCAAGGTGCCATAGCTTACGCCACCCAAGAAAGTTAGTTTCCTGTGCCACTGTCCAGCAGAGACACAGAAGTGATCCCCGGGGTGTATTTCCTATTTCCCATCCACTCATCAAGATTTTTCTTGAAGAGTGCTAATGAAGAACTTTGCTTGACATAGATGGGTAGCTTGTTCCAGAGAATGGAAAGTCTCTGGGACAGGAATCTATCCCTCCAGCATGTCCTGTTTATTGTGGTGACAAGGTTTAGGTCCCTAGAGCGTGTAGCTCAGAGGGATTGGGATTTCTTTAGGTGTAGCATGTCCAACAGCCCTGGGTTTGACATAACTTTATATGTTAGGCAGAGATCACCTCGGAGTAGGCGATATGCTACAGAGTAAAGCTGGAGTTTTTTGAGGCGGTCAGTGTAGGGCCTTTGTTTGAGGCTAGTAATCCTCTTTGTGAGGTACTTCTGTGGCCTTTCCAGCTGCTGCAGATGTCTTGTGAGGTACATTCCAAAAGGGGCGTTGTACTCTATAATGGGTCTAATGAGTGACGAGTAAAGGGGAACAATGACCTCTTTTTTCCTGGATGAGAACCCCTTTATGATGAGGTGTGCCAGGTAGAAGGACTTCCTGACTAGTGCGGCGATGTGACTATCAAAGGAGAGACTTCTGTCCACCTGGGTCCCAAGGTCTCATCACGCATTCGGTGTTAAGTAGATTGCTGCCTATGTGGTAGTTCATGGGTACAGAGTACTTTCATGAAAAAGTGTTTAGCATGTCTAACTTTGCTTACTGGGCTGGAATCCTCCAATTCATGGAAATGCATTGATAAACACGAGTGTGGCAGTGACATGTGTGCTTGACTGAACACATACTTTCTGATATTCATGTTTTCCCTACAGCAATACACTTGCAAATGATATATCAGTACTTGGGCCATTGTCAAACAGACTTCAGAATTATACAGCCTTACTGCATTGTTACATTTGGTAGTGAAATGTAGTGACAGTGGACACTGGTCATGCAAGATCATATACTATTGCTAACTTGTAACTGCATTAATGTGGGCATAACTTCACCTGAGTATGAAGACACATAATGCCACCATTGCACTTCTGGCATTTCTCAAGTGTGTGTGCTCACAAAATTATATCACAAATCCTGGCTTTATACCCAGGTCTCATAGCAGTATATGTTACCTGTAATAGTGTGATGATGTCATCCTATATAAAGTGCACTCTGACAATGTTAAAGTCAGGCTTCTACAGCAGCGCTAACATTAAGTATTGTGTTCTGTAGCTTGTGCAACTAGTTAGGTAGGGAATCTGCAGTCAAAGCAGTCAACTTGTGTGTGTCTGTGTCTATGAATGAGTGGATTCATGGGTAGTCAGAAGAGCACAAGCCAGGTCTACTGCCCTCACATACAGTAAGTAGCATTCAAAAGATACTGTAACACTGCTACATGACTCCACAGCAATTTCATACAGCCCTACCAACATCCTCTTCTCAGCATACAAGGATGGTGTCATCCTATATAACATGGACTCTATCAGATTTCTGCAGTGGTTCTATAAATACTGTGTTCTCTAGCATGTGTAACTAGTTAGGTAGGGATTCTAATCTTACAGCAGTCAAATTGTGTGCATGAAGATAATTTTACTCCATGATGTGAGTCCACAGCTATGTCAGACATTCCTCCCAACATCTTTTTCTCAGTATACAATGATGATGTCATCCTCTACAAAGTATATGTCATCATACATAATATTGTCTAGAATCTAACAACTGCCTTTCTCAGAACAATTTTGTAAATATTATTCTTTGATATGTAAATATTAGTAATTGTATTTCTTATCTACTGTATATTTTCTGTCCATATTTTGCTGTATTTTCTATATTGTAATGTATGCTATTGTTGGAGCGTTTCTCCCTGGGCCTCCACTGAAAATGGGCTCCCTGGGCCCAGTGGACTTCCCCGTCATCAAACTGGAAATAAATAAATAAATAAATACATAAATACATAAATAAATACATAAGTAAATAAAATACTCTGATACTAAGTCTTACTTCTGTGGTGGCACTGGTCTTGCATTGTATGGAAGCAGCTTGTATACCTAGACAGATATGGTGTTAGAATCTGACCTCAGTCAACTGTTGTGTATGTGTGTTGTATATCACAGTCATTGTGTGATGTTTTGAATCAGTTATCATTTGACTCCCACTCTGGAGAACATTTTACATAGCCTCCTGAATCCAAAATCTCCTTTTTCCCTCTGTCCACATAACATCATTTCTGTGGAACATTGACAATGTCATTATCTCAAAGATGCATACACACATCATGAAGTAGAGCCCCTCCATAACCCTCTGTGAGCCATCTCAAGACCACCGGTTATTTATTATTTATTTTATTTATTTATTTCCAGTTTGATAACTAGGGAGGTCCACTGGGCCCAGAGGGCACGTTTTCAGTGGAGGCCCAGGGAGAAAAGCTCTGTATTACATACAATTAAAACAAGCATACATTTATGCAATTATACATGCAATTATAAATGTTTGAGAAAACAAATGTAAAATTATATATGGAGTTGTATCAAACTGAAAAGGTGCACAGAGAAAGGAAGAAAAAGGGGAACAAAATTAACAGAGAGAAGGGAGAGAGAGCTATGTACAATATTTACATCTGACCATTCTTTAGATTCAGAGCAAGGCAGTTGTAGGGGAAAACAAATAGCATGTGCATGAGGGAGTACATGTATAAGTGATATTAGGAAGCATGTGCATGAGGGAGTAAATGTATAAGTGATATTAGGAAGCATGTGCATGAGGGAGTACATGTATAAGTGATATTAGGAAGCATGTGCATGAGGGAGTACATGTATAAGTGATATTAGGAAGCATGTGCATGAGGGAGTACATGTATAAGTGATATTAGGAAGCATGTGCATGAGGGAGTACATGTATAAGTGATATTAGGAAGCATGTGCATGAGGGAGTACATGTATAAGTGATATTAGGAAGCATGTGCATGAGGGAGTACATGTATAAGTGATATTAGGAAGCATGTGCATGAGGGAGTACATGTATAAGTGATATTAGGAAGCATGTGCATGAGGGAGTACATGTATAAGTGATATTAGGAAGCATGTGCATGAGGGAGTACATGTATAAGTGATATTAGGAAGCATGTGCATGAGGGAGTACATGTATAAGTGATATTAGGAAGCATGTGCATGAGGGAGTACATGTATAAGTGATATTAGGAGGAGTTAGGTAGGAAGAATGCAATTACATTTCCAGTTTTGGGAGACGTGGGAGTGGAGCTGGGATGTGAAGAGTTTTAAACTTGTAGTGATTCTTAGCAATGGTGGGAGGGAGTTCCATTTTATGGCTAATGAATTGGAAAGGAGAAACTGGCCAGGGGGACGTTTTGGTTTATATACAGAAATTAGATTTTGTTGGGCAGATCTAAGGGGTCTGTGCGGAGTGTAGAATTGTAAGATATTAGTAAGAGCAGGGCATGCAGTAGGTTTAAAGATTATTTTGTGGGCTGTAGTAAGCTGTAGGTAGACAAGGTGGTTAGGAAGCTCTAGCCACTTTAGTATGTGGAGAGAGGTGCAATGATGGGAGGAGTGTTTAGATTTAGTAGCAAATTTAGCAATTTTGTTGTAGCAGATTTCTAGTTTTAAGGTTATGGTAATAGAAAGATTGGTTAGAAGTGGAGCACCGTACAATAGTGATGGTGCTAAATAGTTAGAAGCTAGAGTTTGCCTTGTAGATGGAGAGAGAAAGTGAGCGTTTCTATATAACATACCTAGCTTCTGATGGGTTTTTTTATGTTAAGTTGGACATGTGTATCGAATTTCAGGTGTTCATCGATAGTGACCCCAAGATGTTTAGCAAAGGAGACAACTTCTATAGAGGAGTTGGCATGGCTGATGATATTGAAGGATTGCTTGTCAAGTGTGACAGTATTTGATGGAGAGAAAAGAAGGATTTTGGATTTATTGGCATTAAGTGAGAGATGGTTTTGAAGCATCCAGTGCTCAGTAGTTGTAAAGGCCAATTGGGTATTTGCCTGGAGCTCAGTGAGACTAGGAGCAGAGCAGACTATAGTGGAGTCATCTGCATATTGCACTATTTTAGTGTTAGGAATGGTGGTGTGAAAATCATTGATAAATATATTAAAGAGCATTGGTCCTAGTATGGACTCCTCGGGAACCCCGATAGGGGTAGGAAGGAAGGCAGAGGTACAAGTTTACCATTTCACAGCCTGGGATCTGTTAGAGAGATACCTGTGGAACCAAGTAAGGCAGTTTTGAGAGAGATTGAGGTTAGAGAGATGATTCAGAAGGTGAGTATGGGAGATGGTGTCAAATGCCTTGGATAGATCTAGGGCGATGGTGGAAACAATTTCTCCAGAGTCACGAGCAAAGTTTATTATGTCTAAAAAAGAGAGCAAAGCAGTTACTGTACTATGTCCAGGATGGAAGCCATGTTTGGTAGGGGTAAGGAGTTGATTATTGATGAGGAAGGGCATGGGTTGTAAATGGATGCATTTTTCAAGGATTTTTGAGATTGGTGAAAGAATGGCTATGGGTCAGAAGTTAGATATGTTACTATTTTTGCCTCCTTTGTTGAGGGGCAGGATAAAGGCTGCATGCCACAATTTGGGGACATACGATTCCTGTATGGATCTATTGATGAGAATGCTGATGGGGATGGCGATACCATCTG
Source organism: Protopterus annectens (assembly GCF_019279795.1). NCBI lineage: Eukaryota > Metazoa > Chordata > Ceratodontiformes > Protopteridae > Protopterus > Protopterus annectens. The sequence goes on from NC_056726.1 coordinate 1,086,821,257, forward strand.
CGGCAAGCTTTAGAAAGAGTGAGGGAATATTGTCAGGGGCGTTATGTGACTGCTAATTTACTCATGAGGTATTGCCAGTGTCTCATATGGACAGAGGCAGTCTGTAACAAAACCAAACACATATGTACATACCTGTACTATCTTCCCTTACCTAGAGATAGTGATTTATGTTAAATGTGATAAAAATGGCCATTAGCCTAGTTATCTTCAAAGACCCTATGAACATTGCACATGTTAATGTTGTTGTCATCCACATGTGCTATGTTGAGGTGTGGATGTACTGTAGTCCTACAACAGTGTATTCCAATCTAGGATTTGAGCTATTGTATTAATACCTGCTGTTGCCATTTGGTTACATGTTCCTTCCATAACAGCTGTAGTAATATGCCTCCTGAGGAATAGGAACATGGGATTATGCTATGTATATTGTTGCCTTACTAAGGCATGTGTTCTTATAGTGGAGTATATTAACATTCTACACAGTTCTCATTCAACCATCACAGTGACAGCTGCAGTATGGCAGAGGTGTGCATATGTATACTTAGCATCTGGAAATGTTCTGACATACAGCAATATTATGTCATAGTGATTACATGTGCACATACTGCTGGGTTCATCAACATGTGGTGATGCTGTCATATATACAAACACATGAACTTTTGAGATTCATTTGCAACTTTGAGTACATTGTATGCAGTACTCTGTTTTTATTCACAAGTATTATACAGGTGTTCCCCAGGAGCATTGTATGACTGTCAACATTTGTGTCATTAACTTTTCTGCATGAACTGCAACTGCAGCAGTTGTAATGTATCCATATATGGCTTCAGAGCCCTCACAAACACATTTCCACTAATAAACATATAAGCATATGACGTCCAACTGAAGTAATGACGTGAAATAGGTAGAGTTGTACGACTGTGTTAACAGTTTCACTATGTCATATGTGATTTATAACCAAGGTTTTATTTGAAGGTGATGTACAACTTGAAGTCCAACTGTAGCATAGGTACAGCTATAGTGTGGCTGTACTGCATAATGAACATACCGATACATCACATCTGTATTAACACTTGATAGTCCACATGAACACATATGGATATATGTTAGGATTTCATGGCAGTATAGCATTTTCACTGGCAATGTCAGGGGTAAGTGATCATGTGACACGTGTTGAGGTTTGACATGTTCTTATACAGTGTGCTTCATGTATCCTTTCCTGTGTGTACAATATTACAGTGACAGCTTCATCGGTCGCTGACACTTGACTTTGCACTGCTGTAATTTCTGTGCACTGGGCATGGTATTGTCATCAGTCTGACATACTGCTGTACCATTCATTATCATGGATCACTTCTGCATTCACACATCATTTGCAGATGCTTCAGACAATATCCACTGCTACGACAAGTGGCAGGTGAATGGAATACCCAGTGGTACATAGGTAATCCAGTCATAATAGTATGTGTTGTTATCTGTATGGCCTATACCTACATCAGGCAGGGATGCTTTAATCAAGCATATCCCATTTATCATAATGAGCTCTTACACCTGATAGGCAATACAGAACTATTTTCTGGGATTTCACAGTGAAGACTTCCCTTCAAGGTGTTTCTGTTAGATGCATGTGTAATACATCTTTCTGTGTTGCACCCAGTAAATACATAGCTCAGTCACAACATTGATGGCATGGGTTTGATTCTTGCAGGGGGGATTGTGGCTTATCTGTCATACAAACCTCTCAACTCACCAGGATTGCCTCTGATTTCAACTCCAGGTTTAACACTGTCCCTCTTAACCCTTCAAAAAGTGCACACTTTTGGGGAAGGGATAGTGAAATCCCCTTATAAAATACTGATAATCATAGCAGTTGCAAAGATGGTCTGCATCTGTCTCCCTTGGGCTTCAGACTTCTGGCAAAGGGTCTTGCCTTCCCTGTAGTGCCTTTTTAGGCAATGTCTTGAAGTCAAAACTACCAACATGAGAATCCCATCTAAATGCAATTTCAAAGGACATGCTGCTTGCTGAATGCTCTGAGTCTCAACATGAAACTGCACTAATTGCAAGCATTCTTAACCCTGGAAGATGCTGACATTTGTTCAGTCACAGAAACCTGGTTCAAAGCTGTGGAGACCACCAGAGCCTTATCTGGTTACTCATCCTATCATACATACAGACCCCAAATTGAGGGCAGCAAAGCCAAAGGAGGTGATGTTTCAAAATATATTAAAGATATACACACCTCCAGACTGGTCAAACAGTATGACACTTGGGAGACGCTCCAGGTGCAGTTAAGGCCCCCATCGTTGACACAGGACACTCACTTTACATATCTGGACCTCCTCAAATCTATTAAGATTCAGCTCTACACCCTGATCCTGGGAGATTTTAACTACCCACCAACTGATTGGAAGAACTATTCAAGCCAGAACACAAATGCTCAAAAATTCCTTGACTTTGCCAATCCCAATGCCTTGGACCAGCTGGTCGACACCCTCACAAGAGGTGACAACATCTTGGACTTGGTACTAACCAATATAGGAAACCACTAAAGAATCCCTGCAGTGTCATCATCCCTGGTAAGATCAGACCGCAAAGCGGTCACTTTTGAAGTCACCATTGCCCCTGACCCCCCTTCCCCCGCTAGGGTTAAACAAAAGAACTTCTCCAAAGCTCATTACAACCTCCTAAGGGAAAGTCTAAACAGCTTCACATCTCCCTCCCCAACACTAGGAGCTGCCACTAATGTCAAAGCCTACACCAAAGTACTATACGACCATTTATATAAATACATGGATTCAGCAATACCTAACAGGACAAAATCGTCCTCCTCAATGAAGAGTAAACCTGTCTGGTGAACATCGGCTATAAATAAACTCTACAATGAAAGGAAAAAATTCCTGTCCAGGACCAAGAAGGAACAGGTGCCAAACTGGAAGCAATTTTTCCGTGGCTTAAACAGGAAAATGAGGGTATTAGTGAAGCCCTCCAAAGCTAACTTCAAGTCCAAATTGGCCACATCTACTAAACACAGTGATAAGAACTTCTTCACATATGTCCGCAATCTAAGGGGAAACACCCAAATCTGCTCAGAACTGATGGTGAAGGACACCGCATGCACAAATGATGTGGATATAGCCAACCTGCTGACAGACGGATTCAGTGAAAACCTCACACTCTGTCTCCCCATCAGTAATCCAGGATATCCCCAGCACATGCCCCCCACCCTTTATCTCTAGAGAAAAATTCTTTACTGCCCTTTAAAGGCTAAAAACACAGTTTCCAGGGGACCTGATAACATCCTAGGCTGTATCCTGCATCAACTCAGACAGGAACTCGCAGCACCATTAGATACCCTGTTCAACCTAAGTCTGAGTACTGGTTTCATCCCAGCTGAGTGGAGGACAGACGCCATCATCCCTATGCACAAAGGTACAGCATGCACTGACCCAGGCAATTATAGACCCATCAGCCTAACTAGCCTGACTTGCAAGGCCATGGAGAACATTATCATGGACTACATTGGCAGCCTTCAAATGTTTGATCCAACACAGTTTGGTTTTATCAAGGGGAGATAATGTCTGTTAAATTTGGTAGTCACCAAAGCCATGGATGAGGGGAAGATGGTGCACACTGCCTACTGTGACCTGGCAAAAGCCTTTGCCACTATTCCCCACTTGAGCATAATAGATAACCTATCCCAACTTGGTGTAAATGCATATGTGACAAGATGGGCAGCTAACTGGTTCACTGATAGAACTCACTCAGTCAAAATAGGGGAAGATACCTCAAGTAGTAGACCTGTAACAAGTGGCATACCCCAGGGATTGGTCTTGGGGCCCCTGCATTTTGGGATATACTTCTCTGAGATGCAAGCCAAAACCAGAGGTATATGGCTGATCAAGTTTGCAGATGACTGAAAGCTGGGCACTGTCATCAACTCCCCTAGTGATGTGGACATACTACAAGAGGGTCTCACCCAGACAAATGACTGGTGCCAGAAACATGGCCTCAAACTAAATGCCAATAATGCATCATCACCCCCTTTGGGGAGACTGACATCTCCACAAATGATTATATTAATAACAATATCCTAAGCACACAAGCAGTTGTGAGGAACCTGGGCACCCAAGCTGACAGCAATCTAAATTTTGACCACAATGTTGCCTCCATTGTACAGAGAGCTTTCTACATGGCTGACCTGATTAGTAAGGGTATTTCTTCCAGAAACAAGGAAGTCATAACTTCCTTGTATTCCTTCCTTATCAGGGCTACTTTCAAGTATAACACCCCTTTCAGCATGTACCTTGTGAAGAACATGTAGCAGCTGGAGAGACCACAGAGGTTCCTGACCAGGAGAATCCAGGGCTTCATAAATCTATCCTACATAGATAGGCTAAAAGCCCTATCCCTCTACTCCTTCTCATACAGACTCCTTAGAGCTGATCTGTGCCTGGCATACAGAGCAATCTCTGACCCCACATTTATGAAATTGCTGCATATTCACAAGCCAAAGTCCACTCACATGACCCGCATGCAAAACCTCAGCTTGGTCTATGACATCAATAGGACTTACTGGCGGGATAGATTTGTATCCCGGAGATTCCCCCATCTGTGGAATAGACTCCCTCTCCACGTCAAGCAGAGCACCTCATTATCCCTCTTTAAGAGGAACCTGGATGACTGGATGGGAAATAGAAAATAAAACCTTGGGATTCAACCCGTGGACCTGCTGGACAGGGGCATCGGGTGCTGACTTGTCGGGACCATGGGATAATTTATTAGCTAGGCTTATAAGGGCCTCAAAGCCAGTAGCCTAATAACTTGCTATGATCCTGTGATCCTATTGTACACATCTGTTACTTCAGAACGTGTAATAAGTTACAATCATACATTCTGTCAATACCACAGGTTAGTGGTTGCAATATTTTAAAAGTGTCCATGACTAAGCCTGTTAGTTTCTACATGTCAGTCATATTCAAGCAAGTCATTTTACAGATCTTCAGAGTATGCACATACCCCCTATTTGTATATACCACCCTTGCTAAGTGTCTTCTCCAGTAAGCATGTCAGTGATGCTTATATCACAGCCATTCACCTCCATTGACATATAAGCTCATGTGATCATCACATATATACTATCATGTGTGTTTACATCATAATATAGTTGCACATGAGGTTTAACAGCAGTATGTACTGTGCTGTCTACATATGTGCATAATATTATGGTACTAAATTGTCTTGGAAGTGTACATACATTGACATATCCTATCTTAGAGACATTTCCATGTTTACCATGCCCTCTTCCTCTTTATTCCTTCTTATCATTCATATCTGTGCACATGTTCATCAGCCCCCTTTCCCTGCCCAGTATGCCTTTCATTCAAGTTGCCCCAGCTGTTTACCCTCCACCTCCATTATTTCATTCAGCAAATAATTATTTTAGTGTAAGTTGCACTCAGTACACTTTTCTTTACTGTGTTATCACAGCTGTTATTACAGTATTTTCACTGCTGGTAGTGACTGTGGCTATCCACATGATCTCACACAGCAAGATCAGTCATAGACAAACTTGAATGCTTTTTTTTTCTGTGCTCATGCTGTTGTGCATGGTTGCTGGCAATGAAACCTGGTTTGTATTTGTATAAATGAGATGAGCATAATGAATATGTGATTAGCGCTGTTGCTCTTCGTTCTAACATGAAAACTTTGTGTAGGCTTCTCGCAAAGCCTACATGGGGTTTATTAAATCTCCAGGAATTACTTCCTAATGATATTATGATAGTATATATAGATATATATATATATATATATATATATATATATATATATATATATATATATATATATATATATATATAGATATATATATCCCAAAAGGGTGTTACAATAGCACAACTCATCTATCTGTGGTGTAATTTGCACAACAGTTGGCAGAAATCAACTTAGCTGACCTTAAGTAAACACAGAGAACTGACACTTCCCTTTGTATAGCAAACACTGAGGAAAATCTTGCTACTAGCCTGTTTTAGGTTCATAGGCTGGTACTAGGCTATGGAGCCTAGGGCCTATACAAGCCTAGCCATAACAATTCCCTGGATATTTCTTTCCACAGTATTTACTTCCCTGGACCCCTGTCTAGCAGGGTGACTGACGTGATCTCCGGGGTGAATTTCCTATCTCCCATCCAATTGTCAAGAATCCTTTTGAAGAGGGCCAAGGAGGCGCTCTGCTTGTCATGTATGGGGCAGTCTATTCCAGAGTATGGGGAGTCTCTGGGTCAAGAACCTACCCTCTAACATGTTTTGTTCATTGTGATGACAAGGTTTAGATCCCTAGACCGTGTCTCTGATGGAGTGAGATTTC
>NC_056726.1:1086832622-1086927622 GCF_019279795.1 Protopterus annectens
TATACTTCACATTCTTCAAAACTATCATATTGTCATAGTACCTTCTTCAGTCTACCTTTCCGTCTATTGTATTATTCCGCCACTCTTTTGGTGCATTTATGTGCCCCATCTCCATGGATTCTGCTACATAGTGTAGCTTCAACTCCAGCCTCAGCATCTGTGCAAGTTGCTTTTGTTACTGTTGACTACATCAACAATAAAGAACTGTGTGCACACATTCACACTGACTACTGGGAGGTGCTTGTGCACCACCATAGTTTACTTTACCTGCTTGTACACTGATGTGACCTTGAGGTGGCTTACAATGATCTAGATGTGGATCTGTGCTGAGGCAGTGATGAAACACTACTCATTGTGCTGTGTGCATGCTAGCGTGGTCACATACATATCTGGTTAGCACTGCTGCTCTCATCATGCTGAAAAGGCGAATAGTATTGGTTCTGCCATGATGCAGCATCACTGATAACAAATCTCCGGGAATATGCAATAGCCAATATAACAGTATTAATTAATGTTACCACGCAAGGAATGAGTGAATGAATATATAAGGATCTACTAACCATTAATTATTTAAGTGTTGTTAATTTAAGAATTATGATAACACAAGTAAGTACTAAGCTAGATGCCCTTGTGTGCCAGATTAAGCCTTGCCAATTTTTCTTTCAAAGCTGTGCCTTGTGTCTGTTAGTTAAACATCTTAACTATGCTAACAATCCTCAAACTCCAAAATAACACATCAAATATTTTCTGAACTCTCTTTTCTAGATCATCCTTTTAAATATTATGCTATTTTTGATTTGTGGAAAAGTGAATGGAAAATAACACTCAGATTTATTTTTGCTGTACTGAAATAGTGTACCTGGAATATTACTTATTCTAAAGAAGATTTATATTATTTTAATAACATGGATGAAGCAATGGTAATTGATCAAATTTACATGAAGAAATGAACAACTGCATTACAGTAATGTGGTAGACATATGCTGAAGGACTATGAAGAGAAAATATTTGCATCAACCATCGTTTTCTAGTTCTTATAGGTTCATGGTTAAGTCCTAGGTTAGGTGAATCTGCAGGTCATTTAATATAGATGTGTATGTATATATATTAAAGGTGAGAATCAAACCCTGTACCTAGTGTTGTTGAGGTCAATTCCTTGACTATCATGCCAAAAGTAGTCATCCTTTGTTGCCTTTATTGGATGCAGTCTGTTTTTTTGTGTAAAATTATATTAAGGATGTATATTGCTGTTCTATAAAGCTCCCTTCTCTATTTGATACTAATAGACTGGGTTCTTTTTTTCTCTGTGACTAGTAGAAGGCTTCTCAGTTAAATGTTTTACGCAAATGGTTGCATACACAACCAGCACTGCATTTAAATGCTACTATTTTCTGAGGTATTGCGTGACAATGTGAATGGGACTAGAACCCACAATCTGTTATCTTTGGGAATAAATGTGGTACCAGCTGTGACATCCTGACCTGAAAGTCATAGAAATGCATGATAGACATGATTAGTAACAGGCATCATGCTTGTGCATGGCAGATTAACTCTGAGACATCTCATCAGTTATCCATGGAGTACTTCTCATAGTCTTCCAAGTGTGAAAAGTTCAAAGTACAGAGGCTAATAGTGTGCATTAATTTCTCTGCAATCTGTTTTATTAAACATGCCATACCTCAGAAGTGATGTACATAAGGCAGGATTTGCATGGTCTTTTAGTCTTATACCTTGCAGGTTACAAAAAAGAGATGCGGCATGTTCTGTAGTCATAAATAATGAGTAGGATTCATGAACTGCAACAATCTGGACACCTCTCCCATTATAATTGCACTTTATCTGGAATGCATATTATAATGACTGTCAGTACTGGTCTCCTGCATTTTATACAGAAGATATTCATAGCTTAGGGAATTTAGCAATCTTTGAAACATTACTGACTCTTAGGCATAACTGTATGGCATGCAATAACTGATGCAATACTTCATGCATATACATTATATCATGCTATGTTTTTAAATGAGAAGGACAGAAAAATATTGTGGCTACAGACCTGTACCCCAAGCATAATTATTTGACTGAACCACATTTTGTGTCTCTGTGAGTTTTTTTTGAGAGTTCCACAGTACAGACTGCTAAGCATAATATTCTGATCTGTGAATATGTACCTCTTTTCATTAAGGCATACATTTCAATGAATCTTAGCTGCCTTACATTTAAGAATGCATGTGCATTTGATATATGTGGTATACAAAACATCCAAAGATTTGGCAATAAACATAGTCATTTCACCTTATTTTACAATGCTATAACCATTTTCTAAACCTGAATGCTGTGCTTAGTCATGTAATAAACATTCAATGGAATAACATAAATGGCATTGTTGCTTATGTGTTAAAATTATATATGTATGTTAATGATACCTTAAATATATATTACTTCTTGTGAAGCTAAAGAAGTGACAGAATACAATGAAGTTTTGTTCACATGATGGTGAGTGTTTTATGTCCTTGATAGGCATATGTATTTCAGTATGCCTACAAGTGTTCTGAATTTCTACACAGGTGCCTGCTTGTTATTAAGGCAGGTAGGATACTCCTAATATAGAAGTGTAAGAAAATCCCTCATGTTCATTTTATGTACTTACTGCCAAGGATGCTTTGTTCTTCAGACCCTTTGATACTAGGTATTTTGTGCATGCATTTTTCCTGCTTTATATCATTTAACAGTGACTTTTGCAGCAGGCCTTTTGAAAAAGCTACCATCTGTCAAACTGGTGTAATTAACAGACTAAGTGACTTTTCAAAATGATGACACCAGCATGTGCTATTTTCCTGAAACTCCTTGAGTTAATAGCTTCCCTGCCATGTTCACAAAAGTAAATCATGTTTTGTTAAAAGAGCATGTGTTATGCGAGTTATACTGAGTGTTTCCCTTGAATAATCTCTACATCTTCTAATACGAAATTCTCCAATTTAAAGCAGAGTATTGATTCTTGAATTAGCAATCATGTGTTCTGTGGTTGATTAGTTACAGCTGGTGCTGACAGTATGTGGACTAAATAGCAAGGTGTTAGTGTTTGAAGTAAGAGATACTTTATTTCAGAATTTAACTGATGTACAGTCGAGTGATCATCATGTGTGAGCTTTCATTGTATTCATCCTCATCCCCTTTTCCCATGGGGTCGGGGTGACTCTTCAACAGTGACAATCATCTCGAGCCAAGGTTTACACTGCCAGGTGGCCAGCCCTGCCATGGTAGTTATCCGTACCATTCACTCCTACGGCCAATTTAGAATGTCCAATCCAGAATGTGGGAGGAAACCCAGGCAACCGCAGGGAGGACAAGCAGACTCTGCACAGAAGGCACCTAGCTGAGAATTGAACAGGAGGACCTTTTGCTGTGAGGAGACAGCACTGACCACTGCACCATCACAGCCACTATAAAGCACATTCCATTTTTGACTGGAACTTTTCAGACCTTTCTGCGATGACCATTCTTTTACATTGTTTTAAATTACATTTTTTTGTTTTGGTTGTCACTACAGCTGTCTGCTTTAGCTGTGTCCCAGAACCTGTCCTCAGACATACACTCCACTATCTAATTTGTGCCTTCAGAGCAGGGCCCTATGACTGGAGAAATGCCTAGTCTAAACAATCAGGTAAAATACAACAAATAGGACATCAGAATGATTAAGTGAAGCAACACCTGGAAAGCTTCAGCTGCAGTGCTTTTTTTTTTTTTGAATGCCCTACCTACAGTCCTCCCCAGCTGTTAATGTCTATTTATATTTGTCCATGCTTTTGGACTAGTGTCATTGGTCTTCACCAATTACTGCTAGTCCTTGGATGTAAATGTCACCCTGCTTCTTGTGAAAAGTGAGCTGGCAAAAAAAAAAAGCTACTCCTTCTTATCTCCCTGGAGGTTAGCAACACTAATCAGGCACTAGTCACATGGGTCATAGAACGTTATTCCTCTCTGTACTATAGTGACATTCTACCATTATTTTACCTCTTACAGCATACCTGAGTCATATGCTTACTGAATAAGTTGGTTTGGCATAAGAGTTAAGTTTTTTTTCACCTTATAAATACAATGTATAGGGTTTGATTCTAACCTTGAGTTATTGGCTAGACTTAAAAGGGCCCTTTAGGGCCTATTATTCACCTATGAACAATATTTTTATTTTTGCAGCTGTATACTGTTTCCTAACTGAACATCAGTGCACTGAATGCATAGTACAAACTAAAGGATGGTATTTTACTGTTGCATAGCTTATTAACACAAACCTGATGTTGTTTTACTAATCCAAATAAAACTGAGAGGTACAGAACTGAAACAATTTGAGTTTTGTTTGGTGTATTAGCGTTGTGTGAACTAGCAACCACAGAGAGCTATGTCTTTAAATCTCTCGTGAGTAAAGAATCAATGTGAAATGTCTGTGATAATTTAGAGCTGGATCCATAGAGATTCACTGCGGTTACATGCTTGGGCTCATTCATCTAAAGCATTTGCATTATTGATTAGTATAGGTTTGAACAATTCAAAGCTAACAGTAGAATCACTGGACAGAATTTCTTCAAAATATGTCATCCCTGAGCCATAACTGTGTTCCCCCTCAAAAAAAAGTGAGATAGTTTTAAAGACTTCATCAGGTAATAACTGAGGCATTTGCCATTAGGACATAACACTTCTTTCTAATAGGATTAGGTAAATACTTACTCTGTAATGGATGAATAGTCTTAGGACATAAACAGACCTAGAAGATATGCTACATTGCTTCCAGCTGCGACTTGATATTTTGTTCTTGCATAATGACACAGTGCTATATTTATGATTATCCTGTCAATATCTTTGCACTAGTTCATTGGAAAGTAACCTCCTATTGATTAAAGTTGTGGCCGTTTAATTTTAGTCCAAATCCATTTCTTCCAGGAAAAATAATAAACTTACAGTATCCTTGAAGGTGGTGCTAGTGCATTGCCATGCATCTGTTTTCTAGTTTATGATTTTCTCTTGTCTGTCAAGACCTTCCAGTAGCAGGTGCCTGCTAAAAACATGTTAATATGGGCAATGCCTTCAGTTGCTATCACAGCATTTATTTCTCGTGTTGTATGCCAGAAGTCATATGCGAAACTTAGATCATTGTGCACTGCTTCATTTCTAAGAAGTGAGATAAAATGACTTTATTGCAAGAGTCTAGCTGGAACATGAAGAAAGCTGTCAGCAAAAACATTGCTTCTTTTACTGCTAGTGCTCTATAATAAATTCTAGTTTAAAACATTCATAGCACCTTATCACATAATGTTACATTTGGGGTGCCAGCTTACTCTCAGTAAAATGATGAAACTGACTTATCCTTGTAAATCAGATTCTGTACTGCAGATGAAGGTGAACATTCTGTTATTACAGCATTTTAAGAACCATTTTGGACACAACAAAAAGCAAATGTATAGAACATGTGAACGCAGGAATTTATAATGAAATACAAGCAAATGTATAGAACATGTGAGCAGGAATTTATAATGAAATACTGTCTCTCCACAAGATGAGATGCAAAACTCAATAACCAAAATATAACACTTACAAGAAGCTAACAGAAGATACTTTGCTTCAAAATATCTAAAAATAGGAAAAAATGTTGGAGATGGCTGCAACACTTTGCACCTCCTCATAAGGGTGTTATGTCAGGGTGCTTTATAATTAATGCAAACACACAAGGGATATAGCCTCATCCACATACATACACAAAATAACTTCTCTGAAAAACTACGGGCAGGATTCACGAAGCCTCCGTGTAAGAGTTACAAGGCTTACACGGAGGCTGCAGTTAAACGGTGTGACGTCAGCATGTCATGCATATGCATGAGGGCATGCTGAATCACACCTAAGGCTAACACGGTCCATGGAAGACAGTAGGGGGTGTGTCCGTAGGCCGAGCCCTGCAAACGGACACTCCCCCAGAAGAGTAAAAGTCCCGAAAGTAAACCCCCACGACAGAGCCCGTGTAAATGTGAATAAACACAACACATGCCCCCACAGACTACGAACATAAAATGTAGAAATGAACATCTTATAATTTTTTTTTTAAATTGTAAAGATGTTTGCCCATGAAGTCTTTCGTTTGCGGGCGTGCCCGTAGCTTAGCCACAGTTAGCAGTCAGTGGAAAAGCATATAAGAACTAAATATGCAAAGTAAGCCAAGAAGCAATAGCGTAGTGGTAGAGATGTCGGCTGAAGAGCAGGCAGTCATGGTTCGAGCCCCCCAACATCAATGTTTATTTTTAGTGAAATAAGCACGAAACAAGTCCCTGACATATATGTACACATATAAAATTATATTTTATGGAAAATGTAATGAAATGGGCCATATATTTTGAAGAAATGTGAGATAATAAAAAAAAAAATGTCAGATGTGCCTATAGCTGAGCTACAGTCTAACAAGTTGAGTACATCTGCCCGTAGGTGAGCAGTGGTTTAACAGGTATAAAATGAGTGCCCGTAGATGAGCAGTGGTTTAACAGGTGTAAAATGAGTGCCCGTAGGTGAGCAGTGGTTTAACACGCTGAAACTGTGTGCCCATAGCTGAGCTGAGCGTAATATGCGTGCTGACAGCCAAATGACGCGTAAGCCAGCGTAACCCATTTGAGCGGAGCTGCGCTGGCGCCAACAAGCTAACCGGCAACGCGTTGAGCAAGCTGTAATAAAACTGCCTTTACACAGACACACCTCCTAGCCTGTAGACAGCCATAAAATATAAAAAGCAGTGGCCAGGTTCGAACCCAGGATACCATGCACCATAGTGAAGGTACTGAACCACTAAGCCATGACAGCTGCAATTAGAAATGCAGTAATAGCATATATATATAGGAATGAATAGAAAGAGGAGCATGACAAAGCAGGTTTTGTGAAGCTGATACAAGTCCAAAATGGCCAATCACAGATAAGTGCAGGAAAAACGGCATATATAAGCCCCATAGGCGGGAATACACAGCATAACCGATTGTAGAACCGACTTGCAGCCAGAATGTCAGGTGTAGGTGAGGGTAGTTGCTTTCGAGCACAGAGGTGGGGCGGTGAGCTGGCAAAAAAAAAAAGCTACTCCTTCTTATCTCCCTGGAGGTTAGCAACACTAATCAGGCACTAGTCACATGGGTCATAGAACGTTATTCCTCTCTGTACTATAGTGACATTCTACCATTATTTTACCTCTTACAGCATACCTGAGTCATATGCTTACTGAATAAGTTGGTTTGGCATAAGAGTTAAGTTTTTTTTCACCTTATAAATACAATGTATAGGGTTTGATTCTAACCTTGAGTTATTGGCTAGACTTAAAAGGGCCCTTTAGGGCCTATTATTCACCTATGAACAATATTTTTATTTTTGCAGCTGTATACTGTTTCCTAACTGAACATCAGTGCACTGAATGCATAGTACAAACTAAAGGATGGTATTTTACTGTTGCATAGCTTATTAACACAAACCTGATGTTGTTTTACTAATCCAAATAAAACTGAGAGGTACAGAACTGAAACAATTTGAGTTTTGTTTGGTGTATTAGCGTTGTGTGAACTAGCAACCACAGAGAGCTATGTCTTTAAATCTCTCGTGAGTAAAGAATCAATGTGAAATGTCTGTGATAATTTAGAGCTGGATCCATAGAGATTCACTGCGGTTACATGCTTGGGCTCATTCATCTAAAGCATTTGCATTATTGATTAGTATAGGTTTGAACAATTCAAAGCTAACAGTAGAATCACTGGACAGAATTTCTTCAAAATATGTCATCCCCTGAGCCATAACTGTGTTCCCCCCTCAAAAAAAAGTGAGATAGTTTTAAAGACTTCATCAGGTAATAACTGAGGCATTTGCCATTAGGACATAACACTTCTTTCTAATAGGATTAGGTAAATACTTACTCTGTAATGGATGAATAGTCTTCGGACATAAACAGACCTAGAAGATATGCTACATTGCTTCCAGCTGCGACTTGATATTTTGTTCTTGCATAATGACACAGTGCTATATTTATGATTATCCTGTCAATATCTTTTGCACTAGTTCATTGGAAAGTAACCTCCTATTGATTAAAGTTGTGGCCGTTTAATTTTAGTCCAAATCCATTTCTTCCAGGAAAAATAATAAACTTACAGTATCCTTGAAGGTGGTGCTAGTGCATTGCCATGCATCTGTTTTCTAGTTTATGATTTTCTCTTGTCTGTCAAGACCTTCCAGTAGCAGGTGCCTGCTAAAAACATGTTAATATGGGCAATGCCTTCAGTTGCTATCACAGCATTTATTTCTCGTGTTGTATGCCAGAAGTCATATGCGAAACTTAGATCATTGTGCACTGCTTCATTTCTAAGAAGTGAGATAAAATGACTTTATTGCAAGAGTCTAGCTGGAACATGAAGAAAGATGTCAGCAAAAACATTGCTTCTTTTACTGCTAGTGCTCTATAATAAATTCTAGTTTAAAACATTCATAGCACCTTATCACATAATGTTACATTTGGGGTACTTAGCTTACTCTCAGTAAAATGATGAAACTGACTTATCCTTGTAAATCAGATTCTGTACTGCAGATGAAGGTGAACATTCTGTTATTACAGCATTTTAAGAACCATTTTGGACACAACAAAAAGCAAATGTATAGAACATGTGAACGCAGGAATTTATAATGAAATACAAGCAAATGTATAGAACATGTGAACGCAGGAATTTATAATGAAATACTGTCTCTCCACAAGATGAGATGCAAAACTCAATAACCAAAATATAACACTTACAAGAAGCTAACAGAAGATACTTTGCTTCAAAATATCTAAAAATAGGGAAAAAATGTTGGAGATGGCTGCAACACTTTGCACCTCCTCATAAGGGTGTTATGTCAGGGTGCTTTATAATTAATGCAAACACACAAGGGATATAGCCTCATCCACATACATACACAAAATAACTTCTCTGAAAAACTACGGGCAGGATTCACGAAGCCTCCGTGTAAGAGTTACAAGGCTTACACGGAGGCTGCAGTTAAACGGTGTGACGTCAGCATGTCATGCATATGCATGAGGGCATGCTGAATCACACCTAAGGCTAACACGGTCCGTGGAAGACAGTAGGGTGTGTCCGTGGGCGAGCCCTGCAAACGGACACCCCCCCAGAAGAGTAAAAGTCCCGAAAGTAAACCCCCACGACAGAGCCCGTGTAAATGTGAATAAACACAACACATGCCCCCACAGACTACGAACATAAAATGTAGAAATGAACATCTTATAATTTTTTTTAAATTGTAAAGATGTTTGCCCATGAGTGCTTCGTTTTATGCGCGCGTGCCGTGGCTTAGCCACAGTTAGCAGTCAGTGGAAAAGCATATAAGAACTAAATATGCAAAGTAAGCCAAGAAGCAATAGCGTAGTGGTAGAGATGTCGGCTGAAGAGCAGGCAGTCATGGTTCGAGCCCCCCAACATCAATGTTTATTTTTAGTGAAATAAGCACGAAACAAGTCCCTGACATATATGTACACATATAAAATTATATTTTATGGAAAATGTAATGAAATGGGCCATATATTTTGAAGAAATGTGAGATAATAAAAAAAAAAATGTCAGATGTGCCTATAGCTGAGCTACAGTCTAACAAGTTGAGTACATCTGCCCGTAGGTGAGCAGTGGTTTAACAGGTATAAAATGAGTGCCCGTAGATGAGCAGTGGTTTAACAGGTGTAAAATGAGTGCCCGTAGGTGAGCAGTGGTTTAACACGCTGAAACTGTGTGCCCATAGCTGAGCTGAGCGTAATATGCGTGCTGACAGCCAAATGACGCGTAAGCCAGCGTAACCCATTTGAGCGGAGCTGCGCACAGCGCCAACAAGCTAACCGACGGGCAACGTTGAGCAAGCTGTAATAAAACTGCCTTTACACAGACACACCTCCTAGCCTGTAGACAGCCATAAAATATAAAAAGCAGTGGCCAGGTTCGAACCCAGGATACCATGCACCATAGTGAAGGTACTGAACCACTAAGCCATGACAGCTGCAATTAGAAATGCAGTAATAGCATATATATATAGGAATGAATAGAAAGAGGAGCATGACAAAGCAGGTTTTGTGAAGCTGATACAAGTCCAAAATGGCCAATCACAGATAAGTGCAGGAAAAACGGCATATATAAGCCCCATAGGCGGGAATACACAGCATAACCGATTGTAGAACCGACTTGCAGCCAGAATGTCAGGTGTAGGTGAGGGTAGTTGCTTTCGAGCACAGAGGTGGGGCATTGAGGAGTCCAAATATATGGTTTGGCTCCTTGTCCACAATCATGAGGCCCAACTCATGCAGGGCCAGGTCCTGTGGGGAGCATATAGGGTTGAGGCGTGGGACCGGTTGGCTCATGATCTCACCAGTGCCACAGGGATACCAAGGACTGGTGAGCAGGTCCATCACCACCATGCGGACC
Organism: Protopterus annectens; assembly: GCF_019279795.1. Taxonomy (NCBI): domain Eukaryota; kingdom Metazoa; phylum Chordata; order Ceratodontiformes; family Protopteridae; genus Protopterus; species Protopterus annectens. Next base: position 1,086,843,083 of record NC_056726.1, read on the forward strand.
TGAAGAGATGGAAGCAGGACCAACTGAACCGTTGGATCCAGGAGGCCTGGCAAATGCCCAACGCCCCACTACTGAGTAAGTTACATGTAATTATTTATGTAAGAAATTAACCTAGCTGATATTATGGAGATGTGTATTCCAATATTACTTTATTTATATTACAGCTGCAGGTGTCCGTTCTGCGAACCGTAGAGCCTATGGTGATAGCCTGGCACGGTTGCGCCACCAGGCAGGTCAGTAATTCTCTCCCTGTAACTGTAAATAAATATATAAGTATGACAGTTAGCAAAAGAGTGCAGTGTAGTCACTAATTAATAAAATGTGCAAGTAACAGTGTAAAAGGGTTTGCAAGTATTGCTTGATTACAAAAGTGTGATGCAGCCTGTAATCCAAAATTAAACAAGTCTGAAATAAAGATGTCCCACCTGTAATATAATAGTACATAACCTGCAGCAGGCTGAAAAGTACAGCTGCAGAAGCTGAGTAAAACACATGTGTGAAATATATCCCTGTTGAAATACAGAAACATGACAGAAGTGAGACTGTTGGAAAGGATTGTTAGAACTACAAGTAAAACATGTCAATAAAGCCTAGAATTAAGTACCATCCTGAATTGTAAAAATAAAACAAGCGAGAGAGTGTGAGAAAGAGTTATGAATCCACCAATAAAGTAGTACTAACTCCTGAATAAAGTATACTGCAGTCAGTACAGAATGAAATGAATGTGACAGGCAGAACCAAACAGTAACATGTGCTGAAAATGGTACCGCAGCTGGAATGTGTATCCCAAAATCTGGATATGTTGCTCTCACTCTGCAATATGCAGATAGTATGGTTGTCTGAAATACCAAACATCCACAGTTGTCTATAGCTATATAAAGCAAATGTAGCAGGATGATGTAGCTGAACAGAGCCAGATATGAATGTGTATGAATAAAAATTAAAATGTATATTGATGTAGCAGTAACATTCCTATCACCAACTTGAAGTAGTTATCACATAGGAAACTGTAGGCAGAACTGTAGTGTGTATATATCTGCAGCTATTAGAAATGTACAGCATATGTATTGGTATTTGAAGTTGTTAATTAAAATTTCTCCACCCTACCCTATAACCACATATAATCCATTCCACATGAAATTGATATGTGCAATCACAATTAACACCCCTGGACATTTGTCCTGTTGGTTCATACATATTTGCATGTACGTTGATGCATCTGCCCTGTTCATACATCCAAACCTGATGGCCTGTTGCCATCAGTCAACCCTGCATGTTGTTGGACTGTGTATTGCTGTTCAAAATATGCATGTGTTATGCTTGCTGTTCAATGGTTTGAATATCTGGGTGTTTGGTTAATGGGAATACTAATGTATGCTGTTACAACTAATTGTGAATGGTATTGTACGTTACTAACCCAAACTGTCATGACATAATGCAAAACATGGGACGACAGGGAAGGCGTGTTCCAGCGGACCTACCTCTCCCTCCTCAGCTGGCGAGTGCACCTGGCAGTAGTGCCCAGGCCGGACCCTCCTCCGGTGGCTCTGTGCCACCTGCGGGTGGAAGCGCTGCAGGGGATGGGGCTCGTCCCCCCTCTGCAAGTGTGGCCGGAGGAGAACATCCACTCACCCTCCGTAATGTCCGGACTGTGGTGCGTAGGGAGATCCGGGAAGCTGTTCTTGGGCCCCTACACCAGCTTGAGGCACAGGTGGCACAACTAACGGGCGTGCCTGCTACCCGGCCTACACAGCCCCCAGCACAGCTCCATCCTGGGCAGTGAAGGCACAGTGGCAACTGCCCATGGGTGGGGATATCAGTTCCACTGTTGCCATCTGTGGGCTCATGGGCTGTAGATATCCAAACATCCGTCCCTGTCAATTGTGTAACCCCCCACATGTGTCATACACCGCCCCTGTATGCGTCTTGTTTGTCTTGTCTGTTAACCTACCCAACCTACCTCCCCAGTTATACTGACTTCCTGTACCTGACATACCACTCTCACCTGAAAAAAAAAAAAAAAAAAAGGGCACTCTGTACCCACAAAAAAATTATGCCCCATACATAGCTGCCCATTTCGCACACTTGTCTGCTGGACATGGAAACTGTCAATTACAATTGGCTGTACAACAAGTATTATTGTTGTCCTTACACCTCTCTCAGGGGTGGAAGGTTTCAAATGTCACACCAAATTACAAACATATGCACAGCTGTTGCTGATGACGAAATGGGCATCTATGGGCCTTACCTACATCCCTCCTGCAAAACCCGAGCTTGTTTCCCTACTGTCTTGCCCTCTTTGTGACCAATTTTTCACCACTTTCCTGTTTCCCCATTTTCATTTCTTTCAAAGAAATTAGCGCGGGTGTGCGCAAGAGTAAGCACTTTTAAGCGGTTGTAAGCGGGTGTGCGCAGAGCTGAATGCCAGTGCGCATGCGTGAGCTCCGCGCAAACCAGCTCTAACCCGGTAACAACTACTTAAAAGTGCCTTAGTCACTCTGAATGACAAGGCCTGTAGTCTGCTCAAAAGCAAAATAAAATCCCACTGTCAGTCCCGAACCCAGGACCTTGGAAACAGTAGTTTGCATGACTTACCACTAAGCCATGACTGTTATATAGGAACATTGTGCTACAATAAATACATCATGTAATAGTAGGAATGAATGTAAAGGGAATATAGAATGTGTAGTACACAAAGCATGTCATGTATATTTACTGTCAAATGTAGTGGATTTCTATAATAGTAGTGTGTGAACAGAAACAGCCATGCTAGTTGGTAGCTAGTAGGTAATAATGTCACTGTAGCACCTTGCAAGCCACACACATACTCACAGCAGGATAATCACTGCCCATACCCCACAACCTCTTACAGCAACACATCTGGACTAAGTAATAAAAAATGTGGAGCAAAGGCCCAAAAACAGGGACACATTCCAAATATTGCTCCAACAAACTTAGACAGTTGAGAGAGTAACAGGTTTTGCATTATGTTGGATGTTTGGAAGGGTATGAAGTCTGAAATTGAAATGTTTGTCACTATAGTCTGACTTGAGCCCAGAGTGATTTGCCAGAAAAAGCTGTTTATGAGATATGGACCAAAATATGAGGCAAAAATGTGGACATCCTCCAAATATCTGTACACTTGAGAGGTCTGACACTGCCATATTTAAATAGTTAAGAGCCTAGACATAGCAACAGTGACTGAGTTACAGGGATGGCCCACTGACTCCCTGTGAAATGTACAAACAGTAGGCAGAAAGGTGTTACAACACATGCAATGGTAACTATGAAGTACTGAAAGTATGCACCACTTGCACGTCAGAAATAGTGTAGTAATACATATGCTCATGCTAACCCACAGTCACAACTGCAGAATACCAGGCAATTTAATGGGTGTACCCCACTGATATGTACCATTCCATGAGGTAGATAAAATATGCACCTGAGAGTCTCTGGGGCCTGCTCAGCAGCATACTCAAATACCCTAATAGATGTCAAGGCCCACACCATGGCCAGACCACACTGCATGCAGTAACACCCTAGCAGATATAGCAAGCATTCCAAGGTGTGAATGTACATGGAAAATAGGAAAGCCACAGCAACACACTACAGTCAAGACACCTAGCAGGCATACAAGTAGTGAATGTAAAGGGCAAATATTGAAGCCATAGCAACAAAGTGCAAGAGCCACTGCTATATACCAGTTACACCACATGTCCCACAGGAAAGCACACACACCCACATTAACAGTAGTAGTAGTCTTAGGTGTCAGTGTACATACACACTTAGTACAGGAAACTGGAGAAATGAATAGAGAAATGTTAATCTACAACACAGCCAGAAATATGAGAGAGATACTAACCTTTACACTCACAGAACAGTGTCCACAGCATACCAGCATGGTCCCTGCCCTTAAACTCTGAAAGGGCTATGCCTATCTCACATACCTTTTTATAGCACTGTCCTGGAATCACAGTGAGAACTGCAATCAGTACACAACTGGCTGCATGCAATTAGCAAATGCTGGCTAACAATTGGTGCAGAGGCCATCACATGGACATACGCAGATACCTACAAAAGCATGCTGTACTCCCAGTCCACACTTGCAATACTTTCATTGCACCCTCTGGAGGTAGGGAGAGAGAGAGAGAGAGAGAAAAAAAACATACACAAACAAAAGCACTCATCAAAACCCACTCGAAAGCTGACATCTGCCAACTGGAGCAGCAGCAGGACACCAAACCAAATGGTAAAGCAAGCAGCTGTGACAAACACAGGTAATGTAAAGTAACACTTTAAAAGTCTACATACTGTGAACCCTCCATATGTGTCATTGGTCTGTATCCATATGTATATGAAGATATGCATAGGGCAGGGGACATACAGCAACTATCAGTGAAGGCTGTACATACATATGTATGTGAAGGCATCTATGTGCACATATCAATGTAGGTTGAATGCAGGTTGTGGTGCAATGTACAAATTGGTTTCACAGTTATGTATGTTTAGCAGTATGTTATTGTGTGTATACATTTTTGTAAACAAACATGTTGATATACCTATCTATCATATGGATACGTATGTATGTCAATATATGTATGTATGTATATATATGTATATATATATATATATATATATATATATATATATATATATATATATATATATATATATATATATATATATATATATATATATATATATATATATATATATATATATATATATATATATATATATAATATGCATATATGTATACATACATAGAGAGGGATGTAGGAATACATAGACAGATGTAGATCGATAGCATATGTAGAAACATATATATGTAATATACACATACAGATATAGATATATGTAGATACATATACATAGACAGACAGATCTGACTATCTACAGATATGACTGTATATGACGATCTCACACTCCCCCTGTCCCACCCCCTCTGTCACTCTCACCCCCTCTCTGTCACACCCTCCCTCTCCATATCTATAGCAATATATGCACATTGATATATATATGTGTATATGTATACAGACATATATATATATAGACATATATATATATATATATATATATATATATATATATATATATATATACACATATAGATATATTTATATACATATATATAGAGAGAGAGAGAGAGAGATGTATATATATTCTGAGTGAGGCACATGTGTACAGATGTATTGCAACAGGTGCCTGGTGACAAAGGCGTGGAGTGAACACCAGTGTCAAAACTGGAGTACCATACCCCATTTCAAATCACCTACACCAGTAACCACCAGATATGTGATTGGCTCCCCACCACTGCATGTGTCAGGGGTGAACAGGGTCATAAATGTGTACAATAGCCCCCCAATGATAGTCACAGTGGCACACTATTCCTGGAATACCTGCACATGGTATGTGTCAGCAGACATGGTGTGTCAGCTATGGACATGTAGGTCAGTGTACCCCTCCACACCACACAATGGCTGCCACGGTATGTACCTCACATGACAGCTACAGATATGGAGAAGGACACAGTGACATGTACAACACTGTGACAATGCACTCAAACACATTACCAATGCACAGTGACTGACAACACCACAGAGTACACACATACTACCCACATAGAGGTTACCACTCCTGGATTTACATACTTAAGTCACACCCATGACAGATGTCTAACAACCATAGTAACACCTCACACCATCCACAACCTAAATGACTGCTGTGTGCCGTCCTTGACACCGCAGTAGAGAGCACATGGCGGAGGTACAGGTTCCTACCCACAGATAAGACATACCCTACAATAAACCACACGGCGTTAAGAAGCAAGACTCCCCATGAGTACATGTCACACATACCCCTGCTGAATGTTAGTCAAATAGGTAATATGCCATATGAGTCACCCTGTGTAACTGTTTGACAGGAGCAGGTACCATCACATCACATGTGTCACAATGGTCAGGGTAGCAGAACAGTATGCTGCTGTAGTCCCAGGGGCAATAGCATATTGTATTGTATTGTATTGTAATGTATTGTATTGTGTTGTATTGTATTGGTATGTAGAGGTGCCTCCTTCGTGGAGTGGAACCACTGCTGTACGCCAGTGTACAGGTACATATCCTGTAGTCAGGCTAGTGTTACATAGCACTTCTATATGTGTGTTTAGCTCCTCTTGGAGTTCATGTAGCATGCAATCAGGGATACCATCAGGTCTCATTGATGCTGTGTTTTCTGCTTTTCTGAGGGCGGCTCTCAACTGGACATCTGTGATGACAGGGAGGTTACATTCAGCTGGGATAAGTATGTCTTAGTTTGGGGGAGAGGGAGGGGGAAACTTGCACTGAACCTGCCTGCCACAATGTTGCCAATATCTGTGGGTTCAGTGAATTATTTGTTGTTGTTTACTAACTATGAGCATATTGGAGGGTTTCTGACCAGGTTTCTAACATAACTGAAGAAGGCCTTGTGGTTATCTGTAGTGTCCCCGGTGATTTCCCTCTCAAAGTTGCCCATGGATGTTTGTATGGGAGAAAATAGCTCTTTACTAGTGCTGATCAGACATGCCTTCCCTTTATGGAATTATGCTCTGTCTTGCAGTAGCTTCCATCTTTTGTTATACAATCTGTCTATGGCTGGGGTCCACCAGACAGGATGCTTTCCCTTTGTGGAGAGTGTCTTGGTCTTATATGGGATTGCATGATCCATGCATTCTCGGAGATGTCCGTAGAAATCATTTGTGAAGGAGTCAGCATTGTGGGTTGTGCCTTCCACTGGCCCAGTGGGCTTAAAGGATACCATGTCAGTGTTACAAAGTGTAAAGTTTGCATTTGAAATGTTATTCACTGTAGTCGTTTGTGCTGGTGGTGGAGGTGGGATATGTATATCCAGGGCAATTAGTTTGTGGTCAGATCACAGTAGTTGATGATGTACCCCATACAGTACCTCGATACAAACCCCCAGAGTGAGGATGTGCTTTGGACCTGAATCAGTGTTCTGACTGCTGGGGTTTGTTAGTATGTCGTATGGAGTGTGCCAGGTACTGTTGCACAGTTGTTGGCTGAGCACTGATACCTGGCCATTTACATGTGTATCCACCAATAGACAGACAGATGCTATATATGTGAGATATGTTGTATCACAACAGTCGAGTAGCATGTGTAGTATGTGTGCCAAATTCTGCTGACATATTTTGCAGATATCATGTTATTTCCTTTTTCAGGACCATGGCTCACCAGCGCAATCCAGCGTACTCTGCAGCTGAGAATGAGGAAATACACCAGAGCCTGGTGCAGGATTATGCAATACTCTTTTCCCGCACCAGCCAGAATCAGCAGGAGAGGGCTGCACTGTGGCAAGACCTGGTCCATCGGGTAAATGACATAGGCACGCATAATAGGACATATGAGCAGGTACGACATCACTGCAGTGATTTAATCAGAAATGTCCGTCAGCATGCGTCAAATATCCACAGGCAACAGGTTGCCACAGGTGGTGGGGTGGCTACACATCCCCCACTCACCAGACTGGAGGGACTCCTCATAAGTGTTATGGCTCCAGCCCACCAACAACAACAACAGCAGCAGACCTGCATTATGATGGAGGCTAGAGCCACACAGCACCAAGATTATGAGCGTGCAGGTAATATGCCATATGTATAGTTGACTGTTGTGTACACTGGTAGTTAATGCATGTGTGAGGTGTGTCCTTGGTTTGTAGCTGTCACCATAGTATTTAATGTGCAAGTGTGATATTCTCAATATCAGCAGCTGACCTGTGAAAGGCAACTGTTGTACTACTGACCTGTATCATACTCAGTAACAATGGCACAGTTGTGCCCACTGACATTAATTTCCTCACTTCTGCAGGTCCCTCCGGTGTAACAGCAATGCAGCCTATCCATGCTAGTGAGTGTGTATTAACAATACCTTTAATAGTCTTGATAGTAATAGTAATATTAGGCTCACTTAGTAGTGCTCTGTGTATGCATGCAGGTGTGTCTGTGTCTGTGTGTTGATATCTCACATATTGAGTAGTGTGCAAGTGTGCAACTGTGTGCAAGTGTGCAACTGTGTGCATGTGTGCACGTGTGCATGTGTGCATGTGTGCATGTGTGCATGTGTGCACGTGTGCATGTGTGCATGCGTGCATGTGTGCACCTGTGCATGTGTGCATGTGTGCATGTGTGCACCTGTGCATGTGTACATGTGTGCATGTGTGCACCTGTGCATGTGTGCATGTGTGCATCACTGGTAACATTGTGTAGACATTGTAAGCTGTGTTTCCTGTTTCCCTCCCACAGGTTCTGGTGCTGCTCTGGTGTCATGCAGCAGGGAACCTGAATCAGGTGCCACAGGTACTGATAATGATGACATCTGTGTAATGGCACAGGAAGGTGTGCCAGAGTCTGTCATTGGTCAGCCAATTGACAGTACACAGCTGTCAACCCCATCAATGCGCACAGTCATCCTGCCAATACACCCTTTGTCACCAATGTCCCTAGGTGATGGACAGGATATAGTGGCCATTGACCAGGGCAATGTGGTATCTGTAGCACATGCTTCCCCACACAACAGCCATGGGCATGGCCCTGAGATGGTACCACACAGACAGATGTCCAGGGGTTCTCGTGGGAGCATCATCGGGCGTACTGCCCCTGTCAGACGTGCCCACAGAGGTTTTACAACCTCAGCTATGTTTCGGGCTGTCATGCAGGCACAGTCACGTATGGAACGGTACACCAGACAGGGTCTGAGGGAGCTGACAGCATGTCGCACAGCCATGACTGACAGTATGCGTGGCATTGCGGCTGCCATCCATAATTTCACCGATGTCATAGACAGACGTTGTGGGGACATATTAGATCAGTTCCACAACTACATGTCCATGAGCCAGGGCAATGGTGGACAGTTGAGGCACCGACGTGGGCGTATGCCAGCAACAGCAGCAGCTGGCAGTCATCGCGGATGACAACAGGGCCGCGGCCGCCCCCATAGTGCCAGCAGCAGCCCCAGCAATGCTGGGTCTGTGCTGTCATCAGACCGCCCCAGGAGACCACGTGCACGTGGCTCTGGACAGGCCCAACAGGGATCTGTGTCCAGTCAATGAGCACCTGCTTCTGATGACAGTACCCAGTCTGGATTGATACCGGATACGGTCCGTAGCACCCCTGCAAGGCACAGGTACCATGTCTGTGGCCAGAGATATTGATCTGTATGACCTGGCAGGTACAGTCTGTGGCTGTCCACAAACACTGGTATATGGCAGCCATGAGGTGGAACTGTGTGCATCCATACACACATGCGAATTGACAACACCTAGGGCTACTGCATACATGCACACACTGCATCAACATTGCCCCACCTTGTACTGCTGTCCCTCACCAACACACATACACATACATGTCAATTGGTGGTATCAGTGGCAGACTCAGGCATACCAAGTTCACACCCTGTGCATATGATGAAACTGCGCCACCTCCTGCAATCTGTAACATCAGTGCAGGTACAGGTTAACATGTTGCTGATGCACAGGGTGACTACATAGGCGTGTAGTAACAGTATCATGTTGTTAACAGTACTGTGTGCTGATATAATTGTGGGTATATCCCAGCATGTCTGATGCAGTAAGGGTATGATTGTCTTGTACTGTTTTCTACACCCATGGTAAGTACCATAGTGTATCATCTGCACATGTTTGCATACTGGTGGTAAGGATGTCAACAGAAGGCCACATACATAGGTAGCACAGGGGATAAGGTAATGAAAGTATTGATGCGCAATGATGGACATGTAAACTGCAAGTGGCATGGTGCCCACACTGGTCTCTGCAATGCGGATGTTTGAGGATGTTGATATGTGTGCAGTACTACACGACTGGTACAGGACACACAGGAGCACCCTAGCACTGCAAGCTCACATCTCATACCATGCTAGACAGCCCCAACACACAAAACTAACTTTCACAGGAGGGAGAGTCTCCGTAAATGTCAGGGATACTGTGGTGGCAGGACAGGTAGCATACATCCTACTAAGTATGGAACCACTGAGTGAAGGCTCAGTGTCTGTTATTTGACATGTGTATTACTGCAGGTATGAGCACCTGGGTTTCCATCCGGTTATTGTACATCCTGACGGTACATGGTCTGTACACTTGTGTGCACTGAGACTGGACCCTGGCCATCTGACCTGTGTATTTCCATATACATGTGTATAGTGTCTGCATATTTGCACTGTTACCTACTGGAAGTGTTACAGCTTGTTTGTTGTACAATGGACTACATGCAGCCCTGCTCACTGTAGCTTTGTTTGCATGCATGTTTGCTTGCAGTTACCCTGGAACACTGATCCCACCTGCAATGCAGATTTACAGAGCTTCTGTGAACTCCTAGTGACATCTGCATAGCTTACTATATGTATGTCCATGTCTCACTTGACAGAACGTCACTGTTTGTCCTGTTCGCATGTACGTTGCCTGTGACACATTGCATATGACTTTCCTGGCATTTGACCACGTGAGCAGTCATATATGCCAGTGCTAACTAATCACAGGCACTACACCCTCACATACTCACCTTCTGTACCTTGTTCCCCATTGGCCCTATGTGCTGTTAATCACCATGGCAGTCACAATACTATGGTAGCATGTGCAAAGGTCACTTGTCAGTCACCTCTATGGTACAGTTGTGGAATATGTGAGTCATGTGGCAATGTCACAGCTGCCACATGTACACAGTCAACCCTCTCCCCTACACATGGACGTACAACACATGTATGAGATGCAACCAGATAGCCAAACTGGGGACTAAGCACTCTGAACCCATTACTGGCATAACCTGTCAGGTGGCATGAAATACTACAGTGACTACAATACCAGTCTGATGTAGACCTACACTGACAGCAATCCAAACACATGAACACACTGGGGCATTCGTGGAGCCTCAGAGTAGCATCCTGCCTGAGCAGCAGACACCTCTGCAGCTGGCACACAGGCATACATTAAGCCGGAACACAGCACGTGCAACACATAGCACACAAATCCTGTGTGCCAAACAATCACAACCTGTACGACTAGACAACACACCTACTACAGTTGTGTTAGGTACCTTTATTGTCCGGTACAGTGAGGTCCCACTCACCAGGCTGGACGAGGTGAAGGTCACAGTGATATGCCCGTGGGGCACTATGGTCCACCACATAACACAAGCATACAGGTCAGTCAGAGGCATGGACACATATGACTCAGTCATTGTCCATGCCACTATGGCTGACCTGTGATGTACCTCCCTGGACTACATGATAGGGAACATAGAAGGGCTCTCTGAGCATGTGGCACAGGCTGGTATGACCCTGACCTTGGTTGGCATCATAACCTCACCAAGAATGCTGAAGTATTACTGAATGCTGATGAATTACTGTAGCTACAACACCCTAGCTGCAAGGTTCCTAGCATGTAGTCACTGCATTGCTATGGAACAACTTGTTACCACTCCCACATCAGGTGAAAACATGCAGCACCTGTCCATCAACAACATGTAGACTATATGCCCCAAACCAGATGTGTATTCCTCGCTACTAGGATGATGCCATATACAACTCACACTGTATATACACATACCACATGCAGCACCCGCACAGAAGACCACAGTCATAATGTTATCCAGTGCAAATACCATGTATTCACATGTGGCAGGCATCAAACATGGGAACTATTGAAGGTCACAGGTACATATGTGTATTTGGCACAGACATACATCATCTGTGTCCATTGCCATTACTGGTTTAATTGATGTCATGCATTATTGTGAACAACAACCCACACACATGGGCATTCTGTGTGAAAAAAACACGTGTGGAATTCAAAGCCATAACTAACTGTGCTATGACAGTAGTGAGAGATGCAGTAGCAGAGCGTGCTATTTGCATTACTGGGAGATTTGTCCTCTTCTGCTGTACTTGTAGGGTGCTGACATCATCTCTGTGTAGAAATTGGAATATGCAGCAGCTGGTGTGTTGTACTGGTTGCCAAAAGGGGTCAGTTCTCTCACACATGTAATTGTACACACCCTACTTCCACCCCCCCTACACACACACACACATTTGCCATTTGTAGGATTCAAACCACTACCTAACTATATTATGAAACTCTAGACGGACGCCTGAGCAGAGCACGCTATTTACATTACTGGGAGGTTTCCCTTCTCCTGCTGCACTTGTAGGGTGCTGACATCATCAGTGTTTAGAAAGGGGAATGTGCATCCTGTAGTGTGTTCTGCTTGTTGCCAAAAGGGACATTTCTCTCACACAGAATTTCACACACACTAACACCCCTGACCCAAACTTGCAGGATTCAAACCCCTACCTAATTATGTTATGACACTCAAGATGGACGCATTAGCGGAGCGCGCTATTCGCATTACTGGGAGGTTTCCCTTCTCCTGCTGTACTTATAGGGTGCTGACATCATCAGTGTTTAGAAAGGAGAATGTGCATCCTGTAGTGTGTTCTCCTAGTTGCCAAAAGGGACATTTCCCTCACACAGAATTGCACACACACTAATCCCCCTCACCCAAACACACACACTTGCAAGATTCAAACCCCTATACAACTATGTTATGACACTCAAGACGGACACATTAGCAGAGCATGCTATTCGCATTACTGGGAGGTTTCCCTTCTCCTGCTGTACTTATAGGGTGCTGACAGTGTTTAGAAAGGGGAATGTGCATCCTGTAGTGTGTTCTCCTAGTTGCCAAAAGGGACATTTCCCTCACACAGAATTGCACACACACCAACTCCGCTCACCCACGCACACACTGAGCATTTGCAGGATTCAAACCCCTACCTAACTATATTATGACACTTGAGGGAGACGCATTGGCAGAGCGCACTATCTGAATTATTGGGAAGCTGCTCTGCACCTGTAGTATTTATAGGGTGCTGACATCATTATTTATACAGAGGTATGTACATCTATTACTACCTGTCAGGTGGGGGATAGCATATATATGCATTTGCAGCCACCTACTTCAGGGTCAGATATGCACATCAGCACTGGCAGGTTATGTTTTATACCATGCTTCGTGACCACAGGACCTGTAACACACAACACAACCAGTTCAGACCACCCCTCCCACATCCGGGACACACACTTAGCTTCCCTGGGAACAGTACAAAGATATGAAGGTGTTCACATACACCATTCCAGTTGTTAACGTCAGGTACAGGTATATTGTGGGTGGGAACTACTCAGGCCTCTACAACATTACCCTACAGCCACTACAATTTGTGAGTCCATGTGCTATGGCAGGACCACTCACCACAGCCACAAGGGGGAATACATATTGCACCTGACCATCTGCAACATGGGTACTCACTGTTCCACACCAGAGGTAGACCACCATTGTTGATATCTGACCATACCCACCTTTCCCTGGACATCCATATCCCATCCCCACCCCCAGGCAAGGTTGTCACTGCAAACAAAGTGTATTCATCAAAAGCAGACTTTGCACTTGTGAAGACTGGGGTGGAAGACTTCAAAGGACCCATGCTGGGGGAGTATACAGGCCACTCTGCATAATCCTTGACAATTGCATTCTATGAGCATGTGGAAGGTTTGCATTGATCATGCTATTCCAAATATACCCATGACTCTTCCACAACAAGACATCCTGTCAGGTGTACACAAGCCATATATGAGCTGTCCAACAGACGGAGTGAGCTAATACATTGCAGAGCAGTAGCCCACAGAGGGAGGACATCTCTGAACAGTACTGGCATGACACTTCAAGCCCTCATAATCATCACGACAATGTGTTGACAGTGAAATTGTCCAGACACTGCAGATAAGGCTCCCCTCAGTCTGTTATTGACGCCCACTTACTGTTAGAGGTCCTCACCAACCCTCTTCCAGCACACACCAACAACATGGATGTTGCATAGCAAATTCAACCCCTGGGATCTCCACTGTGTCCCTGCTTGACGGAGGCAGAGCACACTAGCCTCAAATGGTGCCTTATGTGACCTACTTTACAGTGGCACAGTAACCTACTGTACTGGGGATGCAGACGCCAAGCACACTCTGGCTAAGCTTTCATTCCCTAGGGCAAACAGCCTAGTACTGACCTCTACACCCATATGTTTAATTGTCAGATGCACAACATTTGTTGCTGATAGACTGTTTGCAGGTCTTTATTGCCATAGCATTCCCTGTTTCTATGAACAACTTGTGTATCTGTGGAAGATGTTTGAATATGAGGGGGATCCACTATATCACTTATATCTCTGTAGTCATTTAACTGTGTGCACTGGGCAGATTGCTGTAATGTGGTTGGTTCCTGGAATGACACATACAAATACCAGATATGCGTGGCCAACTGCTAAACTGAGATATGGCCTAAGTGTGTGAGCATGCCCAGTTCAGCCTTTCCATGGCATGTTGTCTGACATATGTCTCATTTATCAAAGTGTGCGAGCATGCCCAGTGTGAGCTTTCCATATGTTGAACTCTGCAGTCCACCACATATGTGGATGAGTGTGAACTTCAACAATATCTCACGTTTATGGTTGTGTGTTGGGTGTCATGTTGTGTACTTACTGGCCAACTGCTTCGTGTCGGAACACAACAGGGATTATACTGTGCCTGCAGGGTTTGCATGGGATACTTTGCATACAGTTGTCAACATCCTTTCATACTGACCTAACACTGTAGTACCATATAGTGTACTGGTTCAGTACTTTCACTGTGGTGGACAGTATCCTGGGCTTTAGTCCTATCACTGCTTTAAATTTTCATAGTGAGCACAACAGACTTTTTAGGGGCCAGTTGTGCACATATGACCATGTTGCATTATGTTCAGATATGGACTACTTAAACCAGGCTTGTCCAACATTGGTATTGTATTCCACAACATAGGTGGACATTGGCAAACACTAGCGATGTGCCCTAGGCCATTTCTAATGCTAGTCAGAGAGTGTGTTTGTCCTTCGACACACATTGTAACTGGAGTTTGCCATGACATATGTCATGGTTAGTATACTGTGCCTCCGTCTACCTGTGACATAACAGTGATTCCCAGGGTAAACCTACCATCTCCCATCCACTCATCAAGATTCCTCTTGAGGAGAGTCGATGGGTGACTCTCTGGCTAACCTGTACTGGGAGTTTACTCAAGAGTGGGGGTGACTTCTGTGTTATGGATCATTCAGTACAGCTTGTACTATGTATGTCAGTGCTGGGGTTCAGGTCTCTCATGTGCATAGCTCACTGCCATTCAAATTGTACAAGGTGCAGCATGTTCATTGATTCCAGCTTGGCCATGGCTTTATACATCAGGCATAGCTTGCCTCTGGGTGGGCAGTATGGCAGTGTGTGGAGCTGCAGTTTGTTTAATCAGGCAACACATGGCATCTGTTCAAGCTCTTTGATACTCCTGGTGAGGTACTTTTGGGGTCTTTCCAGTTGATGGAGGTGTCTGCTGAGGTACATCCCACAGGGGCCATTGTAGTCAATTGTGACGCTGATGAAGGATGACTGCAGAGCCACAATGACCTCCCATGATCTAGATCTGACTACCTTCATGATTAGGTGGGTATATGGTATGTTTCTGTAACCACTACAGCCACATGCTTGTCCAATGCAAGATATCTATCAACTTGTGTCCCCAGGTCTCTTATTACATCTTAAGTACTTAATGGGTTAACACCTATGTGGTAATTGGTGGGCACTTACTGTATATCCACAGGGGTTGACTATACACTTTTCTGCAATTAGCTTGCGGACATGGCTATGGCACCAGTTGTCTGTTTCTATGTGGCCCTTTTGTGGGATGCTTGTGTCAGCTGGATGGTCAGATATGGTGGCCAGTTTGTAGTCCTCTGCAAACTTGTTCAGACACAGTCCTTCCATGTTTGCCTGTACCTATGGGACATATATACTAAACAATGGAGGTCCCAGGACCGAGCCTTGTGGGATGCCAGTTGTATCTGGTTTGTAGTCTGACATGGCAGCAGCATTTCTGACCATGTCAGTTCTGTCCTTGGTCTGGTTTGCAACCCCTCTACTGACATAGGGGTTTATATTTAAGCTGGTGAGCTTATCTATAATGAACACGTGGGGTATTGTATGGAAGCCTTTTGCAAGGTCCAGCTAGGCTGTGTGGACCACATTCCCTTCATCAATGACCTTAATGACTGTTTCAAATGAGTCAAACATGTTTAAGGGGCAGGATCTGCACTTAAGAAAGCCACACTGGGTAGGGTCCAGTGTCATTAGGTCCCCAATATCTTTATGTCTGAGGTACATGCTGATCCTTTCCATAGCTTTGCAGACCAAGCTTGTCAGCATTCTGGGATGGTAGTTTGCAGTATCCATTCAGGCAACACCTTTGTGGAGAAGGACCACTGTTGTTGTACACTGCTCTTTGTGTACATATCCTGTGGTAAGGCTGACATTGAGCAGTAGTGTTATTTGGCATTCCATTCTTCTTGGAGTCCATGTTGGACTCAGCCCAGGACACCATCACATACCATTGATGCTGTGTGTTTTGATTTGTAGATGCTGGCTGTTACCTCAGCATCTGCAATGTCAGGGGGCCAGCACTCTGCTGGGATAGATATTTTGCATTTTTTTGGGGGGGGGGGGTTGCACTGAACCTGTCAGGTTGGATGTTGGCAATATGTGTGTGTGTTTGGTATGTTGTTTGTAATATTTGAGTGATTCAGAGCATATCTGTGAATTCCCAACAAGGTTCCTACCATCAGTTAAGAAAGCCTTGTGATTATCCTTAGTGTCCTGTACAATTTGTATCTTCATAGGTTCATAGGTTCATACTAGGCTATTCGCCCTAGGGCATTTCTAAGCCTAGCCAGAGTGTGTGTGGCTTTCGCCACCCCTTGCTATGTGAATATTATGGCCATTTATGATTTACTTTACTGTGCCTCTGTCTGGATGTGACACAGTGAAGACCCCCAGTGTACATCTACGATCATCCATCCACTTAGCAAGATTCCTGTTGAAGAGAGTCAGTGAGGGGCTCTGCCTAACATGGAGTGGGATTCCGTTCCAGGGTGTAGGGAGCCTCTGGGTTATGTATCTGTCCCTCCAGCACATCCTATTTCATTATGTGTTGAGGTTGACATCTCTCACTCTCACAGCTCCGATGGATTTAGGTTTTCTGGGGTGGAGCATGTCCATTACTCCTGTGTTGGACATGGCCTTGTACAACAGGCATGCAATGCCTCTGCGTAGGCAGTATGTGACTGCATACAGCTGGGGTGTCTACAGCCAGGCAGCATATGACAAATATTTGAGACCCTTTATCCTCTTGGTGAGGTACCTTTGAGGTCTTTCTAACTGCTGCAGGTGTCGGGTAAGGTACATCCCAAATGAGGCATTGTACTAGATTATGGGTCTGATAAGAGAACAGTATAGGGGCACAATGACCTCTGTTGACTTAGAAGTGAATCCTTTCATGATACGGTGTCCAATATAGACAGTCTTCCTAGCCACGTTGGCAATATGAGTGTCACATGACAGGTTACTGTCCACTTGTGTCCCTAGGTCCCTGATTACTCCTTCCATACATAATGGATTACCACCTATGTGGTAATTTGTGAGTACCTTGTTTGGTATTTGGTGAGACATTCATACTGTCCAGTGTCTTCAGGATGGCTGAGTGGGGTTCCTGTGTGTGAGAGTGTAGTCTGTAGCATGCTACAGACTGTACAGCAGTTTTGCCTATGGTTAGTTGCACATGGGTGGTCTCCAATGCTTTGTGCATTGTCAGTTACCTGGACGTGTGGGTGTCTGTGCTGAATATGGATACTCCCCCTCCTTTTATGTTTTGGTCCAGGTTTTGGGGCCATAACGTATGATATGAGGTATAACCTGGGAGTGCTGGTGTGCTGTCAGGAGCCTTGCTGCAGGTTTCTGTCACTGCACGGACATTGATGTTCTCCATACTGGGGAGGGCCTCGGGAGTATGCATGTTGAGGTTTACACGTCTGGCATTGGGCAGCATTACCCTTATGTTTCTTTCCACTTATGTTTTCTAGGGAGGTGGGTTAGTCTTTTAAGCCTTGCCTAAGAAAGTCTCTATGGAGGTGGCAAGAGCCTTATCCAATATCCAGACTCCCAGGGGTAACAGGTGCAAGCCATCCCTGGCACAGCAGTGTGGCTTGTCAAGCATGACATCCCAAGCAGACAGACATTGGATCCCCTTGGAATGACACCAGTAATTGTGCCACTTGTTAAAGCTGATCATTCTGTGTTTGTACTGTGGCATCCGTCTTGGTGAGGGTAGGATGCTGCACACGGTCAGTGTCATACCGACGTGGACTACATAATCAGAGAGCTCATCTATGTCTCTTTTCATGTAGTCTGGGGAGGTACATCTCAGGTCATTCACGCCAGCATGGACAATGACTGCATCATATTTCTACTTGCTTTGGGGTGACCTGCGTACTTGTGTTATGTGGCGTATTGTAGCAGCCTACAGGCAGCTTACTGTACCCTTTCCCTTGTTCAGTCTGGTGAGCAGGCCAACAGTGTGTCTGACTATGGAGTCACCTATTACAACTGTATCAGGCATGTTGTTTCTCCTTCTGTCCTGTGACTGTTTGGCACACCAGCTTTGTGTACTGTGTTGCATGTGCTATGTTTGGAGGTAGTGGTTGCTTGGGTGTCTGCTTTGGAGGCCTCTGTTGATGTGGTGTGTTTGTAATTAGGGCCTCCGGGAATGTTTTTCTGTGTTTATGTCTTTGGTTTGCAGTTGTGATAGGTCTATGTGAGACTGGGTTTGTGGTGTGTGTGGTTATCTTCTCCTCCTGACTAGTTTTGACAGTACAGAGTTGAGAGAGCTCAGCCTCCAGTTTGGATAAATGGTTGCATCTCTCACATATATTTGTATTTCTTGGGGGGGAGGTGAGGGTTGTCTGTGTACATGGGGCAGGTGTAACATTGCCTCAAGATTCACAGATTCAACTTGTTGTAGCTGGCCTTAGTGGATTGTATGAGTGGACATATTTTATTGCCATACTACTGATCAGTGATTACTTCCCTTTTTATGTTTGCTCTATCATGTAGTAGCTTCCTCATTCTCTTGCATGGTTTGGTAATGGCTGGAGTCCACCATGCCAGATGCCTGCGTGTATGGCATTGTGTCTTGGTTTTATTTGGGATTGCATAATCCATGCATTCCTGGCAGTGTTCATGGAATGCCTGTATAACAGGTTCTGAGGTGTGGCCCATATTTTGCACCTGCACAGGGCCTGTAATGGATTCCACATCAGTTTGGAGGAGTGCAACTTTTGCTTTACACATGTTTTTCATTGTGGTTTTCTGGCCAGGGACTGTGGTCAGGATGTGTATATCTGGTGTGATTACTCTATGGTCTGGTCTTACCAGTGAGGGATACACTTCTCATCTTGCCATCCAGTACCCATGTTGCTGATTATCACATCCAGTATGCTTACCCCTCTTGTGGGAGTGGTATGTTGTTCCTGGGCATTTTGATTTATGGATTTTAGGCACTTTTGTCCTACAGTGTTGGAGCTAGAATAATGCTCCCAGTCTATGTTTGGGTATTTTCAGTCACCCAATATAATGTGGTTTGGAGGGCTTGATATATTCATGTATTCCAACATAGGCCAAGTGCAGTTCCTGATGTTAGGATGGTAGTCTGTAGCAGGCTATAAACTGGGAGGCAGTTTTAGCCACTGTTACTTGACCATGGCTAGTCCATGCTGCTTCTTGTTGTGGTTCCAACATGGGGGTGTGGTTATCCTTGACAATTATTGCTAGTCACCCTCCTTTTGTAGCTTGTTCCATGTTTTGAGGCTGTACAGCACAGTATGAGGTGTAACCTGGTAGTGTTAGGGTGCTGTTGTGAGCCTTGACCCAGTTTTCTGTTACAGGACAGATATCAACATTCTCCATACTGGGAGAGTTTAGACTGCATGCATCTTGCTGTTTAGACTTCTGGCATTGGGTAGCATTGCATCTAGATTGTTATCCCTTGTGATACCTATGGAGGTGGGTTTGTGTTTTGAGCCTTACCTATTCAAGGCATGCTGTGGGTAACAACAGCCTTTGCCAGTATCCATATGGCCAGGACTGATAGGTGCACGCCACCCCTAGCAAGTGGAGCATCATGTCATGCTCAGCATGTCATCCCAGGCTGGCACACATTGGATCCCCTTTGACTAACAGCAATACTTCAGCCAATTATTGCAATTGATCATCTCATCATCATATTGTGGCATCATGCTTGGTGAGGGTAGGATGTTAGTCAGGGTCATCAAGTTTGCATATACTACATGGTGTTACATTGCTTAACACATGGCATTCATGCCTCAGGTGGTGCTGCAGGGCTGCCTCTGTCGGATGCACATACTACACTCCCTGTACATGTTTGAGGGCAGGTTATGTCATTTTAGGCATCCCTGTTATTATATGAGTGAGTCAGAGAGGGGTACCATTCCCAGGGTTCCTACTGAGCCAGTGTATGTGCTATGCGTTGCCTCTTTGCCAATGCCAGGGCATACTGGGCATGCCTCCTTCTGCCTACTGGGGCAGGCTCAGGTTGTTCCTCCTCCGAGTCACGCTCTGCCTGTGATGGTCTTGGCAATGGTGGGGGGCTGTTTGGCCCGGCCCTATGCTGGTCCTGCTGCAGCTGTTTTCGCAAGATCATATTATGTAGCATAGCACATACCATGACAATTTGGGTACATGTAGTTGGTGAGTACTGCAAGGCTCCACCAGATGTGTCCAGGCACCGGAACCGTGACTTGAGCAGCCCAAGCACACACTCGATTACATTTCGTGTTTGTGCGTGTGCCTCATTATGGCGTTCTTGTTCAGGTGTGTGTGCATTTCTGATGGGTGTCATCAGCCATGGCTCCAGTGCATAGCCAGCATCCCCCACTAAGTGACCATGTGGGATGTCTCCATTGGCAAATGTCTGGTACAGCTGCGACAGATGCCAGATATGGGAATCATGGTAGCTTCCAGGGCAGCCAGCACACACATTCATTATTATGCCCTGGGCATCTCACACGACCTGGCAGTTGATGGAGGGGAAGCCCTTGCGGTTTATGTAGGCCCTACCCCGCTCATCGGCTGGTGCTTTGATGCGTATGTGTGTGCAGTCTATTGCACCCACTACCTCAGGGTATTCCGCTATTTGCTGGAAGAGACGCATATTGCTGGCCAATACCTCACGGGCATTGGGGGAAATATACATGATCACCGACATGTGCTGACATGGCATCCAGGAACTGGTGCAGTACCCTGGAGGCTGATGCCTGTGATATCCCCATCATATCACCAGTTGGTCTCTGGAAGGTACCTGTTGCTAGTATTCTTAGGCCAACACATACCTTGGTTTCCACTGGGATGGGTTCCCCTCTGTTGGTTCTGTGTGTGAGGCGTGGCCTGCACAGCTCAACAATTTGCTGCAGGAGGTCTCTGTCCACTCTATAGCGCTCCACTATCTCCAGCTCATGTAACCCGTGGTAGGTGACCCTGGGCCTGTACACTGTTCTCCGTCTCCTCACTGTGGATTTTCTGGCACCATTTGCATTGTCACCAACCTCAGCAAGTTGCCTATGTATCCTTATGACAGCTATGGCAGCCCCTAGCATTTCTGCTCTGAGTTCAGCTTTTTCAGTTTTCACTTCTAATAGCTTACTCCTGTCTTGCAGTGTCTCTTGAGAGAAACATCCTGCACTGCTGTTTGCAGAGTTGCGCGCACACATGCTTACATGGTTTAGAATCTTCTTATTTGGGTTAAAACATGCACACACCAGCGCAAACAGTCTTACAAGTCTACCAGCAGGCTCCCACATGCTCAGTCTGCCTTACACGCGCGCACACTGCCCTACTCACGCCTCATGGTGCGCACACGTGCAAATGCATGCCCAGCAAGAAACTTTGGTGTAAGCAACAGTGTACACCTTCCATTTCTTGACTTTCCCATGCTTATCTTGTGGCACTCCTCTTTCCATAATATGTGTCTGACATCTGTCATGTAACACTGACCTCCAATGAACTGCATTTCTTTCTGCCATTCCCCCCTGTGATGTCACCTATCTCCTACTCTGTTCCTCCCCCTTATGTAACTCTTACACTACTCAGAATGTGCTCATTTGCTATGTGACAGTGGGATTCAGTATCCTAACACTCATTTACATCAGATTGCCTACTAATGCTTAGTTACATGTCTTAGACTCAGCTTCCCCCCTTAGCAACCACTAAACGGTGGCCATGTTGTTTTTGGTCTGCTGGTCCCTGCATTGTGAATCCATGTATTGCATAAAACCCACATTTGTGGGTTTATAGCCTTCATTTTTATATTTTATATAGCACAGCCCATTTGCGCGGGGCTGCACTGCGTTTAAACATCGGCGATCGCTGAAAAAAAAAATATTTATTTCTCAAATTTGCATCAGGGTACCTTGCCAATGGCCACATATTTGGCCATTGGCATGCTGCCTGACACATATGCACCCTTTATTTGAAGCTGACATGGCTCCATTGTGTTTTTTGCAGAAACGTACTCAGTTGTCAGCTGAGTACATTTCTGCAGCTAAAACGGCTCTTACACGGGCTGGTTTGGGCTTCGTGGATCGCTAATCTACCTCATTTGCATGCCTTTTGGCTGCAAGTGAGGTGATTAGCATATCCACACCCACTCCATGTAAGAGATGTTTTAGCTGGTCTCTTACAAGGAATTTCGGGCTGTTCCTGGATCGCGAGGGCTGCATGGAGTCTTACACTACTCTTAGACTCTGTGCAAGCCTTCGTGAATCCTGCCCTACGTGTTACTTGAAATGCAAATCATTATACGTAGCTGAACAGTCTTAAGACTAAATGCCCATTCTAACACCCCTACTTTAAAGCTGAGACATGTTTATATATATCCTGGCTCCCTATATTATTTCTGATACTTGTAAGTGCAAGTCCAAAAATTATGAAACATATGAAAATACAGGAAAACAACATTTGAACATAGTTGTTCTCATTTAAAGTTGATTTGTTTGAGTGTATGTGTATGGGGGGTGTATATATATATATATATATATATATATATATATATATATATATATATATATATGGGTCTAGGACACATGCTCGACTAGCATATGTCTGAATCACAAAACATCGAACACACATACACGAAAGCGCTTAACATCGAAAAGCGCTTCCGTGTATGTGTAGTTCAAAAAAAAATCTACATGTTTTGCCCCCCTGCACCCCCCACTTTATTATTCTCACTCCGAGATCGCACTACAGTGGGGAAAAGTGAATTTTCCCTTACCGACACTGTAGTCCAATCTACGAAACAGGCACACATACACGGAAGCGCTTGTCAATGTTAAGCGCTTTCATGTATGCGTGTTTGATGTTTTGTGATTCGGACATATGTGTTTGGATCCTATATATATATATATATATATATATATATATATATATATATATATATATATATACACACACACACACACACACACACACACACAAGTCCACATTTTTCCTCATTCAAACTCTTTAGTCTGGAGCTTGCACTAACAATTCTTGGAATATCAAATGGCTACCATGTATCCTTATATTTATTTATACCTACAACCTAGAATGCATTTGGCTACATTCATCACTGTAAATTAACCTTAACATTAACTAAACATGTCATCATTCATTTACATATATAGATCATGTTTCAATAAGTGAAACTTTTCAGTCCTTAGAATAATTTCTGTCTGTTTGAAAGTCCCTGTAACTGTATATTTTGTGTTACTGGTCTTCTATATCTAGAGAATTTGACATAATTATTTGTAATGGATATCCACCCTTGAATTCAGAAACAGTTTTTGCATTGTGGTAGCCAATTTTACATAAGGGATGGCCATGCAATTAATTGACACACTAAGTGCAGTTGAGGAAAGTTGAAAAAAACTGCAATTTGCATAATAAACTCCTAAAAAACAAATAAACATAATTGTGTGCTATATGCCTCCAGGCAACGATATACCCACTCTAGAAAACCTAGTCCATTGGTCCGGTTTATCTCTCCAAAATGAAACTATCATTATGGGTGATTTTAATATTGATCGGCTATCGTATAACTCTCCCACCCCAACAAATCATATTAATCTCCACGGCTTTACCCAAACCATCCAAACATCAACAAGAATTGACAAGGCAACAAATAGGGAATCAACCCTAGACCAGATTCTCACTGATAAACCATGCCACCCCTCTCATGCAGGATTCCTACTAGATGGTCTGAGTGACCATCTGCCAACCTCCCTACTATGGCAATCTAATCACAACCCCAAAGACACTGTCTACCAATCCATTAGAAACAAAAAGAACTTTAACCCCATCATCTTCAGTGTAGAACAAAAATGTTGCAACTGGGCACCCCTGAAATTCCTGGAATTAAATGAGGCAGTTACCTACTTTAATGCCTCCTTTCTATGTATACTGACTCTTCATGGCCCTCCCATAACCATAAGAATCAGAGCTAATCCTACACCATGGCTTATAAAATAAATCAAATTGTTCCTCAAAGCCAGGGACAAATCATGGGATCCCTGGCATATTGGCAAGTCCCCAGCTGCAAAACAAAAATAGCAGGAGCTTAGAAACAAAGCTAAGATGTTAGTAAAACTTGACAAGATTAATTACTACTCCAGACTTCAAATCAAGCACCAACATTGCCCTCAAAAATGTTGGGCAGCCATTAACAAATTATTACGTCCAGGCAAAAGTGGCTCTCCATCCCCCACCCTAGCAAATAACTCAGATAGCACTGCTACTCAATTTAACAAAGTCTTTACAGAGACAATCTTAACTCTAGCCAACCAACAGAAAAAACAACACAAACCCCCCCTCTTTGGAACCCTTCACTCCTCACACAAGTAATAACATCTTTTAATTCCAGCCTGTCTCTATCGATAGGATAAAAAACCTCAAAAAACTAAAGCCCACTACACTGGCTGTTGACAGACTTCTAGGGGAATTCCTAAAAACTGCTGCTAATGCACTGGCCTACCCTATAGCCATTCTAATTAATTGATCCCTTTCAGAAGCCATTGTCCACGGAATTTGGAAAATATCTCATATAATCCCTCTACATAACGGAGGCAACTCCACAGAAGTTACAAACTACCAACCAATAGATATACTATCCCCTTTAGCAAAAATCCTTGAAAAGTACATACATTTCCAAATGTTAGACTACATACATAGACACAAACTCCTGTCGAACACTCAGCATGGCTTTCACCCCTTCCATAGTTCCACCACCGCCCTACTGTCCTTCACCAATACAGTAAACACCCATGGAAACAATGGTAAATTTGTTTCTGCCACCTTTCTCAACATATCAAAGGCCTTTGATATGGTTAGACAAGACATTCTTATCAAAGAACTATCTGAATTAGCACTTTCTCAGTCCTCCATTGCCTGGTTCCAAAACTACCTAACTGGCCATCAACAAGCAGTTCTGTGGAAACTAGAACTCTCACCCCTTCTTCCAGTCATTCTTGGTGTTTCCCAGGGCTCCATATTAGGCCCACTACTTTTCACCCTCTACACCAAAAAGCTCTATTCCTCCACTCCCAATGCAACTGTCATACAGCATGTAGATGATTCTACGTTAATTTGTGCAGCTTCCTATCTACAGGAACTTCACACATTAACACAATAATCTTTCCTCTCTATTGAATCATGGTTATCCAATATCCAACTTATTTTAAACCCTGCTAAACCCAAATTACTTCTCGTTAAACCTGTTAGAGCCACCTCATCAACTACCACCTTTCATATAATATCCAGCAACAAAACAACTATCTCTCCCACAGAACATATCAAACTCCTTGGTGTAAAGATTGATAACAATCTAAGCTTTGATATTTACATCTCCCAGACCATCAAGAAAGTCCACAAAAAACTAGGTACCCTCTATAGAAATAAACATATAAATAAATATTTTCCTAGTGACATGTGAGCATATCTAATACAACTGAAAAATGCAATTATAACTTATCAAGATCAGTAGTCTTCTGTGCAGATAAATCCAAAGTAATAGTAATCTTCTTCTATGTTATCCACATACACATGTCTCACCTTCAGGTTCCCTTGTTATACGTTTCCCTTTTTATAGTGTAGATTCATGGCTGTGAGCACAGTGAAGATGCAAATGAGGTGTGAACTCATTAGAATTGCTGAATCCCAAATTCTTGGCTCTGTGTAACAGATATAAACATTGTGCAGGCATTCCCTCAGTGTTTGTTGCTAATGAATTGCAACTGTGAATGATTATTGGCAGGGAGAATGAAAACACAACAGCAATACAGACTCATTTGCCTCCAGTGGGTGTGTCAGCCAGGTTAGACTTATAAAATGTAGAAGTAATTGTATGAAGGTTGTAAATGTAAGTAAGCAGCAAACATTTTACAGTTTCTGTTCAGTAACATCCCACCTCTTCTGCATTTGTTGAAAAATGTATATTATTGCCATTTAATATTTTCATAAATTTTAAGGAGAATTGTACAAAATGCCTTACAACCTGCATGTCTCAGATTGATGCTCAGATAAGAGAAGAATGAATACCATACAAAGATAAGACAGAGCTGCGTTTCTGCAAGCAAAAGACATAAATGGTTGTGTGATCACCCAATGCACTACTTCTGAAATTAACACCGGTGCAAACTACTCAGAACTGTAAATGTTTCATTTGTCTTGTTAATAGTATGGATGATTTTGGACTTGCTTGTATTCACAATGATTTCCATTCTCTGCTGCAAAGTGGTTTCTGTGGCAAAGAGGGATTAGACACATGTACTGTGCTGTGAAGACTAATTAGTGTGAGAGTTCATAGCCTGACTTTTCAAAAAATATTTCATGTGTACTAACATATATTTTGCAGTGTTGTTTATTTTATCGATTTTCTTCTTTCTTTTTAATGTCAGTATTTGTGTGGTACAAGGTTTAGCACAAACACAGGGTGCAGATAAACATAATAAATATCATGTAATGTACTTCTTTGATAACCAATACATCAACTACTTTGGTGAACCACCTATGAGTGTGGAACATCTGCCAAACATGTTAATCCACATAGTATATACTATCTGTAGATCATGGTTCAAGTCCCACCTTTGACTTTTAAGGATGAAACCTAATAATCACTGCCCAAAAGGATAAACACAAGTTTAGCTTTGCTTGACTCATTTGTGCAACACTTACCATTGTGCAAACATGGAGTAATGCCCTCCACAAAAAGCAAATAGAACATCTGCAGGCAGGATGCAGTCATTCTCACATTCAAAAAGGATACATTCTTGCATCTTTTGCTTTGCACCACGCAATGTCACTTAGTAAAGTTGTGCGGCAGTTAGTAATCTTCCCCAATACCTGCACAGAGGAAGCAGACAGAAGACAATTTCAAAACAGATACATTCTATTTAGTATGTTGGGCACTGCCCAAACACACTAAGTGTCAGTACGTGGTAGTAACACACAGAAGTTAATAATGAAGAGAAAATATACAACTGTCATTTAACTTGTGGCAGCAGGTATAGATTTAGGGCTGTGATACAGATGGTCCTGGGTTATAATATATATAATTCCAAATATTTTTACTGTTATTCCATTTCACTTTATATTAAATATAACATAAAAAATTACACATAATTATAAATAACAATAAGTATGTATAGCAATGGAGCACGTATAAATTATATGTATGACTAAGGGTATACTGACTACTATGTTTCTGTAATTATAGTTCATATGTAATTGTGCTATCTGGTGTTGGATGGCCTTCACAGACTTCAATATGAGCCATATACACATGAATGTATAAGACAGGACCTTTTCAGGTCATACACATACATGATTAACCCCTTGAGCTGTCATGTGTATTTATATATAATTTATGATTATGTCTGAAAAGTACTTCTTCTGTGGCAAGGATGGAAAATCACCACTGTAGAAGAAAATGTTTGGTCTCTTATGCATAGGTTTGAATCCCACATTGGAAAAATCAGCTTAATCAGTGTATAAAGCCAAACCAAAAATGGTCAGGTTAGAAATTTATGACCCCAGTGCATGTCTGCAAAGTTAAATCAAGTAACAGTTTCAGCACCAAATAACCCTCAAATACTGCCAAGTGTCACATTAATCTTTCATTTTCCAAAACTTCTGTCCCCTCTGTTTGGCAGTGTTGCTCTCCACTTAACATCATGCAAACATAGTTGGCATCATTGTTTGGGTTTGCGCATTAACAGTAAATGAGATAACACACATTGGCGGGAAATCATTCTTCGCTATTGCTATTCTGCCTGGTTGGACATGTCTGGTAGTAGAAGGGAAGGTGCCCAATTTAGGACACATGGTAGGGTGTTGAGGAGTCCAGAATCTTTAATGGACTCCTTGTAAAGCACTGCAGTTGAAGGCTTTTTCAGGGGGACTATACTGGCTTCCAGTCCAAGTTTGAGGCTTGGAATAGTCTGGCCAAGGCTGTAGCTCCAGTGTTACTAGCTCACACACTGGAAAAGAGTGTAGGCATCACTTTAATGACCTGAAAAGGTGAAAGAGGGATACACTCAACCAGTGGTTGGATGAGTTCATGACTTGTAACATCCCACAGTTGTGTACGTATACTGATATAGAAAAGTTATAGTAGATAGAAGGCGGCATATAGGCAAAACTGGTATGCATAATGCTCTTCTCTTCTTCTTGTCTCTTAATTCCTCAGCCAATGCAGAGATTATGGCAAATAGAGAGGCCCATGCTGAGCATCTAGAGAGACTGAGGGAAGCAAGGTTTATGTATGCAGCACAACTGAAGTATCATTTTAGCTTCTAAATGTATTTATTTATTTTATTTTCTATACATTTCTAGCAAAGTAAGCATGTCTATCCTAATTGTAAAATCAGCATGTATAGTCTGTAGCACAAGCCAAATGTAGGAGTCAAGTCTAAGACTGTAGTCAGATGTGGGTTCAAATACCACAAGTAACAAAAGCAAAATAGTAAAATCCTTTAAAAATATTACAATTAATTTCTACACAAGTGGCATAAATACCCTGCTGTTAACTTACTCTATATACTTGGACAAAGCATATGTGCAATACGCGCACATTGCAAGGATTAGTTTGAGCAATCCTTAATTATTGCTTGTAGTTGTTAAGAAGTATACTTAAATGTAAAAGTTCAGATAAAATGCTTTATTATTATGATAATGCATTGCATGTCACATATAATGGTACCAATTTCTCTCTCACCCCAACACTTATCTTTTTTTTTTGTCTTTCTATGTGTCCTCAAAACTTTTCCATGTCATCCACTTCTGACAAATCACAAAATGCTTTACAACATAAGGGGGAAAGCCCACCCCAGTGACTCAGCCTGCCCTCGCTCCACCGGCTCCAGCACCAATGCCCAGCAAATCTGGGACTCTACCTGGCAGTATAGCCTCTGCTGCCATGGCACTACCTGCAACATCTGGTAGAACTACTCTGGCAGCTGGTGATGTTGTACCTTCCAGGAGTACTGGCAGAGGTAGAGATTTATTCACCTGCCAGGAGATGCCAGGGTTGGTGTGTAGAGTTGTGCACAGCACCATTGTTGCATGCTTATGCCAGATAGAGAGGCTGCTCCCCCTTGTGGTCCTTGGGAGAAGATGTCAAGCACTCCAACAGCACATGGACCCCTTTACTTTTTGTCCTTTGTGTTTGTGCAGAGTTTAGCATCATGCATAAATGCCAAGCGATGATGAATGAATCTTCAATGAGGCAATTAACTTAGCACAATGCCACTTAAACACACTGTGCTAAGGTAGCACACAGTGAATGTAGAATAAAGAATTATTTTATTGCATTACAAATAGGTTCATAGGTTCATACTAGGCTATCTGCCCTAGGGCATTTATAAGCCTAGCCAGAATGTGTTTGGCTTTTGCCACCCATTTTAAATTTATTTTGCTATGCCCTTTTTCGAGGTTAGTATAGGTTCATAGGTTCATACTAGGCTATCTGCCCTAGGGCATTTATAAGCCTAGCCAGAATGTGTTTGGCTTTCACCACCCATACTTATTTAAAACTATTACATACATCTGGCTTTGAACCCTGTATCACCTGGTCTCCAAAAGGAGCATGCAAATGCATTTACACCTGCTGCCACAGAGTCAACTAAGCAGGAGGTGTGTTTCATACACTCAGTACTCAGAATTCTCATAATATTAGCAATAAGGCCTGCATTTGCTCACTGCTTAACTATGCACAAACAGGGAAGGCAGTATAAATGTGTACCTTGCATGTGGAAACACTTTGCCATCAATCGTGCAAATTCATAGCTCAGTGTTGAGTTATGGAAATTGCACAATAGCATGTATTACTTATGTTTACTGCCCAATTAGTCTTCATCCCATGAAAGTACATGCAAAAACACAAACAAGGGGAAGGCAGTTTTTATGAAAAGAGCATATACTTACAATGCAGTTGTCTGTTACTTCCATCCATGCTCTTCAAACTTGGTATCTTAGTAATTGTTCACAAATACCAACTACACTATAGAAATAAATACCAAATGCTATGCACATCTTCATGATGACAATTCACTTTCATATTTTCCAATATTTCTAGTAATGTGGACAGCTGTTTACAAATAGTTTGCAACCCTGCTTTTTAAGGTATACCCGCACATTGGAAACAAAACAGCAAATGCTACACCTTGCACCCTCATCAATGTGGTAACATGCAGATCATTATTATCTTGACTGTTGTGTATGGCTAGATATACATTTCAGACAGGCTTCCCAACATCTTTTACCCACCATCCAATGATAAAGATATCCACTATAAATTGTCCTGCAGCGTTATAAAAGTCAGACTTGTGCTGTAGTAATTGCATTAAGTACTGAGTTCTCTAATCTGCATACTTAGTTAAGTAGGGTTTCTAAACTCCCTTCAGTCAACTGGTGTGCATATGTGTCTGTCAGTCTTTCTAGTCAGAAGAGCATAATTCTGTATACTGCAGTCATCAGAACAATCCCATGGAGTACCACTGTTTTGACAGTTGGACATGCCTACACATACATTTCATTCAGACCTCTCAACATCTTCTAAACAACATCCAGTGGTGATGTCATCCACTACAAACTGTTCTGAAGCCTTATAAAAGTCAGACTTGTGCCATGGAGCTTGCATTAAATACTGAATTATCCAGTCTGTGTACTCAGGTAGGGATTTTGTTCTCAATGCAGTCAACTGGTGTGTATATATGTGTGTATCTGTGTACTTGCTTGACATTAAAGAGAACATTTTACACCAGCATGTGGGATAATGTTATTACTACCTTCTTCTCAACAGAAGGTAGTAATGCTATTACTACCTTCTTCTCAACAGACACTGCTGATGTCAACCCTTATAAAGTGTTGTTGGACACTCTCAAAGTCAGACTTGTGCCATGACACTTGAGTTAAAAATAGAGATATCTAGTCAGTGGACCTAGATAGAAGTTCTGTTCTCATAGCAGTCAACTGCAGTATGTTTGTGAACTTGCTTGACATTAAACAGAGCATTTTACACCAGCATGTGGGATACTATTATCATCTTCCTCTCACTAGACACTGTCAATGTCATCACTTATAAAATGATATCTGGCACTCTCCAAGTCAGCTTGTGCTGTGGCACTTGCATTAAATACAGGTGTCTCTAGTCAGTATACTTAGATAGGTAAGGATTCTGTTCTCACTACAATCAACTGGTGTGGGTGTTTGTGCACTTGCTTGACATTAGGAACAGTATTTTACACCATTATGTGGGATACTGCTATAACCATCTTACTTTCACCAGACACTGCTGATGTCATCACTTATAAAGTGTTGTCTGACACTCTCCAAGTCAGACTTTTGCTGTGGCACTTACATTAAATACAGAGGTTTCTAGCTGGCGTACTTCAATAGGTAGGGGTTCTGTTCTCACTGCAGTCAACTGGTATGTAGGTGTGTTGTGTGTGCATTTGCATTTGCTTGACATTAGAGAGAGTATTTCACATCAGAATGTTGGATGCTGCTATTACCATCTTCCTGTCCCAAAACACTGCAGATGTCATCATTTATAAAGTGTTGTCTGACACTCTCTAAGTCAGCCTTGTGCTGTGGAGCTTGCATTAAATACAGAGGTCTCTAGTGTGCTTAGATAACTGGTGTGTGTGTGTGTGTGTGTGTGTGTGTGAGAGAGAGAGAGAAAGAGAGAAAGAGACTGTGTATAAAGAGTGTTTTACACCAGCATGTGGGATACTGCTAATACCATCTTCCTCTCACAAAAGTCTGCTGATGTCATTGGCTATAAAGTATTCTCTGGCACTGTAAAAGCTAGAGTTGTGCTGTGGTGCTTGTGTTAAGTACTGTGCTCTGTAAATAGTTTTAGAATAATATATGAGTCCAAAGCTATTACCAACACTCCTTGAAACATGTTGTTGTAGCATACAGTAATTATGTCATCTTGTGTAACATGCACTCTGACAGTATTTAAGACAAACTTGTGCTGTGGCAGTAACATTAACTACTGTGTTTGCAATGTACTTTAACTACACATATAGGTGTTCTAATCTGACAGCAAGCTACTTGCATGTCTATATATGCAACTATCACATGATGAGATAATTTTACACAAGGATGTGACTCCACATCCATGTCATTGCAACATGTTCTCCTCAACATACAATGATGCTATCATACTTCATACACTGCAATGTGACAATATTACAGTCAGACATCTGTGGTGTTGCTAGTGTGACGTTGTATGGCATTCATATTCTGTACCTACACAGATATACTGTTCTTATCAGGCCCAGCATACTGCTGTCTGTTTGGTTGCTGGTACATTATGACCATGTGATCTTTGGAATAGCTCTTCATTTCACTACCACTTGGGGTACCATTCACATAGCCCCACACATCCTCCTTTGTCCTCTGGCCACATGACATCATTCCTGCAGAAGAGTAAAGCATTCCCTCTTGTCAAATATGCATACACACATAATGAACCAGAGTGCTTCTATGAGCATATGCAAGACTTCGCCAGACCACTGCATGTGTGATTGCTAATTCTGTCATGGTGTAGTGCACATGTCACATATAGACAGTGGCAGAATGTAATGCAATCCAACAAATATATGCAAACGCTCAATAGTCTTACTACTCTCCATAATATATATATATATATATATATATATATATATATATATATATATATATATATAGGCACTTTTACTTTAATTTTATAATAATGGCTATGATTTCATTTGATGTTGGTCATCAGGCTAATAGTGTCCTATTACATTATGATCACTTGACATGTTAATGTTGCTGGCACTGACATATGCTATATTGTGGTGTGGATGTACAGTATGGCTCCAACAGGGTATTACAATCTGTGATGTGAGCTAATGTATTAATGGCCATTGCTGCTGTTACATTACATGCTTTTTCTATAACAGCTGTAGTAATATGCCCACTGAGAACTGTTGACATACGTTCATAGTTTCATAGCAGGTTACAAGTCTAGTGGTCCTAGAGTCCTTACAAGCCTAGCCATGTTCATTACAAGTAGCACCAATTGCTCTTATTAGGTGCATGTAATTCGCAGTCTGAGTCTATGGTCAACACGGACTACCCCTGTCCATGAGGGACAAGGGTGCCACTCCCAGGGTGAATTTGTGATCTCCCACCCATTTGTCTAGGTTGTGCTTGAATAGGATCAGTGAGGAGCTCTGCATCATGTAATTTGGAAGTTTATTCCAGAGGAGTGTCAGTTAGGAGATATATCTGTCTCTCAAGCATGTTTTCTTAATGTCACAGGCTAGGTTAAGATCTCTAGAGCATGTCACTCTTGTGGCATTAGATTAGTGGATGTGCAGCATTCCATCAGTCAGAGCCTGCCCCATAGGCCAGGCACACCACATCACCTCTCAGAAGCCGATATGATACAGGGTACAGGCCATTCAGTCTATCCATGTTTGTCATGGCACAGACTGTATTTTCTTGTTGAGTAACTCCTGTTGTATTTTCAGCTGCTGCAGCTGTTTGGTGAGTACATGCCAAAGGGAGCACTGTACTCTATTAGTGGTCTGATGAGGATTAAGTACAGTGTTATTATAACATCCTCAGACCTGAATGCGATGCCCTTACTTATGAGGTACACAATGTAGAAGGCTTTCCTTACCACTATGAAAACTTTTTGATCAAAGCTCAAATTCCTATCTACCTTTTTTCCCCAGGTCTCAAAACACTGGGTTAGAGCTTGGGGGGGGGGGGGGTAGTCAATATTGTTATTAGCAGGGAATTGCATTTTGAAAAAGGCAATAATAATAGCAGCACTTTTTTGCATTTAGTTGTAGACCATGGCTTTGGCACCAATCATTTGTCAGTGTTAGCCCCCCCCCCCGTAATATGTTAACATCCTTGGTGGCTCAGTGATTGCACCCAATTTGCAAGCATCAGCAAACTTGGTAAGCCAAAGGCCATCTACTGCAGCCTGAACTTCCAAAAACTAGATTCTGAACAGGAAAGGCCCCACCACAAATCCTTGTGGTAAGACATTGGTGATGGCTCTACTGGTATAGGTTGAGTCACCAGCTTTGATACTATGTGTTCTGTGGTGAGCCAATTGACTATCCATCTAGCAACATAAGGGTTAATCCCCAGCTGAGAGAGTTTCTCAATGATACCTGAGTTGGAGATTGTGTGAAAAGCCTTGGCTGGGTCAAGATAGGCGGTATGTACTATCTTACTTTCATCCAGGTCTATGGTGACATTCTCAAAGAAGTCTACTAGGATTAATAAGAATGATCAACTCTTATCAAAGCCAAATTGGTTTGGGTCTAGAGTTTGAAGGTCACCTATGTCCTTGACAAAGATGATTCTGTCCTTCCTGCTCACTTGGCTAGGTTTACACAGATTACTTTTCTCTCCAACTCTTATAGTCACTTTGCTTCTCAGTCTTTTTGTAACTTATCAGTTCTCCTGATATTACACTTACTCCCTACATTTTATTTTCATCCTTCTCTCACACCCCGCCATTAACTACAATTCTCCTCTGTCCATTTATCTTGCTGCTGATTTCCATTACTTGTCCTTTCATAACTTTCTTTATCATTTTTAAGTTACATTCTACTTGTCTGTCTGCAAGCTAGTACTAACCTCAAAAGCACCCCACTTTGATCTTTTCCCTGAAGCCGTCATGCTTTTAATACATAAATTATTATATCTTATTTCTCTATTCAGTACTGAGCAAATTTATATTAATTTCTCTTTTGCTTTTTGTGTTAAAATGCTATGTTCATGTAAGAAATATTTAGAAATATTTACAAATCATGTAAATAAGTTCACGTATAGATGTTTTTACCTTGCAATTATAAATGTACATCATGTATAACTTAAATGTGGAGCTGTTCTCTCCGGGCTTCCCTAAAAATGGGTTTTACCCAGTTGGACATTTCAATGCCAAAAAAGACAAATAAATAAATAAATAGGCAACTAATCATTATCATCTTCTTGTTCAGTCTGGCTAGAGAGGCATCAGTGTCAATTGCAATGGAGGCCCCTATGACTAGAACCCTAGAAAGTATGCTTGTTTGCCTTATTGGATTTGTATTTGGGGTGCCACTGAGTGTGGCTGTATATGTGGTGTTAGGTATTGTTTTTCTTGAGTACTTTTGGGTTTGCTGAGGATACATTTGTCAATGAGCAGTCTAGAATGTCTTTATTGTTTAGAAAGTTTGGATTTAAGTGCCTCAGCATACATTGCTGTATGTGTGCATTATGTGCTATGTGTAGTGGATGCTGTGTGCATGGTTCTGATAACTTGATGTGTGCTTATATGTGACATTCTATATGTACATCTTTTGTATAGGTTTATATTATGACATTGAAACACAGTAACAGTGAACACCTAAACATCTGCAAGTATTCAGCGAAATGCATTTCTGTGATTCACTGAATACTTAAAGGGAAAGCAAATAACTGCCCCACAACCCAAACAAACAAAATTTACCTAAAACAAACCCACCCATGTGGGGGACTGCACTCCCCACACCCCCCTAACTAAATATACCAACTCCAAGATCCCACCACAGTGGAGAAAAGGGCAAAAGTGTGTAGTTGGCCAACTACATCTTTGCTCTGTAAGTATTCAATGAATCACAGAGGTGAATTTCGCTGAATACTTGCCGATGTTTAGGTGTTCACTGTTATGGCATTTTGACATCGTAATATAGACCTCATACTGTATCTGTTATCTTAAAGATTAAGTGGTTGCCAGTAAACATGAGAAAACTGCTATATTGTCTCAGGATGCCCATATCCACCAAACTGGCTGTGGAGAAGTTAAGAAACTGCATATCCATGTTCTCTGGTCCTTTAATTGCTGAGCTTACAAAAATCTATTAAGGGTGCTTAATTGGGGCAGACTAACCTATAACCTACTAAATTCTGCTATATTTAATGGTATTGCCCTTAACATATGAACTAGCTACTCTAAACGTGTTGGCGCACAAGGTTTTTGCTCTTTACTTACTGCTTTAAAGGTACAATTTTGTGGGAAGTTCTGCAGGGAAAAATTGCTTTCTATGTGTTTGCTTCTGAACAGGGCACTGATTTGCTGGATAGCACTGAATGCAAGTAAAACAATTCTGGAACACAGAATAGGATGCCAACCTTTGCTGAGTTATGAGGAAATGACCACAATGCCACCCAAATGTGCCAAATTTATATCAGCACTAAAATAACTGAAAAGGATGCTATCTATGCTTTGCTGAGCTCTGTGGAAATTTTACAAGATATGATTTCACTGTTACTCAAAAAATGAGTTTAAAAGAAGTAATACATCCTTTTTTAACTTCATCTACAATAGGATTAACCATATTTTGTAAAAATATAAGCCTTAATTCCTCAGTTTATATCTCAAGTGTGTCATCTTGTTAACTTAGAAATTCTTGTCTTCTGTCCTGTTATAACATAACATTTTACATGTAACAGCTGATCACTTCATGCATTTAAATTTGAATTTGTAAAATCTCTTTACTAAAGATTTCTGTCATTAAAGCATTTTCAATATTTATCAAGATGACCAAACATGAAATACAGTACTTATTCATTTTAGGAGTAAAGGTTGAACATTCAAAAGATATATTCTAAAAATTCAGCCTCTCTTTAAAACCCACATTATCAAACTTCCATACAAGTACAAAAAATAAAAATAAAAAAATAAAAACAAAAAGAAAGAAAAAAAAACAATTGATCAATGAATCATAAAAAGAGACTTGATTATAACCAGGGGTTTGATAGAAAAGATTGTCATCCCATTTAGTCATTACAATGTTCAGAAACGCTAGGCTACACCTGATTTTTTCTTTATAAAGTATTTATAAATGTCCCATTAAAATAAAGGAATAATTATTCTTGAGTATTATGTCTATGAAATCGCATAAAATAGTTTCCAGTATGTTTGAAAGGATGGCATGTGCAATCAACTAATCTCTTACCCATTCAATACCTATTTCATGAGGGATACACATGCACAGTAATTGAACATCTAGAGAAGCTAATATGCAGTATGACTGGTCAGTTTCAGTTTATGCTAACTTCTGCAGAAAATCTCAAGAATTTCTGATACGTGATTTAATCTTGAGTACATCCTTAAGGTGATAATCTACAATCATAGCAAGAGACTTTTGAGCCCATAGAGGAAATAACTAGTTAAAGGAGGGTTGGTTTCATCCTTGTATATTTATAGGAAGCAAAACAGCACCCCAACTCTCCTATGTTCCATATGAAATTAACTGTAGATATCAGAGTCTATCTTACCAGACATCAGCAAATCTGGTAACACTGAATCAGTTCTTGTTATAGATGCAAAGAAAAATGATAATTAGTCCAGTACTTCTTCCTATAGTGTAATTCCTCTTTAAATAAAAAAAAAAGAAATAGGAAGTCTACTTTGTATAGCAGGATGTTCTTACTCCAATGAGTCCCTATCCATCATCTTCCTCTGTTGGCTGCCTTCTCCCTGCAGTGGTAAAAAAGTATTCTTCTGCAACATATGTAATGTGTACAGTGGACTTGATTGGCCAAAATATTATCCCAGGCCTAATTGGAAAACTTCCAGTGATTCCCCAGCCAGTCTCAATACATATCTTGGTATTTTGCAGGTGGTGGACAAAAAAGCATTTGAATTCATTCTGAAGTTACAGACAAATCATATTCAGAGTTTTCGTTTTTTTTTATTTCCTTTAGAAATTAATTTTTGCTAAAATGTCACAAACTGAAACTGACAGAATTAAAAATGGAAGCTGATTAAATATACTAATGGGGGGATTCAATAAAGCCCACACAGTCATTTTTCACCAAGTGCACATCACGGCACAATCCGCACATGGCTGCAAATGGTTTTAGATTCAGTAAACTCTGTGTAGCAGTACTCACTCACACACAAACATGGTAACTTCTGTGGAGTCCTAATTACAACATAAGTAGCTAAATTGTATGCTAATGATGCAAAGCAACATGGTGGAATGATTCAATAAGCTGTAAAGCAACCATGTAGACTCTGTGTTCATGTTGCCCGTGTATTCAAAAACTTTCCAAATACAGCCACAGAAAGGAGTCTACAAGGAAACAAGAGTAAGTAAAAGACCTTAGATGTGTGCAGAACTGACCCTAACATGTAACAGTAGACATATTATGACATTATTAGACAGGGTGGATGGTACAAAAGTAGAGTAACAATAGCAGCAATCCTTTTTAAGTGCTTTGACATAAATGCATTTGGCTTCCCCACCCCCAAATGGAGAATATACTCATAAGTAATGTAGACAGCTAAAAGTGTAAACCCCATGAAACAGAATATTCATAATGTCATATAAGCATATGCAGAATGTAGCTGATGGATTACAGACAACTTTTATTGAAAACTGTATTACTCTGTGCAGATATATAGCAAAGTAATACCCTCCCTTGTGTTTATAATATCAAGCTCACCTTCAGTTACCCTGCCTACATGGTTACCAACCATGTAGATTCAGGGCTGTCAGCATGCTGAAGATGCAAATGAGGTCAAACTCATTAGAATTACAAAAAATAGTAACCATGTAGGGATGTTCGCTTTGTGTAGGCACTACCACAGTGTTCATTTTCAATAGATTGCAACAATACATGATAACATCAGGGGGGTATGTCAGGTTACACTTACAGGGGGCATGTCAGGTTACACTTATAGAGATGTACATGTAGGTCTGTGAAGGGTGAAAGTGCATGTAAGCAGTGCACAGTTCTGTTTCATCCTCTGAACTTTTTTTTAAATGTGTCATCTTGGTCTGCTTTAAGCAATTTTTGTTTTTATTTTTGTCCTTGTTTGCATGATGTGGCTCTTAGCACAATCAAGGGAAATGGAGGAATGAATGGCAGGTTTCACTGTGCTGGTCATTTAACTATTCCTGTGGCAGCACGTGTATGTTTAGAGTTAGAGTATAGATGGTCCTGGGTTCTAGAACAGGGTGTGCAACCTTTCCTTCACTTTTTGTACTCCATGTTTCCACAATATCACAGGAACAGAGGAAAGTAATATCAATTTTGCATGTACTTTGCACAAAGATGTGCAAAGTTGTGCAGAGGTGCACATAGCTCACTAATGAGTAAGCAGCAGGTGTGTTTAATAGATGCAAATTAAACCATAACAGGTGAATTGCATTTTAATGAACTAATCTGATATGATGGAGCTATTCAACAAGCAATAAAACATCCATGTAGCCTCCATTTTTTTCCCTGAATACCTCAATACAATTTGAGTAGAGACAAGGAAATTTTAACTGGACACAATGCTAGGGGCTGCTGCAGCTTTGCTCCATATGTATGTGATAGAGGCTGAAGTCAATGCTATTGGTACTGGTGACAATAGGCCTAGACCAAGAAGGAAAAGAATGTTCAAGTCCAGGGTAACTTATTAGATGCTACATGACCTGGAGATTGTAGAGCACTACAGGGTGGGCAGGGACACATTACAAGAACTCTGTGAACTCTGTCAATCTCAACACAGAGCCAAAGACAACCAAAGGGAACCCATCTCAGTGGAAAGTAAGGAACGTGTAGCCCTTAGAATCTTAGCTACAGATACTTTTCCAAGACCAACTGGGGACATGATAGGTGTGTCACAAGCATAAGCATCCAGGATCCTCCATCAATTCCTGGAAGCTATGCTCATACATGCTAGTGAGCACATATGTTTTCCTTGTAGTTCTGAGGAGAGGGCCAACAATATATGACAGTCCTACCATGTAGTTCACTACTTTGAAGTACTGGGTGCCATAGATTGCATTCATGCACATATTAAGACATCACCTGGTGAGAGAAGTAGAATCTATATTAACAGCAAGGAATAGCACCACATTAACTGCCAAGTTGTGTATAATGCCCAGTGAATTATCTTGAATGTGTGTGCTGGCAACTCTGACAGTTATCATGACTCCTGTATCTTGCACACATCACAGCTGTACCAGATGTTTGCTAGGGGTGACATCCCACAGGGTCAGTTAGTAGAGGATGTTGGCTATGCACTGGAACCATGGGTGATGACACCCATCAGAAGTGCACACACAGCCATGGAAGAACGCCACAGTGAGGCACATGCTCAAACTAGAAACATGATAGAATGAGTGTGTGGGCAGCTGAAGTCATGGTTCCAGTGCCTAGATGCATCTTGCTGAGCCCTGCAGTATAATCCACACACATGTACACAGGTCTTCACAGTATGTGCTATGCTACACAATCTGATCCTGTAGAAACAGCTGCAGCAGGATCAACAAGGGAAAGGGACACCATCCCCTCACCAATGCCTAGATCAACACAGCCACAGCCAGGGAAAGACTTGGAGGGGGGGGCACTAGCTGCTGTGCATGGAGGCAGATATAGACATGCTCAGTATTCCTTTGCTTTGGCTAAGAGACAATGCATAGCACATTCACTTACCACCTAGGTGCCTAACATCTTTCTCTTACTCACATACATATAATAAAAGTGCAACTCACAACCTTTACCTCCCCATGTATTGGCTGTGTACTGCTTGCATCAGACAGAGGCAGCCCTGAACTAAATGTGTGTCAACTGCTGCATTTTCAATGTATGTCCTGAACCTAGACTGGATTCATGAATAATGTTATGGCATATCCTTGTATTTTGTAACTTGATACAGTAATGAAGAAAATAATGGTAGATTTCTA
The DNA here is from genome assembly GCF_019279795.1 of Protopterus annectens. Lineage (NCBI taxonomy): Eukaryota > Metazoa > Chordata > Ceratodontiformes > Protopteridae > Protopterus > Protopterus annectens. The sequence goes on from NC_056726.1 coordinate 1,086,884,368, forward strand.
CGAAAAGTACTTTAACATGTGGTAGCAGAGATTTATTTGACTTACAGGTGTCCGTTAGTAAGTAGTAGGCTTCAAGCATCAAAGATTCACACACTCATACCCCTCAAGAATACTGATGATCAGTGCATGGCCTTAGTTTAGCACCATACCATTGTACTGTTAAATCATTAAAGAGAGAAGTTAGAAAGTAATGATGCACATTGCAGTTTCTGACTTCATAACCCTTCCCAAGATCAAACAACAGGCAGGATGCAGAACAAGGAAAGTAACAAAGCATCATATCCTTGTTTGTGCTGAGGCAGTAATACCTTTGCTCCCCCACAAAAGAACAGACTATGCTTGTTTGTGACATAACAGTCACTGATTTTTGTCCCCCCAAAAGAGCAGTGGACCCTTGTCTGTGCCATAACAGTAACTGAACATTAACCCCTACCCCAAAAGAGCAGTGTACCCTTATTTGTGTCATAACAGTAACTCAGCTATGCCCACCAAAAGAACAGTATATACCTGTTTGTTCCATCCAAACTGGCCTTCAGTTGCTGGCAACCACATATCATATAACTCTCAGTTAATATTCTCAAATATTTTAAGGCCAATGATATGGAATGACTTACACACTGCATGTCTCACGCTACTGGTCAGATAACTGATGAATTACCAAGAAACACAGACATGTAAGACAGAGCTGTATATTTGTAAGCATAATCATAACAGGTTGTGTGATCACTAAGTATACTACTTCCAAATATAATAATGAGAATTAAATGTACAATCCACATCTGATGGTTTGATAGCAGTGTACATTCTGATGCTGTTTATTGTGTGAAGAATAACTTCAGTTCTTTGCTGCAAAGCTGTTTGTGTGGCAAAGAGGAATAAGGCATCTATCCTGTTTTCTGTTGCTGCATTGGTGTGAGAGTTCAAATCCCAACATATGTAGAAATATCTCATGTATACTATAATTTTCTACTGTGTATGTCATACATTGCTGTTGCTCATTTCACTTATGTCTCTCTTATTTTTTTCTACTATTCTTGCCTGTTTACAATTCCACTTTTGTCGCAATGTACCACATTGTGCAAACAGTGGGACTGGAGAACAAATAAATTCAAATGTGCTTGCTTAGGTGATTTGCGAGGTGTGACATTGCAGACACAGGAAAAAATGGATTACTTAGGAAGCAGACAGCCAAAAATAGAAACCAGATACATTCAATTAATGCTCTTGGCAATCACAAAAACTCATCCTGGATTACAGCTGGTACTGGGATTTAGTACAGATTGTGCAACCTTTGTTTTACTGCTGTGACATTGTAGTTTACATCAATGAAGTGCAACACAGAAAACTGTTGCCTCAACCTTCTTGTGGCAACAGGTGTAACTGTAGGACTGCTATACATATAGATCTGGGTTTAAAAACAGCAAATTCCATACAGTATTATTTTTATTGATTTAGTAATCTATGTATTATATACACAACTGCATGTGCATGCAATAACCCTGTAATCGCATTGCTTGTCACTGTTCCACTCTGCTTACCATCACAAACATCATGGTATGTTTTGTAGCATCTGTGTTATGTTGATGAGAAAGGACTGTGGGGTCTCTAGAGACATTTTCCAGATCTAAGCTAACCCACCCAGTGGAAGTCAGGCACTCTGCAGTGATGTTGAGAATTCCTCCTCCCAAACAGTAATCACCCACAGCTGCAATCCATTATTAATCTGCACCATATAAAAAGGCCACCCTGTAGGTATGAAAACTGATGTTGAGGAGAGTTAAACATGTTTAGAACAGTGATTACAAGCTTTTACTAGAGGATATCTGTACAGAGGACTACTGCATTACAGAAAGTATGTTTGTATTTCATCACCTGCTGACTGCGTGTACCAGAATGTATTTAACAATAAGGCGAAACATGGGCTTTTTCAGTGTTATTTATAAGCATTACTTAGAAGTGTACTGATGGCATGACCATATTTGTCAAGCCATTTCAAAAGTTGACATGATGGACAAGACAGGTAAATACATAGAAAGGAATGCTGTGTGAGAAATATGTACACATTTCAGGAACAGGTTCTTTGACAGCACTTTTAGCATTTCAAAGATATTTTGTTATCCAAAAGGGTCATTTGTCTGTTTTGTGGTGGTGGTGGCTAAGGTGAGTTACTCTTATTGCACTCACAAGGATATGTTGCTCTTCTTACTCTCCTTGTTTTGCATCCTGCCTGTTGTTAGTATAGCACATCTGTAGACTGTTTAATGCTTCTACAGTGGGTAATACTGACTGGCTACCTTTTATGTTGCATCTGTAAACACTTATTTCATGTTTATGTAATACTTGTGTGTATTATATGTTTGTCTTCTTTTAGAACAACTACAATAATGGCAGGGAGACACGACCAATCCATGTCAAAGACCATTTGCAGATGTTGAAACCCAGGTTATCATTGATGGTTTTTGGCAACATATTTTCTTCCTAATTTACAGGGGAAGGTAAGAGATGTCCCTTTGTCTGCAAACATGGCAGCAAATTGTTGCAGATCTGAACTCTGCGTATGGCCATGGACAAAGCTATGAACAGGTGCACCATAGGGCCATTGATTTGATCACCTCTGCAAGAAGGTGAGCAGCTACAGTAGGCCATGACCTCTTGGTTAAAGGTGGAGGCCCTCCTAGTGAACCACCACTGACCGCCAAAGAACAGTTCCTAGCAAACCTAAGGGACAAAGTCAACTGCAACATCACTGCACCTGGACAAAAACAGACACGTCAAGCAATTTCCCAGGTTATTCCAGAAAAACAATCTGGTAACAAAACCTTTTGACTTCAATAGATAATTTCAATTTACATCATGCTGCCTTTTATACTTGCAAATATCCACCCTACTAATTAAACAAGTAACCTTTTAAAGTGCTCAGTGCCATTACTTGCTTATTGTTGTTACTGTAAAATATGCTAATGCTATTATTATTTTTCTCAGAGCTAAATCTGTATCTCTGTTTTTTAATTTTTTTAATGTGTATTAATGTTTTGACTTGGAGCTTTTCTCCCCGGGCCTCTGCTGAAAATGGACATATATCCAGTTGGACCACCCCGGTCAACAAATGTAAAATAAAATAAAATAAAATAAAATTACCTTACTATATACTCAAAACTAATTAGAAATATTCATTACATTATCCACAAATTTAAAATATTAATATTATAGAATGCACCAAAGCCTGCTGTAAACATCCAAAATGAACCACTTTTAAAAAGAAATCATTAAATAACTAACATTAATACATTTACTATAAATTTAATGCAAATTAACTTCCAAGTTAAGAAACCTAGGAGGAGTTCTATAATTCAAAATTAATTTGCTCTCCAATTCATTGAGCTTACCCACAACGTCACCCTCATTATACACCATAGGTTGTCCCAACAAACTAAAAAAAAAACTCTGATCAATCCCTGCATGGACATTATGAATGTGCTCTGCCACAGGACTCTTTGTGTTTTTGTTTCAGATATTACCCAAGTGCCCTAAAATACCCACCTTGAGCATCCTTTTACTTTGTCCTATATAGCACTTGATATGCCTACAACCACAGCCCACAATATAAACTGCACCACCTGAACAGCAATGAAACCTACCCCTAGACACAAGTTTTCACACACACAATGGTTACTCATTTTGTCTCACTGACAATTTTTTGTCCAAATGTCTGCCATCTTCTTCTTCATACTCACACACACTAACCGACCTGTTGTGTCAGCCTAGGCTACCCCCCCCCCCCAAGCACCCTGTGCAAGTGATGATAACTGTGTCATATCCCTGTGTTCTTCCTTTCTCTTTCAGGGATACAAAATCTGTGCCTGATGCTCAGAGTGCATAGCTAACTTACTGATTAATATATCTGCATTTGTGGTGTTTAATTGGTCATTGTACATTTAACTTATATTGGCCTTAGAAAGTTCCACAGTTAATAGCATCAAAATGTCACAATGTTATAGTGGATGCTTTTGTGAGGGTTGTAAAGTAGGAAACCGCAATGTGTATAATTACTTTCTGACATGGCTGTGTACTGCTTGCATCAGGCAGTCAGCCCTGAACTAACACTGTGGCAACTGTTGCATTTACAAGGTAAGTCCTGAATCTGGAGTGTCTTGTTTAATAATATCATGGCATATCCTTGTATTTCATCACATGGTACAGTAAGTAAATCAAGGATGGGAGATTTGTACAGAAATTACCCTAACATGTGACAGCAGAGATTTATTTGACGTATAGGTGCCTGTTAGCAAAAAGTAGGCCTCACGCATCAAAGATTCACACAGTCATACCTCACCAAAGAACTGATGATCACTGGATGCCCTCAGTTTAGCATCATATGTTTGTAATGGAAAATCATGAAAAAGAGACATTAGAAAGTAATGAGACACATTGCAGTTTCAGACTTCACAACCCTCACAAGATCAAAGAACAGGCAGGATGCAAAACAAGGATAATAACAAGAGCAAGATATCCTTGTTTGTGACATAGCAACTCACATTTGCTCCCCCCAAGAGAACAGTCCATTCTGGTTTGTGCCATAAGAGTAACTCAACTTTGCTCACCTCAAAGGAACACTCTGTGCTTGTTTGTGCCATAACAGTAACTCAGTTTTGTTGCCCCTGTTGAAAGAACAGTGCACGCTTGCATGTGCCATAACAGGAACTCAACTTCGCTCTCCCCCACAAAGAGCAGTCTATGCTTGTTTGTGCCATCCAACCTGCCCTTCAGTTGTTGGGAACTGCCTATCATATAATTCCCAGTTAATATCCTCACTCATTTTAAGGTCAATGATATAAATTGGCTTACACACTGCATGTCTCTGAGTACTAGTGAGATAATGGATGAATGACTAAGAAACAAAGAAAGGTAAGACAGAGCTGTATATTTGCAAACAATAATCATAACACGTGATCTCTAAGTACACTACATCAAAATATGGTGCATGATGCATACCATTGTGCAATAAGTCTTTAAAAAAAGAAATGGGGAAGATAAGACAGTGGAGAAATGGGGAGCAAGCAGGGGGAAGAACAAAAAGTGAAAGGAGGGCAGGATTGTGCAGGAGGGTGGTAGGAAAGAACCATAGCTATCCATTTCTTCAACAGTAAAACATGTTTAGATGTGCAGAATATTAGCTGAATTTGCACTGTCACCTCCAGAGAGAGGGTGACAACACAATCATGTTGTATAGCCAATTGGACCAAATCAAGTATGTCAAGAAGACACATTTGTGAAACAGAGAGTTATGTATGGGTCAATGTTTTTTTTTTTTGTGGGAGAGGTGTCCATTTTTTTATTTTTTTGACAGAGAGGAATGTTGGGAAGGGACATAGGTATGTCTGGGTCAGGTAGGTTGGGTAGGTGAGGAAGTTGTCATAGACAGACAGGGGATACAAGACAAGACACAGGGATGGTGAAGGACACAGGAGGTGGATAAACACCATGGTTGCGGTGAGGGTGGGCATATCATGGACTTATGGATGTCAAGCTGTCACGTCACTGTGGTACTGGCTCTAGTGCCTGATGCCTGCATCTCTTCCTGGTATGTTGTATGAGGATGAAGAGCAGGTGACAGAAAAGGCATGCACCAGCAGTACAATGCACAATCCTACACACCGACCCCGTCATTTTGTCACAGGTGATAAATTTACCACCTCCACCACTGGTCCCGGAGGGAACCACTAGCCTTACCTGTGGGGCAGAACTACCTGACAGCCCAAGTAGTGCAGGGGCAGCAGAGGTGATGCTACCAGGTTGCTTCCCAGATGTGTTGGACAGGGGTGCCATAGCCAGTGGAGTGGGGATAGGAGGATCCTGTGGGACAGGCCTACCTTGCTGTGCTGTGGGGAGAAAAAAAGAAACAAAAAAGAAGCTAAGGGTTGGAGTGAGAGGAAATAAAGAGGGATAACATTAGTAACTTCATATGTGACATACAAAGCATTGACACAATTATTTGACTCTCTTCTGTTTTAAGACTACAAACTCCTAATAAATTTATTACTTTAAGACTACACAGTTCATAACAGATGCACACTACATTAGGCAGAGCCCCTCATTAACACTCTTCAAGAGAAACCTTGACGAGTGGATGGGAAACAGAAAATTTACCCCCGGGGATCACTGTAGTGGCTCTGCTGGACAGAGGCACAGGGAACTAATAGCTCTGCTGGACAGAGGCACAGGGAACTAATCTAAGGGGGCGGTGATAGCCAACACATTCTTGCTAGGCTTATAGTTGCCTCGGGCAGATAGCCTAGTATTTACCTATGAACCTATGAACCTATGAACAGGGACAGAAGAATCCAGAAGGATAATTATGTTACAAATTGCCAACCACCTGCACATAATGTACACACTCATTGCAGCATTGTTTACTTTAATGGGAATGCAACACATTACAGCACTAAATGAGAATGTAATTGGCACCTTTCCTCCATTACTTATATGCAATAGACCACTGTATTAGTAGAGCATGCCACAGAAGCAGTGGTCAAAAAGGTGATTAGAAAATATATTTCAGTAGGACTGAACATACAATAGCAGGGCAAACACAATGCACATACCAGAGTCTGAACTCCTGACTTTCTTCACATATATATTCACCAGAGTGATATATTAGAGAGGTATGTCCCAGGAGTACTCCTCAAAGAGGTAATTGTAAACTGAATTTCAGGGAATTGGAACAAGTAATAGCAGAACAAAATGCACATATCAGGATCCAGACCCCTGATTATGTTCATGTATATATTCACCAGGATATTTTATTGGCAAGGCATGGCTGAGGAGTACACAGCAAGATGTGACTGGAAGATACATTTTTTAGGGGAACAGAGCACATGACAGCAAGACAAAAGAAATACACAAACCAGATTCTGAACCTCTGACTTTGTTCAGGTATACATTTACCAAAATAGTGTATTAACAGGATATGCCACAAGAACAATTGCCAAAGAGCTGACTGGCAAATACCTTTCAGGGGACCAGAACAAAGGATAGCAGGACAAATAACATGGACATAACTGGGTGACCATCTTCCTTTTCACAGTAATACTGTATACACATGGTCATTAGTAAATCAAGCAAAAGAAAACAAAAACCTACAATATGCTTGCTGTTTTCAAGAAAAGTCCACAGCAAACACAAATAAATTGGCCAAGTTACGTCCAAAAAGTTTAATAAAATTCCAGTAAAACATACATAAAGACACAAGTTGAAGACACAAAGCTTTCAAATTACTCCTTCTTCGGTGTGATACAACCATGCTAATCATTTGGCTGTTGTTATCATGTGATGCTAATTTTATATTTAAATAGTACTGTGTTTTAGCATGGTTGTATCACTCTGAAGAAGGAGTAATCCGAAAGCTTGGTGTCTTTAACTTGTGTCTTTATTTACGTTCTACTGGAATTTTATTTAACTTTTTGGACGTAACTTGGCCGATTTTTTTTGTGTTTGCATTAGTAAATCAAGCCATAGAAGAAGGTATACTAGAGGGGTGTGAATATGCACATTTCATTGAAATGTTAGAATAGTGTTGAAGAGTGCAAAATGAATCATAGAAAATGACACAGCTAACAGGCTGAAGTTTCAAACCCATCAGCCACTGTACCCATCATTGCATAAGTTGACTGAGGCATGGAATCTATCACATGCATGTATCTTGTTAACTATGTTTTATATTTGAATGACACATTATTAGCAAATTATGACATTTGTCAGCAATCTGCAAGATAGACCATTGTGTATTTGAGCCCCTGTCTGCATAAACAATATTCTACACACCAGCATATTAGCAGGTGAAGCCACAGATGTTATTAGAAGGTCAGTCTTATATGCACATTTTCAGGGAATTTTAGAGCACTGTGGAAGACTATACTATCAATCTTGTTTACAATATATGACAATCATGGGCTCACGATCCTCTCACTAATGTATTGACAATGTACACCACATTATGTCTGCAAAGGCATTTGGAAGCTGTGAACATGCAATCAATAATGTCAGCTTTAGTCATTGTTGCTCTTTGTTGTATAACTGCAGTCATCTCAGTTGTGTGACAGAAGCTGAGTGTTTAGTATGTTCAAAAGATTTTCCTCAGTTTTTGCTATAAGGTGAGAATTGACATCACTCTATGCCTGCTTAAAGGACACATATGGTGCTCTCTGTCAACTTTTGTGCTAATTATACTGCAGGTAGATTATTTCTCTAGATGTGAAACACCTTGTTGTTCATTTCGGTGCTGTGATAATACCACCACTGCATTGTGACTATGTATTATTGAAAAATTGAGAATAACTGAACAAACAGCATACAATAATAAGGGGATCAAAACCCACTCCTTACTATATTGACAGAATACAGAGTAATGACAAGCTGTGGCATATACATAATCTGCCACCTCAATTATCAAAATGCATTGCATCTACTTATTATAAGTATGGATTATTTGTCAGACTGCTACGCTGTATATACCTCATTGCATTTGAGCCCCTGCCTGCCTAACTTATAATCTCTTATCTGTGTACTACCTACAGATAGCAGACAAGAAGTCATACAGCCATTGCCAAAATACACAAATTTGAAGGGATATTATCAACAGTATATGCAACTGAAAATGAGCAAGATTAAAAGCTGCTACAACACTTAGGGGATCAAAACCCTCCACCTGTCAAACTATCCCATGAAAGAAGAATACATTATATTACATCTGTTTATTAAGTCATTTTACATGTTATAAATTGCTTTCCACAATAATACAGTGTAAGCTTTAATGGGTTCAAAACCCTGCTGGCCTAACTTATAATCTCTTGACCTCTGCATCTGGGGATCAAAAACCTCCACCTGCCAAATCCAAGTAGTATATAATGCTTGTTTAGTAAGTCATCCATATGCATGTTATATAATGATATTTATACTAATGCAAGATATACCTTATTGGATTCAAACCCCTGTATTATTGTGAAAAGCCTAATACACATTGTGTTGACATATACACTATATGCTATCACCACAGAAGAAGCTCTACAACAGTCGTCAGAGAGAACACATTTGAGAGGAGTATTGTTAACAGTATGGGAGACTACAAAATGAACAGGGTTAAACAGAGTCCAGTAATTAGGGGTCAGAACTCTCCACATACTTTACTGGCAAGTTAAACGTCACATCAGGAGTACATTGAGCCATGACAACTGTTACAGTTAAAGCAATAATGTTAACTTATGTTTATATCATTATTGTTTTCTGTCTCATCTCAGGTTAAATTCACTCATAAGAAACCAGCAATTCATTAGCATGGCCAAAGGATTTTCATCAGTTTTTGCCATAAAATGAGAACTGTCATTTCCTATTTCTTATTTCTTATCTATGAATAGCAAAATTACTCACTGTGCTTACTGCAAACTATCACCCAACGATAAACAAAGAAAGAGTAATTTGTTTTTTTTTTTAAACTCTTTGTCCATGTGTGTAATGTGATAAATATGTTACTTAAAATGAAATGATTCTGTAAGGCACAATATATATGTTTTGATCACTAATGCAAGGTACACATTAGTGGAATAGAAACCTCGTTTGAGTAAGTGATATACTCCAGATCAATGAACTACTACTGTATGAGTCTGACAACTCACAGCTGAAGGGAATGTTCAAAAGTGCAATTACGAAGGGGGTTAAATAGGGACTGAGCAGGATGGAGGTGGGTGACAGAGACCTACAAAACACAGTAGAATGTAACCATGCCTCATACAGTTATATTCTCCATATCAGTGCAATATTCAGGATTACAAGTAAATCTATTTGTACGGATCATCAGTGAGACATCTCAGTTAAATGTATACCATTTGCAGAATGATCTGAAACAAAATGCAAAGTATTTCAATATTTCATTTCTTGATACCAGTCCAGAAATGGTTTATATTTAACTGTTGAATGGAGGGCAGCTGCAAACTGAGAAGACAAAAGTAAAACAACAACCCACCCTGAGTGGGTTGGAGCCCTGCACTGACTACACTAGAATGGACTCTTTACATCAAAATGACATTGATCCAGTGAGGCAAATACTGAAAACATAATCACCTTACCTTTATTTCTGTCAGATGTGATTATGGACACGCACACACACACACACACACACACACACACACACACACACACACACACACACACACACACACACACACACACACACACACAGTCATCTCACATGTGCAAATGGTGGCAAAGTCCTAGTGCATGTGTAGGAATTTTCTTCATTTTTGCCATAGGAGGAGAGCTGATATTACCATCTGTTAACCAATGGGTAGCAGTACTGCTCTGTGCAAGCATCATGCAGTGGAAGAGTGCAGAAATGGGCATGACTATTTATAACCCATTCTATGTGTGTGTTGTGTTTATCCCTTTTTGTACCAGATTAAAAACTGGAAATGGGAGGATAGGACAAAGATGAAAATGTGAAGCAAGAAGAGGTTAGAACAGTCAGTGAGTAATTCAGTAACAATCAGGAAGGAGATGGGATAGGACCCTATCTCTCAATTGTTTTATCTTTGTCAGTTAAAATATTTGGGATAATGACATCATAAATTCTGTCTCAAAATAACACAGTATGCAGACTGACCAAGTATATCAAATCATTTTTGTAAAGGACACATATATGTGAAGTTGAGAATTATTTGTAGGATGTAATTGTTTTGTTAGACAGGTGTCCTTTTTTATCTTTCATAGGAGAATGTTGGGAAAATAAGCCAGGGATGTAAGAGTGGTAGTTCAGGTAGCAAGGACAGAAAGACAAAATGTGGGATAACACGTTGTAGGAGACATCAGATAAACAGAGGGCATACAATGGTGAAGGGTAGATTTTATGACATAACTGAGTTGGTTATAGACACAAAAGAGAGACATAACACCAGGTATGGGGATAGAATGGGGTCTATGGAGATGCATACTCATCTAGCTTTAATAGAATGTGAAATCATTTCTCATCCTGGGAGCTGTCAAGAAAGGGTCCTGCCTCAATAGCTGTAGAAAGTGCAGAGCAGGGAACAGTCACAGCTATTTGTAGGAGCATGTTCTCAGTACGGCCAATGCAGGCATCAAATCTCCTGTCCATTATCTCCCCAGAAGCTCTGCCAGCTCCTGAAAGGTGACAAAAATGCTCCCTCAACTGGCACAGCTCACAGTTGGTACCAATGCACCACTGGCCAGGGCACAGCTACCTGATTCAGGTGATGCAGGTAGAATGGGAGGTGTGGAAGCAACTCTGGCATGCTGTGACCCTGATGGGCTGGGCTCCGTAAGGTGTGGCAGTGGTACCACTGCTGTAGCCTGTACTGGGATGACAGGCATTGTTGGAGTGGACAGTCCAGATCTCTGTGTTGTCACATACAAAGGTAACACAAATGGAGAAAATTAAACAAATAACAAAACAACTATGGAGAATATTAAAAATAATTAATAAAAAACTATGGAGAACATTAAAAAAATAATAAAAAAACTATGGAAAAAGAGGTGGAGGAGAGACATACAAAAATAATGAAAATGGAATTCTTCCATATTTTTTTGTAATCAAAAATTATAGTGAATGAAAACAATGATAACATCACAAGAGATACACATTTATTTTATCATCTTATGATGTTTACAATTGTATAACTATAACTATAATACCATATTATTATTGTCCCTGTACTATATGTTCAACCTTTTTGCATTATTTCTGTTTTTATCATGTTTATGTCATGCTAAGTAATTTCTTTGAAATGTTTTGAAATTTGTTTATATTTCTTTCTTTTTTTTTTTTGCAACTTTATGTAATTTTTTTATCTCTTTTCTTACATTGGATATAGATAGGTAGTTTGTTTCAGAGTATGGGAAGTCTCTGGGACAGGAATCTATCCCTCCAGCATGTTCTGTTTATTGTGGTGACAAGGTTTAGGTCCCTAGAGCATGTAGCACAGATGGATTGGGATTTCTTTATGTGGAGCATGTCCAACGGCTCTGGGTTTGACATAGCATTGTATGTTAGGCAGATATCGCCTCTGAGTAGGTGATATGTGACAGAGTAAAGCTGGAGTTTTTTGAGATGGTCTGCACACGCATCTGTTTGAGGCTGGTAATCCTCTTTGGAATTTATTAAACTGTTTTCTTGAACGAAGGCTTTGGCATTATTCAAGCGGATATCACTGCTTTCAAGTTCGTTTTGTAATTTATTAAACTGTTTTCTTGAACGAAGGCTTTGGCATTATTCAAGCGGATATCACTGCTTTCAAGTTCGAGTGTTGGACACATCTCAAGTTAACACAACAATGGACAGCAAGTAAACAGAAATGCACATGACGGGATTCAAACCACTAAACATTCTAGTCACAGGCTACCAAACCAAGTATTAGCCAGGTAGGCCACTTAAGCTCTTAGAAAAAAAAGGAATAAAAAGATGTATATTGTAGTGGATCCCAGATTTGGTCACTGATGTGCATGAATAGGAATTTTCTTTATCTTTCTGATAGGGGTAAACTAATATACGTCTTTACGTATACGTCTTTACGAAGGTGGAGTGGTTTGCTTTACTAGATTGGTTAATTAAACCAACCTGAACTTATTATATATGTGTGGTAAATTTTAATAGTGTATCTGAAGAAGTTTGCACATAGTGCAGATGAAAAGCGCTTCATTAAAATGTATTTATTCATTGGTGAAGCTTGCTTGGTCTATCTCTTGGATTACTGCAGCACCTTGTTTTTTGAATTTGTTGTAATCTGTTAGCTTCTTGAGTTCATATGTTTTGCATGCTTCTTTTGTTAATGTTAGCATTTATGTGACCTGTGTACTTGTACGAGATACAAGGACAGTTTCAATTTCTTTTCCAGTTTACATGAATTATTATAAGCATTCTGTAGGGCTACATCCCCCCATGTGTACTGGTTGTAGAAGCATCCAGCTCAGTGAACTTGTTTGCCCTGAATGTTTATTTATTTATTTTATTTATTTATTTATTTATTTATTTTACATTTGTTGACCGGGAAAGTCCAACTAGGCTCCACAAAGCCTGTTTTCAGCAGAGGCCTGGGGAGAAATGCTCCAGATTAGAATTATTCATATTATTCAGATTAGAATGTAATGTCTCATATGCAAGCACAATGTTGATTACTTCCAATATTTTCATACAAGATAATTAGTAACACAGTTTGTTGTATGTGTACTTATATTGTAACTATGCTTGTAAGGCTTTCTGCCTGAAAACTTGTTGTCATCCACCTGTTAGGCTTTAGTTGGGGGTGCATGGTTTAAAACTAATGGAAATTGATAGGATTTTGGCACTGCTTTTTGTGTATTCACATATGTTACAGGCAGGCCCTTGGAAACCATGTCATATGTGCCTGTTAGTATCATTTTCATGTCATATGTGCCTGTTAGTATAATTTTCATGTCATATGTGCTTGTTAGTATCATTTTCATGTCATATGTGCCTGTTAGTATAATTTTCATGTCATATGTGCTTGTTAGTATCATTGTCATGTCATATGTGCCTGTTAGTATCATTTTCATGTCATATGCGCCTGTTAGTATCATTTTCATGTCATATGTGCTTGTTAGTATCATTTTCATGTCATATGTGCCTGTTAGTATCATTTTCATGTCACATGTGCCTGTTAGTATCATTTTCATGTCACATGTGCCTGTTAGTATCATTTTCATGTCATATGTGCTTGTTAGTATCATTTTCATGTCATATGTGCCTGTTAGTATCATTTTCATGTCATATGTGCCTGTTAGTATCATTTTCATGTCATATGTGCTTGTTAGTATCATTTTCATGTTATATTGTGAACTACCTATTTTGCATCATAGCTGTTAATTTCAATGTTTTGCATATGAGGAGAGATATGCCTGATGTATATGAGGCTAAAGGCACATCCATCCAAAAGCTGAGAATGAGGTGGGACAACAAGCCCTCCATCTCCATAGTAGTTGGCTCATTACATTGCAAACCATCAAATAGCCCCTACATAACCTTGGGTGTCAACAAGTTGTTAACAATATCATTGCTACAGGTGGCCAGAGCTGTAACTATGATACAGTCTGACACAGAGCCAGTGATATGATCCATAATGTTACCAACAGAGTGGAAACCCTTGCATGAGATCAGAGGGTTATAGGTGGCAAGCCATCTACTGCACCACTATTTACAGAGACAGAGGCACTCCAGGCCTCACTCAAAGGTAGTACCACCTCCTCAGAGTTCCAAAATCCAGTGCTAAATGTTGTGGAGGAAATGTATAGGCCACAGAGGATTTTTACACATGATGCATTAGGTATGTTTGTTCAACCTTTACTGAGCACCTCCCTTCCCCTTTGCAGCTGTTAGTCACATTACTGTTCATAATACCCATCTCATCTGTTGTATATAGGTACATCTGGCAATGAGATGCACTGACTACCTGCACAATATATGGGAGTTGATAAATTTAGTTATATGTTAATAATTATAATGATATCCCTTGCATGTGTAATTGTAGTGCTTGAGCATACTTACACTGCATATATATATATATTTATTCACAGGGGAAACATTGACTAGCATGATCGTTGTGGAACTGCCCCCCCCCCCGTCTAATGTTGGAGGATCCGTGGCCTTTGATGATGGTGTCAGGGATAAGCAGACACAGCTCAGGATTGCAGGGCATATGTCAGGCACAGAGAATGTGACCTCAACATCTACTCCTCAGACTATGGGCATAGTCTTTCTGCCTGTGAAGACCCATGACACACTACCATCTGAGAATGCACAGATTGATAGGGACACTATAGATCAGATAAATGTTATGGACTCAGGTAATGGCAAGTCAGAAACTGCCCCTAGCAGTCATGGGTGGGACGTTCCACATGGAGTGGTCACTAGAGGCTCTTACAGGAGGTAAGTTTGCCTTCCTCCTACTGAAGTTAGTGTGTTAGTGACTGTCACCCACAATTTATGCCTGGCCATTGTAGAACAAAGGGGAGTTCCACCAGAGTCTCTGCAGAAGTTGTGAGGGTCTTCCAGGCAGTGCATGCTAACTTACGTGCACTGAATGAATCATGTGTGTGACTTATTGGACAGGATAAATGACACATTGGACAGTGCAATATCATTTCTGGACTGTCTTTTGGGCACAACAGTACATCCTCAAGGCCATCCATCTGTCACATTTTTGTCTGTTAGCTGACCTGGCTATGGAATGGTGAGGTCCTGCAATGCTATCTTTTCTACTGCCAAATCAGTTGTGGATATATCTACACCCAGAAGAGGCTATCCCTGGGGTTGTGATCATGGTCATGCTGACATCACCTCCAGTAGACATCTGTCACATTCAGGTAGCACACTGACATCTGTCCAGGGTCATGGGATAGCCAGTGCAACTCCTGAGACAGCCAATTCTCATGGGTGGGGCATGCAGAGGAATCTGAACCTACTGCCATTGCATGCCTTAGACCTGCCCAGTAAGCTATAGCACAGGGCCGGCCCATGTATGGAGGTTGTATTTCTGGTGATACACATGTGCATTTATACATTTTTGTTAGATCTTGGCACCCATACACTTCCCTGTGAAAAACAAGCACTCCCGTACCCCTCCCCCATCTGTGCAGATAATGATAACTGTACTCTGCCCTTTGCACATTCTGACTTGGGCAACCTATGTCTGATGCATCGAGGGGCCAGTCCATGCACTGGTAAACACAGTCTGGTGTTTTTGCATGCACCATTGTAAGTTGTCTGTATCTGCTAAGGTATTGGATAGTTATGTAAATTAGGATCCTCCCCACCTGTGCAAATGAGAGTAAGTGTGTCCTTCCCTTGGCATATTCTGATTTGGGCTGCCTATGTCTGATGCACAGAGTGGCAAACCTATTCATGGATAGGCACACTTTGGTGTTTTTATGGGCATCATTTTTACTGACTTTATCTTATATTAATGCAGTAAAGCTATGTACAATGCACTGCCTCTTAGCTGCTGCCATGGTGTATTGTGCCTGTGTTTGTCTGGCATGGCCAATCTCTGCTGCTGGCTCCTGTTCTGACTCCTCATCTGTCTCATTCGCCACTGTCTGTGGTACTTGGTCATCACCATGCTGTTCCATGTGCTGCCTCAGTATTATAGTGCACGTAATGGCACAAACAGTTAGGTCTTTTGCATACATGGCAGGATCATACTACAAGGTTCCACAAGATGTATCCAGGCAGTGCAATCATGACTCCAGCAGCCCAAACACACACTCTGTTCTATTTCTGCTTGTTGAATGAGCATGGCTGCCACCTTCCTTTGTTAGGTTATATGGATTTCTTAATGAGATCATGAGCCAGGGTTCTAGGGAATATCCAGAATCTCTCACTAGATGTCACTGTGAGAAGTCGTCATCACATACAGTTTGTAAAGGTCACATATGCACTATATGTGTGAGTTGTGGAAGCTGCCTGGGTCATCAGCACATACTTTGTAGATAATACCATGGGCATTGCAAATCATCTGGTGGTTGGTGGAGTGATAATCTTTGCAGGTTATATACTTCCTTCCCATTTCACCAAATGAGGCCTTTATTTTGATGTTGGTATAGGCTGTAGTTCCCAGTATGTCAGGGAAATGGATTATAACATAGAAGTCTTGAATGGTGTTTTCTCTCTTCTCTCAAGTATGTTGGAACCACATGTTTCCTCCACTTCCTAAAGCATAACACTGAGGATCTGGTGGAGTATTCTAGACAGATGCTTGAGATGCCCCCACTGGTTGCTATAAAGTCCCTGTAGCTAATATAATATATGTAAAGCCAGAGATGCCTTTGCATCTTCAGGGATGGACACTTGGTGATTCCCATGGGGCTTCAGACAAGGGCTGGCACATGTTCACTATTTGTCTTATGGTGTCCCTGTCCATTTAGTCATAGTCTGTTATGTTTGTGTCATGGAGGGCATGAAAACTTATGCCTGCTCAGAAGACCAGCTGGCTCCAGGGGTGACACCTCAAACTGTCAGCAGCATCTGCTGGTATAAGACCCTCTTGAAGATACAAGTTTACAATTGCTGCCTGCAAACCCTAACATATTTTTGAGTTTCTTTGCTTGAATATGAGCATATGGTTATGTTCATTGCTAGTGCATGCATTATGTGGTTGTACATAATTTCTATGTTTTGGAATTGCTCCACCATGCTTTGTTTACTTCATTAGCAAACAGTACAGCTCATTATGTGGTTGTTAGCATATATCTTAGCTGTGCATTGTTTTCCAGCCAACTTTATCACGTAGCTGTGTTTCCTGTATCTCACATTCTCTGTTCTTCCAATCTTCCCATGCAACTTTGATTAGCACGATGTGTCAGTGATAAATCTGGCCCTTAGTTTCTCTGGAAAATGTATTTACAACTTAAAAAGCTCATGACATCACTCAGAGAAGCTTTATCTCTCTCTCTCTCTTTCTATATATATATATATATATATATATATATATATATATATATATATATATATATAAATATATATATATATGGGTCTACCTGACAATGCCAAAATTCCACAATGCCGACAATGAGAACACCGACACCGGAAGATCAACAACGGAGAAGACTGATAGTTGAGAATACCGATGCTGAGAACACCGACATGTTAAGGTAAGTGTGCGATAGGGACAGACATTAGGGTCAGGGTGTGGGTAAGGTAAGTGTGTGATAGTGACGGACATTAGGGTAGGGTGCGGGTCAGGTAAGTGTGCGATAGTGACGGACTTGAGGGTTAGGGGTGGATTAAGTGAGTAAGGGTTAGGGTGCAGGTAAGGTAAGTGTGCGATAGTGACAGTGTTAAGGGTTAGGGGTGGATTAAGTGAGTTAGGGTTAGGGTGCGGGTAAGGTAAGTGTGCAATAGTGACGGACCTTAGGGTTAGGGTTTGGGTTAAGGTTAGTGCATAGATAGTTGTGTATGTAAGGTTTAAAGTAGGTTTGTAAGGCTTTTGGTGTGCTTGTGTTGTGTGTGTGTTTTTCTGGAAAGGTATTTGTTTTGTTGACTGTTGGGATTTTGGTTTATCGGGCATGTGAAGTTTCGTGTTTTTGAACTTTCTTTTTTTTTCATTTTTTTATGTCAGTTATTTCGTTGTTGGTGTTTTGGCATGTCGGTGTTATTAGGTAGACCCATATATATATATATATATATATATATATATATATATATATATATATATATATATATATTTATTTTATTTATTTTACATTTGTTGACCGGGCTAGTCCAACTGGATACATGTCCATTTTCAGTGGAGGCCCGGGGAGAAAAGCTCCAGTTACACAGCATCATAAAAACATACAAAAACATAAAATAACATTTAGATTTAACATTTATAGATTAAACATTTTAAAACAACATTTTGAAACATCTAAAGAAAAAGTTTAGCAATGGCATTAATATAGAATAATACCTCTCCAGTTAACAAAAATTAGAATAAGACTGAGAAAAAAATGGCTAGAAGAGTTAAAGATAAGAAGTAGTACTATATATATAGCAATATATTACTATAGTATATACTATAATATACTATAGTAATATATATCAATAGGTTTACTATCAAATGAGTGAAAACAAAGCTACCTTACCATGAGTCATAAGGTCAAAAGCAAAGGTGCAAAAGGGCAAAATTGTGAGTGGAATGTCACCTCCGAAACATTGACACATAGCTCGAGTTTGCGGTTTTGAATGTCGCTTTTTACAAATGGATCACGCTACACTTGGGAATCAGGAAAATTACCCTTTACCTCAATGTGATCTCAGAGTTAGACTATATAATTAGTAGGGTGTGTGGGTGGCACAACCCCCACATGGGGGGTGCAGGGGAGTTTGCTCCCCTGAAAAACAGTAAAACCATGTATGCTTTATGAATAGGTTTTTTCGCTGATGATGAACTGTACAGTAAATGTTGAATGTCGAGGTTTGACTTCTGAACATTATGACATTTTGAATACTCAGCATGACAGTTCCCGACATTATTTTTTGGACAGTCAATAACACGAACATCAGCCTTTCAGAGTTTTGATAGTAAATATATATATATATATATATATATATATATATATATATATATATATATATATATATATATATATATAATGAGATCAAATGGTATAAAAAAAGTATATTGCCTATGTAACTGCTTTTGCATGGGAAAACAGAGCATTAAGTAAATGATGTGTATATGAACATTTATATGATAGATTATGCAAATATGTTAATAATATATATACATGCATGTTCTACCGTGTGAGGGTTATAAGAAGATTGCTTTTTCAGTATTAGATATTACTCATTTAAAGTGAGGGGTCATGATTTTGATGCCATCTGAAGCAAAGGAGTTATGTTGGAACTGGATGTTCATAATTATCTTGGACTCTTTGCAAATATTTATATAAAAACTCATTTAAAATTGAGACTTCTAATGTAAATTAATTTTGTACAGTGTAGCAGAAGTCACATAATTTTTTACAATATAATGTATGAAGAAAGTTAGATAAACAATTTTGTAATTATATGAATTCTGTTTGTTAAGACCAAATGGCAAACACATAATATGTTCATAGGCTACATGGTTATGCCTTTCTAGTGAGAACACCTCTTTCTTAGTGCAGTACATCTCTAGGCCACTGAAACGATGGGTGGTTTTTATGTACATAACCTATGCAGACTGCCCCACTCAGAGCATAATGGGAGTTAGCAGTTGTCTGAATGGTTCTCCTAGGTAAGGCTAATGTGGGATGCGCTTTGGGGAAAAAATACAACATACAGGGTGGAAGGTTGTGCTAGTGGCCTGTAACAACATGGTGGGTTGTTGTCCATTGGCAACATATTACCCATGTTTTAATCCAACATACGTCACTGCTGGTTACACTTTCACCTGGCATACATTTGTTTGCCTTGCCACAACTATGTTATATGGGGCTGTTACATACAATTCCACAGTGCAGTCTTTGTGGGAGGTCCACTGGGCCAGTAGTCCACTAGCCATGATGCCTGCCACCGAACGGTCCCATGCAATCCCTATATTCACACGATCACAAGCAATTGCAGCAGTATGAACAGTGCTCTCCACATCTCCCTGCATATCACACCATACAGACTTGCACCTACATAGAACTATCTGAGGTGTTCTAGCAGCATATGTACTGCTTCTATAGTACAACATTGCATAACAATCTGAGATATTTTATGCTATGTAAATAATACTAATGTTGTCCTTTTTGTTTTTATCTCAATCTCCCTCTCTTTGTCACCATTCTTATTTTTTATATTTGATTTTATGTTACCATTTTCTGCAGCATCTGACATAGCAAACTAAGCCATTTCATGTATCTCTAAACCTAAGTATTCACAGTAGTACTCCCGCCTGCCAGAGGCCATAGGTCTGAAACAATGTGAAGTGATGGTAGGAGAAGTCTGGCTTGAGGGTGAGGGTGGGGACCTGTGCCACAGCACTGGCAAAGCTGTGTCAGATGCTAACCATTCCCACTGGAGACAACTTCAAACACACCCTCATAAACATTTTCTTTGTAATAAGACCTGCCCCCTGCTCTTTCCTTAAGAGGTGAATTTTCTTTCACTCTCTAGGGCCTTTCCTTTCTTCATCTGGAGATCACTGGACTATGAATTTCAACCACTAACCATCTACAGTGGCACTGCTAGTGGTTTGCAGTTATCACATGACAAGAGTTGGTGAAAGTGGCAGGGTAATTAGTGGGCAGGCAGCTGAAAGCCCACATTGGTCACATGGAAAGGGTCATAGAGTAACTTCAAGAGTCTCACTTCTGCATTGCTCTGCCATTACCACCTGAGGCAGGGCCCAATAGGCAAGACAGACAGGGTGGTGAGTCAGATATCTGTAGGTCTAGCCCATGCAGTATGGAAACTGGAGGGATACAAAGACATGCATCTGGAGCCTTTCTCCCCAGGCCTCTGCTGAAAACTGGCTTTGTTCCAAGTCAGACTTTCCCGGTTAACAAATGTTAAATAAATAAATAAATAAATAAAATAAAAATATACCAATCCTATCACCCATTCTGGTGTCCCCCTTCTTTATTTATCATCTCCATCTCCTGACTGTTGCCCAGTCCTCCTCATTGCTAATGCACTGTATGTGTATAATTTCATCTTCAGAAGCTCCGCTATGTGTTTGCAGTCACTCCACCCTGTTTGTCTTAGTCTGCCTTTTATGACACCATATGATCAAACTTTTAAAAGTTTGAATGTTTCAGTGGAAATTTCCGTACAGTGCAGAATGGGAAGATTTCCCTTTTCTGCACTGTAGTGCGATCAAAGAGTTGGTATATTTAAAGAGTGGGGGGGGGGGTGCAGGGGGGCTTGCCTCCCTGCTTAAACCATTCAGGTAGGTTTTTTTCTTTGGTTTATTTTTTTATTACATTTTCGAACTTTTAAAAGTTCGATCATATGATATCGACCATATGACGTTCAAACTTTTAAATGTTCAATTATGTAGTACAGACGCGATATGAATGTTTGTGGATGCCATTTACATTGTCTTTCAGCCATTCTCATAGCATTACTATTCAGAGCAAGTGCACACCTAGGTGAATATGTATTACATGCTGTACCTTTACATCTTTCCTGGCTGCAATTATGGGAATTACGCTCTCTCTCTCTCTCTCTCTCTCTCTCTCTCACACACACACACACCTCTCTGCTGAGCTTACCACTTCCATGAGTAGATATTTTAATTGGTAGCACATTGGGCCATGAAATTCTAACTATTTAATTATTAATTATCTATGGGCTACATCAAACTACAAGGCATATCTGCAGTAACCTCAGTGCGTGAGGTAGGTTTGTAATCCAGGCTTATCATTTTTAATACAATTCGTGTTCCATTACAGCTTCAGTATCATGTGATGTCAGGTATGTCTCTATAGTTCTTGAATACAAATTTTTCACAATCTGTGTTTTCTTGCAAAAGGGCTCGCCATGACTCGTCTGACTGCTCGTCTTCCTGAAACTTTGATTTTGGCATTTTTGTCTTCAACAGATGTCTGCAGTTTAACCCTCCCCAGGAACTACATAAGATCTGGGTGCATATGCTTAACAAACTGTTTCAGCTTCAAACTGTTAATTTCCTTTGATGCTTTGAATCTTAACTCCAGCGTGCAGATTTGGTAGTCATCATCAGTTTCTTCAGTATAATTTCTGTTTTCTGGCTTCTTTACAGCATTCATTTTATTTAATGCTAATTTTAAGTCCTCAGTAATGAGGTTAAGTGTATAATTTGTTTTCAGTCTTCTTCACATGAATCCCTGCAGCACTGAGTTCTTATGTTCCAAAATTACAAGATGACTATCTCTGTAACAGATCCTTCTCATGAGATTCTTCACCATTTGCATGGTTCTATACACACACCTGCCCGATGAACTAAGGATAGTGTGATTTGAAAATATGTCTGAATTCATATATATGCACATATTTTCCAAATTTATGACTTTAGAATGGCAGATAATTTTTCAGGTATGAAAACGTGGCTTCTTCTCTCTCATGAAGAGACTTTAATGTGGCATCCACTCTTCTTGTAATTGTCAGTTTGATTATGTTAGAGAATGTGCAATAATAAATCCCTAGTTTGCAAACATGTCTTCTTTGAAGTGGTACAAATCTGTGCCCACATGACTTAATGGACAAACTGGAATTGGATTTGCAGTATCTTTCTTTATGATTGCTGTATGCATTGCAGATCTTACAGCACTACTCTAGTTCTATCTGAGTTGAAATTCCAATCCAAAATAGTGTTACAATGGTTCATTACAGTTCATGCTAAAAAGGCCTTTCTTCCAGGATGTACCTATTTGTGATTCAGAGACATGTTAGTCGCGATGAGGTAAGACCCGATTATTGGCTAATTTGCAAATTTCTAAATCACATTTACTACCATGATCATTGTTGATCTGCACATCATGGTTGTAAAGTGTAGCTTGTGTAAGCAGCGGGATTCCATTTCCCAGCCACCCTTCCTGAAACACACACACACACACACACACACACACACACACACACACACACACACACACACACACACACCATATTCCCCTTTCCTTTTCTTACCCTGTCTGCCCTTCCTTGGTTCCCCCCACACTTGTAATAGTTGACGTGCCTTAATGGCACCTAAATATTATGCCCTAGAGGCCTAGTGAATACCCATACCTCTGAACCCTGTACTGCTGTTTGTGCCATTACAGCATTTGTTTTATGTAATCCCTGGTGGTTTAGTGTATCCCTCAACCCTCCCCCCGATCCCCATTGCTGTCTGTGCTGTTATGGCACTTGTTTTAAATAATCCCTGGTGTTAGTGACCTCCCTGAGCCCTGTTGCACTTTTGGTGCCATTATGGCACATGCTTTAAATATTGTCTGGTGTCTAGTGGTTACCCTCACTCTCATGGAAGGCAGTTGAACATAAATTTATGGCTGTGTTCATTACTGCAACATGCTGGGGACAGTTGTGTAGATGTCTTCCTGGTGGTGGTTCCAGGGATAGATCACATGGGTAACTAGCATATACCTCTCCCCAGAATGACTCATTAGCATTCAACGCAGCCATGGGGCCATCCCTACACAATGCTGCAAGTCTTCTTGGTGGAGACCATGGAGCACCATGTTAGGGCAGTTGCTGAATCAGGAAAAGGTACAGAAACACCTACACAGAGAGGTACATGTTGTGGCCTATATCTCTTTATTTTTTTAAGCTTTATTACTCATAGATGTAATGTAAGTATTCTGTCAAGCATTTATTTTGTTATTTGATTGGGAACCATTCTTTTGTCAGTTTTAATAAGTCTTGAACACTTTTATTTTGTCCTTGAAAAAAAAATACATCAGCTTTCTATTTTGCTGATGATTTCTGTTCAGGCTAACCTTTCACTGCAACTTCTTTCACTAGTAGCATTTATAAGACTTTATCAGTACACTTCTGAAATTATTTTTATTTTTTATGCTTTTGTTGGTAACTGCAGAATTATTCAAATAATTTTTAGCTTTTCTTATAGCTGTTCTTCATCCTTCTTTGTAAATACATTCAGCTCATATCTTCTATGAGTGGTTCTTGCCTGGTCTATCAATTCTAGAACATTCTTCAGTAGATTACTGTACAATCATGATCATGAATGTGCCTTGTACAAAGACTTTCAAAATATGCTTTATAAGGGCTCGGGGTCTGTTTCCACCTGAAGTTCTTTACTATGCACCACTCGTGGAACTTTTCATTTCCATACACCACTCCCATTAGGTACTTACTCTTTTGCACATCTAGAAATGCTCTTCACCCATATTCTCATATAAGTTCACAGTTTTTATATCAATTTGACTGGCATCTAATAGTGACATAGGTTAGCTGGCTTATTCATATCATGCTGCATTGATACTGGGATGCCGGTGAGTATATTCCTGAGCATTTTGAGCATTTCACAGTTCCTTTCCATTCATAGCTTCATTCTCAAGCTACATGTTGCTTTAACAGCTTTATTAGAGGCATAGTTAACTCAGACTTGATGGTGCAAACTTTGTAGGATACTGCATTATTTTTGTCATGCCTTCTTGTCTTCTAAATTTGACATTTGCACAACTGTTTTTTTTTTCTGGATTTGGTTTGAATCCCTTTGCTGCAAGAATATGACTCATGTATTTATGACTCATTGCTCTACTTTTGCATTTGTTTTTATTTTATTTGAAATATGCTGCCCTAATTTGTTCATCAGCTGTATTGGTCTTTTGTTATGCTCTTCTTCTGTCTGATAGCAAAGTAATTGTTATTTATTTCATTGCTTTGCTATTAAATTGTAAATTATAGGTTGTGGTCACAACAGATTCTAAACCTTCAGTTAGCTGTGCTACAACTCTTAGGAATACCTTTGGCATTGTTGAAACAGTGAATGGAAGTATAAGGATTGTGTTCTTTCACAGTGGATTATTAAATGTACAAACATGGAATTTGCTTTACTAAGCCTTTTTGTAAAGAACCCTGACTTGCATCTAGTACTGAAAATAATTAGAATCTGGAATTCTTGAAATCACTTTTTTCAAGTGTAAGTAATAGTTAATGCTGTCTCACAGACGTGTTGATTGATACAAATGTGAGTCTTATATTTTATATCTTTACAACATTGACCACAATTTTCAACCATCCTGTTGGCTCTAATTTCTTATTAATGATGCCTGACCTCTGCATTTTCTTCACATTCCATGCAAATGAGCCATATTTCCATTACGATTTATACTTCTCTAGTTCCAAACTCTACTCTCTTTAGCAAGTGGAAATAATAAATAAAAATAAATAAATGAATAAATAAATAAATAAATAAAAATAAATAAATAACATGACCCTAAGCCTGCTATATTTATACTACTAAAACTAAAAAAAAACTAAAAGAATAAAGGGAACACACAGGCCCTTATACACCCATAACACCATAGTTTATCTAATATATTATCCTAAATTTATACTGACTCTTGCTTAAAAACTCAAGAAATATAAAAGGAAAACTAAGTAAAACATGGACCTCATTACTAATCTTCTTTGTTGTAAAACACTTCTCACATGCTTCAGATATAAAATACAGAATATTAACACGCAAAATAACACTGCCCATCTGATTCAACCTCTATAAATAAAATTTGCTTTTATTAGAATGAAAAGAAATTCAATAAAAGAATAAAGAATGAAAATAAATGAAAGGTCCTAAATTAACCATTCATAAAACAGCATTATCAGTAAAAATGACTTTATTCTAACTATATAAACTAACAAAGGACACAAAACTATAAAGTCAACTAATTAATAAATAATATTATAAGCCTCACTAACTTACTGAGACAGTTGAAAAATACATCAGAAACTGCAGTACAAAGCCACTTTCAAGACCCTTTGTACATATACATCAACTGAAAATATTGCAAGTATTAAATCTGAATAAACATGGTGCAGACTTGAAAAATGAACTGTTGCTTGTTGAATTATAATAGCAATTGTGTTTGAATAATACAGTAAGTATGAGAGTGAAAGAGCCATTCTTAAATAAAATGCAATAAAGAAGTTCATGTTGTTTACCACCCATGACAAGTTAATGTGTCCCAGCTAAATAATTGACAGTCCTTTATGGTTGGTGGCATGAAATCAGCTGTCATTAATTAGAATTGTTTTGAATAAAGCTTGCCGATGGAATACTGTCTTTCTGTCAAAAAGATAGCCTTTTTTCATGTAAGTGCTATATTTACATATGTGACACATCTTTTGTGTATTTTGCTTATCTACTACATCATTATTGTTTTAATGAATATGTTTCTCTGTATTTGTTCTTGCAAACAGATTAATTATGAAATGTCCTTTAGTTCAGCAGTCTTAGCACACACATGTATCCATGCAAATGCACACACACATACATACACACACACACACACACACACACACACACACACACACACACACACACACACACACTCACACACACACGGATATACAAGGGAAGTAGACTCATGGGATCATGCCGGTATGAGCAGACACAAATACATGCACTTTCACATGTAGTTGCAACAAATCAAGGCATGTTGCATGCACACACATACACACACACCTAAACATATTTACTGCCATTTTTTTTTTTTTTGGAATTGTCCATATTCACATTGCCACACACAGAACTTGTGTCTGTTCTCTCAAAAGAACTTATGAACAACCTATTGCAAATCAAACACATTGCTTTTTTCCTTTATTCAAGTTTATGTATCTCTCTCTCTCTCTCTACATATATATATATATATATATATATATATATATATATATAAAACAACTCAGCTGGGGAAGCTCTGTTTATGAACTCAGTTGGTAAAGTCTGGAACTCTCTTCCTACAGAACTAACCTTATACCCTCCCCAACCCAATTAAAAAAAAACTTAATCAATACTTCACTATGTGATGGCTCTGTCCTAGCTCTACCCCTGACTAATCCCCACACTCTTCTACTGTGCACCCAATCATACCTCTCAAGTGTAACTCATTACGAGGAATGTACCTCATTTGGGGTCTTAAAAAGTTCATGTTCCTCGAAGTTCCTCAAAGTTCCACATTGAAAGAGTCTGTCACACATTCAGTGTTAGGAATTTTTTTAAGTGAAATCCATGGTAAATAGAAATTAATCATATTAATTCATTAAAAGATATTTTTTATAAGTAAAACCAGCCTATTTTAACTGACCCATGACCTTCCTAGTTTAAGTTGTTAGTAAGCCATTAGTATGTGTTCCACATTTTGCCCATTTGTTCCACATTTTGAGGGCTAGTGTTCCTCATTTTCGAGATGGAAGGTTGAGAGCTATGCACCCAATTAGAGTCTCCTAGCAGGGTCATTGATTCCTAACCTAATTACTCTGTACAAACTTGTTGTTTAAGTGAAATCTAGAATGTATTTCAAGTAACCTATGAAGAGACACATAAATATATATGAACCTTTTAAATGTTGGGCTGGGAACTTGGAAAGTGACCTACAAATACATTGTATAACCTCTATCTTGAATTATACTAATAGTGGAATGGTTTCAATGTGTAAATATGTAACAATTTCTCTGCATTGTATTTCTCTATTTTATTTCACATATTTCACATTGTATGCAGGATGGAGTGGGTGGAGAAGAGTGTCAGGAGTGATTTGTGACAGACGAGTACCAGTAAGAGTGAAAGGGAAGGTCTACAAGAGGATAGTGAGACCAGCTATGTTATATGGGTTGGAGACAGTGGCATTGACAAAAACGCCTCCGCTAAAAATGGACATGTATCCAGTCGGACCGTCCTGGTCAACAAATGTAAAATAAAATAAAAAATAATAATATATATATGTATGTGTGTGTGTGTGTGTGTGTGTGTGTGTGTGTGTGTGTGTGTGTGTGTGTGTGTGTTTGGGGTATATGCTTCTCTGCCTTCACTTCCATATATCAATTTTGGAAAATCTTTTATATCTGATTATAGCAAATAATAACATGCTGCCTGTAGCACACACACGCACACACACACACACACACACACACACACATGCACGCGCGCGCGTGCGTACACACACACACACACACACACACACACACACACACATGCACACACCCATACACAGAGAAATATGTATGCATGAGTGCACACACACCATTTTCTTATTGACTTTCATTGCCTTTGCCATCTGCTACATTTAGTATAAATGGCATACCTTGCTGCCTCCAGCCGTGCAGAGAAACTCTTGTGAAAGCTTTCACTCATTAGTTCATCCAAAAGGTAGTCTCAAACAAACTGCTCTAACTCTTCTTTTTGTTATGTGTCTTAACAAGGATAACCTTGGCAGTTGCAGCTGTAGCAGGGAGGGGGTATAGTTGTCTGCATTCACACTCTAACAGATACTTATCAAAAATATTTTTTTATATCAACATAACCACTATGGCTATTTTAAGCACGTTGTTTTTACTCACTGATTATCTTCTAGAAATGTCTACTTGGATGTAGTTATTCTTGTTACCCACTGAACTTGTAAGGAGAAAACTGCTTAACTTTAGTCCCTCATAAATCAGTTCAAATATCATATTTATTTCTTTTTAACTTTTACATTTTCTTTTCTACAGAATTATTCTACTGTTTTCACAAATACAGTCTTACAGATGGGCATCTCATATGTCTCAACTTACGGATACTTAAGATTTGAACAATGGCTTATGAAAAGCCAAAAAAAATAATCTGGGCACTAATTAACATAACATCTAAATACCAGATTTTTATTTATCCTTTGCTGACCAGGTTAGTCTCACTAGGCTAGTAGCACCTTTACAGGGGAGACATGAGTTGGCATTTCTACTACTAGGAGAAACTGAAATTTAGCCAAGGCACCAGGGATCTTCCCCTATTCTTTGTAGTCAGGGAGGAGTTTGTGTGTTGCACATCCTGACTTCTTGTTTCCTGTCCAGTCATGGAGGTAACTAGGAGGAACAGGAGAAAACATGGCTGATTCAGCTTTTGCTGAAACTGGAGTGAAAGTTGCTGAAAATGTAGTTCAAATGGTAGAATCGCTACCAGAAGTGTTTTCTGATTATGTGGATGCAGATAAAGCAGTGACATTGGAGGAAAAAGAGATTGTAGCTGAAACAGAGATTGATTTAGAGGGGAAACTTTCAGAGGAGATTGTTTGAAGGAGAGATAGTTACCTCTGAAAAATGAATAATTACAACTCGCAAATTAGAGGGGGGAATGGAGCAGCAGTTTCATGGAGCAACATCATGGAGAAAATAAAAGAAGAAGAAAGAAAATAAGAGACTGTGCCAGAGAAAGTTCCAGAGACAAAAACTTATGCACAAACTGTAGGAGAAGGAACAAAAAAGAAAGAAGAAATAAAAGAAACAAAAATAGAAGTATACAGTAAGTGTGAACAGTAAAAAAGAAGAAAGTTTGGAAAGGTATGAGATTTGGGACTCTGTCATAGCACCTCTGGGTGTCAAAGTAAAAGAGGTAAGAGCATTGATTTTAATTAATAAAGAGATTTTTTTTGATGTGACATTTGAGACTGGGCAGGCCATGGAAAAAATGTTGGGTGCATATGAGCAAAATAAAAGTATTTATCCATGGCCAGAATATGTGGTGTAAGTGTTTTACAGACAAACAAAAAAAAGAATAATGATCCAGTTTAGAACTGAAGTTCAAGCAAGAGAACTGAAAGAGCATTTGTTAACTATATGTAAAGAAGTAATGGGCACTACAAAATATATATGATGAAAGAGAACTATGGACTGGAGGATGGGAATGTAGAGTAATACTGAAAATGGAAAATGATAATGTTATACATGTATTTAGTATTATTAATGTTCATGGTAATAGGGGGTTGTGAAATATAGGGGTCAACCAAAGACTTGTTATTTTTGTAAAAAAATGCTCATTTAATCAATGAATGTGATAAATAAAAGATGTTATTTATATGGTAAAACACGGCATAATGCAAGAAAATGTGATTTAAAGTGCAAATAAATGTGGCAATACTCGTCATTCATAACTAGAATGTGAAATGAATGTGCAAGAAAATGAAAATGAAATTATACAGGGGAAAGAGATAGAAGAATGTGTTATACAAGGAAATGTACAAAAAGATGTGACTGATAAAGAGGTTGTACATGAAGTTAAAGAAAGTAACCAGGAAAAAGAAACAGAGAAGGCAAATGAGGAAGAAGCTGACTGGTGTACAGTAAGAAATAAAAATAATTTGATAGGAAAAAAGAGTTAAAGAAATGAAAACAAATCAAGAAATATATATATTGCTTGGAGAAAATAAGAAAGGGAAGGGATAAAAACTTTATTATACTAAATGTTCTTAAAAGCTGAAAATATTAGCTTTAAATGTGAACAGTATGAAAAATCGTAAGAGGAGAATATGTATATTACAATGATGTGCTGCAGTAGATGCCCATATTATTATCTTAGAAGATATCAGATTATTAATGGAGGAAAAAAGAACACAAACTGAAAAACTTTGGAATGGTGTGGTATTTTGGAACATGGGGAAAGAAATGTACTCAGGCATATATATATATTATGTCAAGAAAGCTTTAAAATATTTGATGTGACCATAGTGGAATTAGGACTAATTACAGAAATAGACTTGAGAGGGAAAAAATATGGGTATAGAATTGTAGCTTTATATGCATATTTAATTAAAAAGATAGAGAAATGATGTTTAAAAATATTTTTGAATATGTTTGTGTAAATATGGACATTATAGTGGTGGGTGATTTTTTTAATTGCAATTTAAGAAAAAAATAAGCAATCGTGATGTTAAAATTGTTAAATAAATTATGAGAAGTGGAAGGTTAAGTGTATGGGAGAATAACCACTGGACCTACAAAAGGAACGAAATTAGGGCAGAAACTGATTATTTTTTAATATCCAATAGTTTAAAAGTTAAAGAAAAATGAATTAAATATGCTGGATTTTTGGATCATCTGGCTATATGAGTTAAATTACAGGAAAATGAAGAATATATAAGAAGAGGAAAAGGAATAAAGAGCTTTAATGAAAAGGAATTAGATTTAGAAGAAAAAAAAACAGAACCAGAATGGAATTATGAAAAAAACATATGGATATGAGAGAGTTTTATGATAACTGGACTGTTTGGTGGCTTAATTTTAAAGGGAAATATAAAAAGTGTTTTAGAATGTATAAGGAAGAAAAGAAAAAGAGATATATAAGGTATTAAGTCAAGAAACATTCAGAGATTTTTAGAGAAGAAACATTCCTTTTATGGTAAAGAAAGAGAAATGTATAAAATAAATCAAACTAAAATTAACAACTTGTTATATAAACAAAAATATTATTTACAAGGAAAGTAAGAAGAGGTAGCACCATAGTTGAGTAAAATAATAGAAGCAGGAAAAATAAGAGAATTAAAGAATAAGGAAGATAAGCAAATAAGACAGCAAGAAGGCATATACAAAAATAATTAAAGACTATGTATTGGAATTATTTGTTAAAAGAAAAGAAAACAGAACAAATTTATAAAGTCGAAAAATTAAATAATGAAGATAAGTATTTAGAACAAAAAAAATAACTATGAAAGAATTGAATGAAATTCTAAAAGATATTAACATGAATTCTGTAACAGGACTAGTCTTTGAATGAACAGAGATGAAAGCGCTTGATTTATTGCTGATTTATTGCTGCTATTCAACTTATTTTATTAACTTATTTTATTATTTTTTTACAAATAAAGTGCTCTTTGAGTTAAAAGATTTGGTTACTGTCCTGTATTTGCTGCTACAGTGGACTTTGTCTTCAAATATGAAAAGGAATTAATGATGATTATGTTTTATTTTATATAGGGCTCTAGACTAAATCCAGTCAAGATAGGGATTTTATATATGAAAAAAGAACAAGGAGGCTTGGGTTTAATAAACCCAATAGTACATGCAACATCTTTAGTTTTATATAAGGTACTAAAAGGAATTATGAAGGAAAATAAAAACATGATAGAAATGATACTATATTATAAATATAAAGAACTGTGAGAAGGAATGGAAGTTAAAAAGAAGCAAAAGCATTATGAATGAAGAAATGAAATAGTACCAAAACAAAATTGTGTTATGGAAAATAAAAAAAAGAATATATATATATATATATATATATATATATATATATATGTATATATATATATATATATAAAACCAAATAGAAAGAAATGGTACTTAAATGTTATGAAAGCAAAACAGTGTAAGAAACTTCTCTGTGTGGAAGATTTTCAGTCCATATATTTCTAGTTAATCACTGTATATTAATCAGATCAGACAATAGTAGTAGAAGTAGCAAATGTAAACTCATCAAGTCAAAAAGTAATAATAGAAAATATATAATTCTACAGCATTACTAAGTATTTGAAAGTAATCCAAGCAAGGCAGGCAGTCTGTTTCCAGTCGAAAATCCTTTATTAAGTACACAGACAAGCGGTCCAAGTAAAACAAAAATAGAGTAATAATTTCCTCACAAGCTTTCTAAATATATATATACTTTTTATCAGGCATGGGAGTGGTCTATTGTGCTGTAAAACAAAGTGTTATTGGTACACATGTTAAATTCACATCCCTTCCCCCATCAGTGTGACATTCAAGCTGGTCCTGCCCTATCTAGTAGCTGTCATAATAATAATATATAGCCCTAATTTACTTTAATGGTACATCTTATTTAACCAAATTATTAAGTAGATTATTAAGTTTGTGATTTTATACAAGGCAATATACTACATGGCTGGAAATATATCAGCCTTAGTTCATTTTGCGATAAAAAATTATATATAACTATATACATATACATTTTGCATGTAAAAATCACTTTCTATTTTCATAACCTATTGTTAACAAAGATCGATTTCATCCTTCTAGACTTCTTCAGGTCTGTGTACAAGAACCCTAAAAACCTATATAATTGTATAATTAGTTAGTATTGTTATTACCATCATTTTGAATAAAGTGGAAAAAAGATAACCAGAAAAAAATAAATAAATAAATATACATATATATATATATATATGTATGATGATGGAAACAAAATATATACTTAAATTTCAAATGATTTAAAATGGTATTTAAAACCAATTTGTAGAAAAAAATAAAATAAAACACAATTAGTCATGTAAACAATGTGGCTATTTTGTAAGTTCCAGTGCACTTTTAATTGAACAGTAGTAGTTTAGTCCAGGCTTTCTAAAAGAGTTCAGCTTTAATTGCCACAAGAGTTCATGTTTTCCCAGAATATTCGGGATGTCTTCTTCAAAATCACCCATGTCTATGCGATCCAGGATCTGGAACTTAAAACCTGTGTGTCTTTTATGAAGAGAAAGGTGTTTGGCTAGTGCATTATTTTTACATCCAGAGCGGATTTCTGACAGATGACATGAAATCCATCGCTTGAGTTTATTTACAGTCTTGCCCACATAGAATGCATCGCATTCATTGCACTGTGCCCTGTAAATTACCTTTTTAGTGTTACAGTCACCCCTTACACTGGTTTTAATGATCTTCTTTAAATAAGGGCAATAAAAATTATCACCTTGCTGTATAAATATACAAAATGTACAATTAGTTTCACATCTTTTAGTGTTTTTCTCACATGGTCTAGGTTTAAATTCAACAAAACTTCTAATATTCCTGGCCTTCCTATAAACAAATGATGGGGCTTCACCTAAGATGTTAATCAGAAAAGGGTTTCCTGTGACAATGTCCCAGTTTTCTTCAATAATATTTTTGATACTGTGATAATCCAAAGTGTATGTCAGGATGAAGCTATTTTCGCATTTGTTATTCTCTGTGGGATTACTTAACATTTTTCTACTGGGGAGGTTGAGTGAAGGTGCTTCAGTCCTTTTCAGTTCTATAATGGGTTCCAGGATGTTTTTTAACATCTGACTTTCATAGCCTCTCACTAGAAAATCATTCTCTAAGTTGTTCAGGTTTCTCAAAAATGGTTCCATCTCTGTGGTAATTCAAGCTAATTTATAGCCTTGGGATTTCATTACATTATACTTGGTTTTTGTAGGATGTAGACTTTTACTGTGGAGTAATAAGTTAACCCTCACTGGTTTTCTGAATAGATCAGTGGTGATTCTGTTATTGTTGGTGTCCTAATGTCACACTGATGGGGAAGGGATTTGAATTTAACATGTGTACCAATAACACTTTGTTTTACAGCACAATAAACCACTCCCATGCCTGATAAAAAGTATATATATATTTAGAAAGCTTGTGAGGAAATTATAACTCTATTTTTGTTTTACTTGGATCGCTTGTCTGTGTACTTAATAAAGGATTTACGACTGGAAACAGACTGCCTGCCTTGCTTGGATTACTTTCGAATACTTAGTAATGCTGTAGAATTATATATTTTCTATTATTACTTTTTGACATGACGAGTTTACGTTCGCTACTTCTACTACTATTGTCTGATCTGATTAATATACAGTGATTAACTAGAAATATATGGAATGAAAATCTTCCACACAGAGAAGTTTCTTACATTGTTTTGTTTTTAGACCCACTGCACTTTAATGGGTTGTTTTGAGACTTCAGGGATACCACGGAGATTACTTGTTTTTTAAATGTTATGAAAGCATTTTATTGCATTCATCCATGGGAAGATTTATAAATAGATAAGAAAAAAGCCATAATGACGAGATATTATAACTATAAAAAGAGTAAAGAATATAATGATTTTTATGGAGATTGTCTATTAGAAAATTGCTGTTTAAGGCAAATAGGCCACACAATAAGATAAAATATGTAATAAATGTGGAGAGTTTGAGACTACTGAGTATGTGTTTTTGAAACATGAAAGAGTTTAATGATTTGTGGAAAGAAATATGTATACATTATAGGGTAAAACTTGTTTGTTAAAATTTGAGCAAATAAATATGGACATAATAGAATCTGATTATCGCAGTGCATGAAAACAGGAAGAAGTGAAGAAAATGGACAGAGTAATAGTTTATGTTTCATGGACTATATGGAACAAGAGACTAAATGAAATCAAATACAATGGAAAATGGACTTTGATAAAGATTTTGAAAAAAATGTTTTGGTTGTGGATAAAAGAGTGGAGGCACTTAAAGTGAAGTTTATAATGTACGGGGATTTGTAAATAGATGTAAATAACATAAATATGTAAATATGTAAATAATATGTACTGCATATATAAATAAAAACCCTACTAATCATTTTTTTGTGAGTGAAACCCATTTTGCAGGAGCACTTCTTGTTTCCTTTCCAAGCATCTATGTAGATTCCATGCTGGTTTGTCCTGCGTATACCAAAACTTTTAGAATACAGCCACACAAAGGAGTCTGCATGGACAGAACCACGTCAATTGTTGCATTTACAAGGTAAGTCTTGTAATTATAGGAATGAGTGGCATAACCTTGTATCACAATAATAGAGCAAGAAATCCTTGTTTGTGCCATAACAGTAACTCACATTTGCTCCCCCCAAAAGAACAGTCTATATTTCTTGGTGCCATAACAATGACTCACCTATGATCCTCCCAAAAGAATGGGGAAATGACACAAATGAAATGCTATAAGTTCTATCAAAGCAACTGTCCCTGCAACATTTGTACATATTTATCACACAGCATTCCATTTTCATGTATTGGCAGCCATGTATACCTCTGAAATGGTTTGGCAAACATTCCCATGCCATCAGTACACTTCTAAGCATCCAACCCAATACCATATCCATGGGTGACTTTAATTACCCCACTATTAACTGGGAATCCTATATGACACCAAACATACATGCAAAGAGATTCTTGGATTTTGTAAAAACAAACTCCCTGAACTAGATAGTCAATACACCAACCAGGAGGGCAACCATACTGGATCTGGTCCCCACTAATAAGGGAGACTGCTGCACATCCCCTACTGTAATGTATTCCCTGGTAAGGTCAGACCACAAAATGGTCTCCTTTGAAGTAAAAATAAAACATGGACCCCCAGCTAAACCTGGAATATTCAGGAACTATTCTAAGGCTAACCTCCTGCTATTAAGTGAGAACCTGGCAAAGTTTTGAGTCCCCATAAACCCTGAGAACACTTCTGCCTCTGCAGAACCCTTCACAGAAACTCTGTACAAGCATGTTAATAGGTGCATAGAGGTAGCTGTACCCACCAAGAAAAAATACAGAACTAACTCATAAAACAAGCCACCCTGGTAGAATCACAAAATCAATCACCTGTATAACAGGAGGAAGGAAATAATGGCAAAAAATTAGGAGGTGCAGCACCCAGTAGGATAAAAGCACTCTCATCA
Source organism: Protopterus annectens (assembly GCF_019279795.1). NCBI lineage: Eukaryota > Metazoa > Chordata > Ceratodontiformes > Protopteridae > Protopterus > Protopterus annectens. The sequence goes on from NC_056726.1 coordinate 1,086,920,750, forward strand.
AACTAAACAAACAACTGAGAGGACAAATAAAGTCTACCAAAGCCAAATTTGAGGTACGTTTGGCCTCCCAGGCCAAGGACAATTACAAACCATTCTTTAGCTATGTCTGTAACCTCAAATGCAATACACAATTGTGTGCAGAGCTCATTGTAAATGGAGCCACCTATACTGAGCCAGAAGATATAGCAAATCTCCTGGCTGATAAATTCAGCTCCAATTTTAGTCTTCTCTCCCACTCAACCTTCCCTCAGGAAATATCATCAAATATAAATCCCCCTACTATCACTTGGGAACAGGTCCTTAATGCTCTCTCTAAGACCAAGGACACTGCATCAGTGGGCCAAGACAATATCTCAGGATGCCTTCTAAATAGCATGAAACATGACCCATCAGGGCCTCTGGAATTATTATTTAACTGTAGCCTCTAAACAGGCTTCATGCTTCATGAATGGAGAAAGGCAACAGTCATCCCTCTGCACAAAGGGGAGCCATCTACAGACCCTGGAAACTACAGATCCATAAGTCTCACTAGTCGTACATGTAAAGCCATGGAAAGAATTATCATAGAGATGATCAATAGAGATATAGTAAACCTCCAGACACTGGACCCAACCCAGTTTAGATTCACCAAGGGCAGACCATGCCTACACAACCTGGTGGACTTCTTTGAGAAGGCCAGCAAAGCAATGGATGAGGGCAAAATTGTTCACACTGCCTACCTTGACTTGGCCAAGGCATTTGACATAATACCCCACTCAGGCATTGTTGACAAATTCAGGGGGTTAGGTACAAACCCGTATTCCACCTGGTGGATAGCCAACTGGCTCACAGACAGGAACCAGGAAGTTAATATTGAGGAGTCCACCTCTACAAAGAGGCCAGTCACAAGTGGAGTCCCTCAGGGATCAGTCCGTGAACTGCTCCTTTTTGGCATTTACTTCTCAGAAGTCAAGGCCAATGTCAGTGGTCTCTGGCTGACTAAGTTTACACATAATTGCAAATTAGGAGCTGTCAGTGAATCTCACACTGACAAAAATGCTCTACAGGAGGAGCTGACACAGACAAACAACTGGTGTCAGAGCCATGTACTAAAACTAAATGCCAAGAAATGCATAATAGTAGCCTTTGGGAAGTCATCCATCCCTGGTAACTATAATATTGATAACACACCTCTTAGAGTTGACCCAGTAGTCAGGGACTTAGGGACACACATAGATAGTAATCTAGCCTTTGATCATCATTTGTCTGCAGTGGTGAGGAAATCATTCTATGTTGTGAAAATTATAAACAAAGGTATGGCATCTAAGTCCAAGGAAGTCATTGTTCCACTGTGTTCAGCATTCATCAGACCTATCGTTGAGTACAATGCCTCCATTGGTATGCACCTAACCAGGTGATTCCAACAAATGGAATGTCCACAAAGATTCCTCACTAAAAGAATACAGGGCATAAGTAATATGTCCTATGCAGACCTCCTCAAGGCCCTATCCCTGTATTCTGTCTCCTACAGGCTTTTGAGGGAAGATCTATGTCTGGAATACCAGACATCGACAGACCCCACTCTGATGTACCTCCTGCAGATCCACAAAACAAACAGCACCAGAACTACCCATTTTACAAAACTTAAACCTTGCCTGTGATATAAATAGGACCTGCTGGAGAGATAGATATTTATCCCAGAGACTACCCCATCTATGGATCAGGCTCCCCATCCATGTGAAGCAGAGTTCCTCCCTAACCCAATTCAAGTGCAACTTGGACAATTGGATGGGAAACCAGAAATTCATCCCTGGTTTGGCACCTATGTCTCTAAAGGACACAGGTAACCTGTAAATGGTTCATCTCCCAGTCCCATGCTTACACTTATCAAGGGTAGCAGAACTTGTCAGAGATTTGGGATGCATGGTTAGGCTTATAAAGGCCCTTGTTTCATTAGCCTAGTAAACACCTATGAACCTATAACTAATGTATACAGATAAAAGTGTAAAAGTCCATGCTTAAGATATTTACATTCCAGCATATGCAGAATGTAGCTGACCAAATGGAAGCATTCCTTCGTAAGTACAGTTCTTCTCTGAACAAATATTTCCTGAAGAAAAAACATTATGTACAGTCTCTCCAACATAATTAAGTGTCCCCACCATCAGTTTGTCTAGCTACATGGTTGCCTTTTGGTTTAGATCCAAGGCTGTCAGCATGGTGCAAATGCAAATGAAGTGTGAACTCATTAGAATGGCTGAATCCCCAAAAAATGGATCCATGTATGGATATAAACATAGTGCAGACACTCCCTCAGTGTTTTGTTGTAATGGATTGCAGCCATCACTGATCAGTGTCTGGGATAGGGAAACCACAGCATCACTGCAGGCTGCCTTACTTCCAGTGAGTGTGTCAGGTAAGATCTACAGAGTGTTAGATGTAAGGGTGGAAATGTAAGTAAGCAGCACACAAGTCACATGTGTTCCTTCACATCCACCCTGCCCTTCATTTTTTGGCAGCTGCATATGATATTATTTCCATGTAATATCCTCACACATTTTTAGGCCAATGATATAGATTGGCTTACACACTGCACATATCAGATTACTGCTCAGATCCATGAAGAATGGCCAACAAGCACAAAAATGTAAGACAGAGCTGTATATTTGCACTACATAAAAAACTATTAAATGCACAAATAATAGTCGTATGTTTTGATATCACTGTAGATGCTGTTGTAGTTGGTTGTGTGCATATTGAGTTAAGCTCTTTGCTGCAAAGGTGTTTGTGTTGCCAAGAGGTATAAGGTACCCATCCTGTGTTCTGAAATTGCATTGGAATGAAAGTTCAAATCCAGACCTATGCAATAATATCTCATGTATACTAACATTTTTCTAATATGTATGTCACAGGTTGCTTTTCCTTATTTCAATTACCACACCCTTTCCTCTTTTTTTAATTTGCCAGTGTTTTCACAATATTTATTTTATTTATTTTATTTTTATTTTACATTTGTTGACCGGGCTAGCCTAACTGGATACATGTCCATTTTCAGTAGAGGCCTGGGGTGAAACTCTCCAAGACACTCTCCAGATTGCAGCAAGCACTCCTTGACATGTGCATATATTGCACATATGTGTGTTCCAAGTATACAGATTACAGTTTACAGCAGGACATGTGTGCCACTGATATAGAGCTTTTACTTTAAACCTTTAAGTTATACATAATTGAAGAATGAACAGTAGTGGATAGTTGGAAAGTGTAGTATTTAAACCCACAAGCTCTGCCTAAAGTGTAATATTGTACTCTTGGTTTGTGCTACAGACTAATGCATGCATACTTGCTTATACAGTTGAGACATGCATGATCAATTTGATACAATTCTATAAAATATGAAAAAAGCTATCTTTAACTTTTAGAGCTATAATGACACTACTCTTCTGCTACACGCATGCCACATGTTTCCTCACTTGACCCTACCAATTTTGGTCTTCACAAGGGGAAACATTGCTTATTGACACTTGTGGACTTCTTGGATACTGACACAAAAGACCTGGATGAGTGATAACAGGAGACACCACCTATGTTGATTTATCTAAAGCCTTTGACACTATCCCTCATTCATGTCTCATAGTGAAGAGCTACCATATGGGAATTAGGCCATACAGTACTAGATGGATAGTCAACTGGCTCAGTGACTGAACATACACCCTCAAAGTTGGGGACTGCACTCCACCACTATCCCACTCACAAGTGGAATACCACAAGGATCTGTGCTGGTCCCACAACTGTTAGGAAAATACTTCCCTGAAGCACAAGCAACAGTAGATAGCCTGTTGTTTACCAAGTTTGCAGATGACTGTTAACTGGTCCCCCAGAGATGATGTCATATTACAGTAGAGGCAGATACAGACTGATGATTAGTGCCAAGCTATAAGCTGAATTTTAAAGCATACAATGACTCTTTGTCACCTTTGTCAATGATGTACTCCTGCTAATTATAATATACATTGCAACCCTAAGGTCAAACACAGTGTTGTGAGACTTGAGAACACATATTGATAGCAATATACACTTTCATCACTACATGCCCATGGGGTGAGGGTAGTCATACCTCTGCTGTACTCTACCCTTATCACACCAGTAATGGAGTACAATGCTCACTTCTTTCTGTACCTCACCAGACACCTGCAGGAATTGGAGAGAACATATGGTTGTGCCTGGGAGACTCCCAGGCCTCCAACCATGACATACATGGAAATACAGACATAGTGTCACTGTACTTGGTATCATGCAGGCTGCTGAGAGGTGTCCTATGGCTGCCCTGCAGAGCAGTCTCAGACCTTGCCCTTATGGGAATGCAATTCAAATAGAACAATAATAATTTGGCCCAGCATTCTCAACACATTATCTACCCTCTGGCAATACAGAGTATCTCTATTTGCAGCTGAAATTGTAGCTTTCTCTCCATTTTTTCTGTTCTTTATCACTGTCTGAAATGCTGCTGCATACAATTTTCAAACTCTCCATAAGCTGTAGCCCAATCTCTGTCAGCAGAAAACAGGCAGTTCTGGGAGCCAGTAAACACCCCTTTGACAAAAAGAAACACTACTGTTGTCAAAAGGATATACTTAAGTTACTTTACTGGATTTCATTCTAGTTTCCTTGTTTATACATAATTATTCTTACTGTAATGTGTACTACTGAGCATGCTCAATTTCATTTTTGTCACAAACTTAATTTTATGGCAACAATGTTCTATACCCCAAAATCCCATACAGCAATCGTAGTCTTATTATTTTTGCACTTAAGAGAAGTAGCCATCCCTGGTAAATGCCTAATATTCTAAGACTCAGTGTGATTCACGGAAGAGCGAGACTGAATGAGCAAAAATTTGGAAATAGATATATTAAGTCTGAGTTTGCCATTTCTCAGAATATTCTTTTTCTCCAAGATATGGTGGTCTTGGAGAGCGTCTATTTAAGTTCAGGGGTAGGCCTGCACTCCACAATGAGAATCCGCCAGCAAAAATACAGCTTTAATGGAGAACAGCAATGTTTGACATTCACTGTCATGCTGTTTTTTTAGAATGTTTTTCATTATTTTGGGACTTGCACTTAGTCACAGAATTAAAGAGACATGCGCCTTGGATCTCTAATGCTATCTGCTGTTTGTAATAAATGATACAATACCAATAATAGACGATTAACTAAAGTACTCATATTAGCAATTAAAGGAAAAGAAAAATATGTGCAGTGGATGAAATCATACACACATAATTTGGTGGTGCATTTCATAAGTTTAAATTTTATAATATGAGCAGATAACAAGTCACTTGTGAAATAATTTAGCAGTCAGTAATAGATAGTCTTACCTTACTAATTAACATGTGCATTATTAAGGTATTTCCTTTCTCATAACAAGTTCTGGTCTGCAGTGAGAAGGAACTCAATCACAGATAAGTATGTCATCTGTGCAGATAGGAGCTAGTGAGACTGTGGGGTTGGTCTCAAATTAATTACATTTTGCTGGTAGAACCATTGATTATAGGATATGCAACTAATGACAACGTCAACATTTGAGACTGAAAAGAAATCGCAAAATTCTGCAAGATAATAGTAAAAGGTGATTTTATGTGAGTAGGAAATGCAACTAATTCCATCAGCTTTGCTGTCATTGCACCACAGGCTTCTCTTCATTGATCTCCTTTTTTTTCTTTTGGCAAGGTGTCAGCAAATTGTTGTTTGATCCAGTATCTTTTAGTCAGTAGTTCACCAAACTTGCCTTCAGCAAATATTGAAACTTTTTTTTTCATGGAACAAGCCTCCACAACCCTGTAACTATATATACCAACTCTGAGGTCACACAACAGTGGAGAAAAAAGTAATTCCCACTTTCATTGAAGGCGATTTTGGTGAAATGGCTTTGGCTTCTTTGTGTTCGATGAAATAACCCTTGACAGATTGAAATGTTCCCATTTTTGCATTGTTTTGCTAACATTTTTCTTTTATATACAAACATGCATGCACATATAAAGATACACACACACACACACACACACACACACACACACACACACACACACACACATACACACACACACATATATATATATATATATATATATATATATATATATATATATATATATATATGGGTCCCCTACACATGGTCAACATTTCACAAAGCTGAAGACCATATGGCCGAGACCATATGTTTGACTTTTGAAATATCAACCATGCAGAACGGGCATCTCCGTACAGTGTGAAATGGAAAGAGTTCCATCTTCTGCACTGTACTGCGATCTCTGAGTTGGTATATTTAAGTTTTGGGGGGTGTAGGGGGCATAGCCCTCCATGGGGGGGGGTGCAGGGGGGCTTGCCTCCCTGCTAGCAATGTTAGTGATTGTTGTTTTTTTTCTTTTTTTTAACATGATCGACATTTCAAAAGTTGATTATATGGTCTCAGCCATATGGTCTTCGGCTTTTTGAAATGTCGATCATGTATAGTAGACTTATATATATATATATATATATGTATATATATATATATATATATATATATATATATATATATATATATATATATATATATTTTGCTGTCTGTCTCTTGCTCACACACACACACACACACACATATATATATATATATATATATATATATATTTTTTTTTTTTTAATTTATTCAGTTTTTGTTACAAAGAAAGTATACTAGATATTTATTTGCTATTTGCAAACATGACTCAGAAAACAGAAATTATATTAATAACTCAGAAAGGTTTATATGCTCTGACCATGAAAACTGAGGCCATAAAAACTGAAATACGTATTTTGCACATTAACTTTTGTTTACATTTTTTTTCTTTTTTTATCTCTAATGGCTTTTGAATTAATG
>NC_056726.1:1086932622-1087028571 GCF_019279795.1 Protopterus annectens
CACCCCTGCACTACCAGGCTATAACTCATACCACACTTTTCGGCCATGTAACCTGGACCGAAACACCAAAGGCGGAGGTGTGTCCATATTCATTAAAGATATCCACACCTCCAGGCTAGTTGCTCAGCATAATGCATCTGAGGTTATCCAAGTGCAACTAACTCTGGGCAAAACTGCAATTCAAATTGTAGCTTGCTACACATTCCCCACCATGCCCCAGGATTCCCACTCTTCTTTTCTTGATGTACTGGGAAATATTAGGGTTCAAATAAACACCCTAATAATGGGTGACTTCAACTACCCCACCATTAACTGGGAAAACTACTCGTGTACCAACTCCTTAGCTCAACACTTTCTGGAATTCATAAACTCCAATGCCCTGGATCAACTTATCCACACCCCCACCAGGGGCAACAATATCCTAGACCTAGTCATTACCAACATGAGTGACTGGTGTTCCACACCTAAAGTCAACTCCTCGTTAGTCTGATCCGACCATAAGCTAATCATCCTTGATATCTACATCCTGCCCCCACCCCCTATTAAGGAAACCACAGTAAAAAATTTCTCCAAAGCCAACTTCATGCTTCTTAAGACAGAAGTGTGAACTTCATGACACCCATGCAGATGGACAATACAGTTACAACTGCTGAATCCTACACAAATGCACTCTATAAGCACTTACACGAGTGCATGGATCATGCTATCCCAAACAGAACCAAGATGCTATCCTCCAAAAAATGAAGCCAATCTGGTGGTCCCCTGCCATAAACAAACTGTACAACAGAAGGAAGAAACTGTTGCAAAAGAGAGTAAAATCCCATGAGTGGAGGAGCTCCCTGGTCAGCCTCAGTAAGAAGCTGAGATCCCTTATAAGATCCTCCAAAGGTAGATATGAAAACAAAATCGCCACTAATTCTAAGGACAACCACAAAGCATTCTATAGCTATGTCAAGAATATTGATGGCAACACATAGATCTGCTCTGAGCTACAGCCTAAAGGCACGAAAATTACAGAACCAACTGATATTGCCAACATCCTGGCAGATAGGTTCAGTGCTAACTTTACCCCCCCCTCACCCCTAAAGGGCCCATATCTATACAGGAAGAATGCAGAGTCCCTGTAATCACAACTACGCAGGTAAAAGTTGCACTGTCTAAAGCCAAAAACACAGCATCCATGGGACCGGGCAACATCCCAGGCTGTGTTTTACACAAACTTCAAAATGAACTGGCGCCCCACTTAAGCACCATGTTCAATAATAGCCTCGCATCAGGCTTTGTGCCCACTGAATGGCACACAGCAACAGTTATCCCACTCCACAAAGGGGAAGCCACCACTGATCCAAAGAACTATCGACCTATTAGCCTGACGAGCCTGGTCTGCAAGGCCATGGAATGTATCATCATGGAACTCATTAACAAAGACATTGTTAACCTCCAAACTCTGGATCCCACCCAGTTCAAGTTTGTGAAAGGCAGATCATGCCTCCTGAACCTGATCAACTTATTTGAGGCAGTCACCAAAGCTGTTGATGAGGGTAAGGTGGTTCACACAGCCTATCTTGACCTCGCCAAGGCTTTCGACACCATCCCCCATTCTGGAATTATAGCTAAACTCACTAAACTAGGTATAAATCCCTATGGCACAAGATAGGTTGCCACCTGGCTCACTGACAGAACCCACACTATAAAAGTTGCAGACTCCAAATCTGACCTCAAGGCAGTGACAAATGGAGTACCACAGGGTTCCGTCCTGGGACCTCTCCTGTTTGGTATCTACTTGTCTGAAGTACAGGCTAACACAGAAGGCCTCTGGATAATGAAGTTCACAGATGATTGCAAACTAGGAGCCATAGCCATGTCCCCAAATGATGTGGACATTCTACAGTAGGGCATCACTGAGACAGATGCCTGGTGTCAGAGCCATGGCCTCAAGCTCAATGCCAAAAAGTGCAGTGTCATCCCCTTTGGTAAATACTCTGTACCCATGAACTACCACATAGGCAGCAATCTACTTAACACTGAATGTGTGATAAGAGACCTTGGGACCCAGGTGGACAGTAGCCTCTCCTTTGATAGTCACATCACCACAGTAGTCAGGAAGTCCTTCTACATGGCACACCTCATCATAAAAGGGTTCTCATCCAGGAAAAAAGTGGTCATTGTTCCCCTCTACTCGACACTCATTAGACCCATTATAGAGTACAACGCCCCTTTTGGAATGTACCTTACAAGGCATCTGCAGCAGCTGAAAGGCCACAGAAGTACCTCACAAAGAGGATTACTGGTCTCAAACAAATGCCCTACACTGACCACCTAAAAAAACTCCAGCTTTACTCCGTAGCATATCGCCTACTCCAAGGTGATCTCTGCTAACATATAAAGCTATGTCAAACTCAGAGCTGTTAGACATGCTACACCTAAAGAAATCCCAATCCCTCCAAGCTACACGCTCTAGGGACCTAAACCTTGTCACCACAATAAACAGGACATGCTGGAGGGATAGATTCCTGTCCCAGAGACTTCCCATACTCTGGAACAGGCTACCCATCTATGTCAAGCAAAGTTCTTCATTAGCACTCTTCAAGAAAAATCTTGATGAGTGGATGGGAAATAGGAAATACACCTCAGGGTTCACTTCTGTGTCTCTGCTCGACAGTGGCACAGGAAAATAACTTTCTTGGCTGGCATAAGCCAGGGAACCTTGTTAGCTAGGCTTACATAGGCCCTTGGGCTGATAGCCTAGTACCTACCTATGAACCTATGAACCTATATGAATCATATTATTATTCACAAATGACATGATTATTTACAAAATTCCAGATAGCTGGGCTAGCAGCATCACAATTCTCTATATAAATCATATTAATATTTCCAAGTGATTTATAATTATTTACAAAATTTCAGATAGCTGGACTGGCAGTATTTCTCTGGTGTCACATTTCTCCACTCCTTGAAAACTCAAGCTAGTTTTCCAAGTGACCCTTGAGAAATGTTGTTTGAGAGGGTTAAGCCTATCTGGGAATCCCTTTCTCCATTCCCTGTCTTGAGAATCCAGCTGCCATGGCATTGCTGACCATAGTACCGTGCTGCACTGTCCCATCATATGACTGCAACCCAAGGCTCTGCCATAGTAATTTGGGATTTTCCTGGCTGGCTCCCTGTAGCCATAGATTCCCCCTCAGACTCCTCCTGCCTTGTGCTGCAAATACTCAGCACAAGAGCCTCCCTATCATGGTAAGGTTTTATCATGTTTACATGATACAATTTGTGCCCCTGTCTCCTGCCTAGCAGTCCTACCATGTAGTTAACATCACTGACCTTCCTTAGCCCCTTGTATGGTCCCTCCCAAGCTACATGCAGCTTATTGGGTCTGACAGGAATGAGAACCATTACCTGCTGCCCTACAGCATACAATCTAGCTTGAACATTCCTGTCATATCAGACCTTTTTCTGCTGACGGGGTTCTGCCATGTTTTCCTGGGCCAAACCCATGACTTCCCTAAGCCTTGTCCTGAGGTTTAAGACATATGCCACAACATACTCCTTGTAGAATTCACACTCACCCTCACACTCATCTCAAATCAAATCTAGATGTCCCCTCACCTTATGCGCATATAGCAACTCAAAGGGTGAAAAACCTGTGGATTCCTGGGGAACCTCTCTGTAAGCAAATAACAGATGGGGCAAATATTTGTCCCACTCCCTCTTAAACTGGTCTGTAAATGTCTGTAGCATCATCTTGAGTGCAGAGTTTGACCTCTCAACAAGACCATTAGTCCGGGGATAGTAGGAGGTGGTCTTTAGGTGCTTCACCCCCACAGTACTTCCACAGACAAACCAGCAGGTCTGACATCAATTGGCACCTCCATCAGTCAGTATTTCTTTTGGAAACCTACTCTGATGAACATTTCTAACACTTCTACTAGGATATACTTTTTCCCTGCGGAACCTGGGGTGCTCAGAGGCCCCACAATATTCATAGCTACGCTCCGAAATGGCTCTTCAAACACAGGCAAAGGCATCAAAGGAGCTTTAACCTTGTCTCCTGCCTTGCCTACCTTTTGACACTGCTCACAGGTCCTGCAGTACCTTGTTACATCTCTGGAAATTCTAGGCCAATAGAAGTTCTGCATACTACGTCCCTTCATACATTTCATACCCACATGACCTGCAAAGGGAATATCATGGACTATTGCTAGAAGTGCCAGATGGTAGGCTCTAGGCACTACCAACTGCTGTATTCTCTCTGCCTCTAGCCCTCCCTCAGGGGTCCACTCTCTATACAGTAACCCTTTGCCCCAGTATACAGATTCCCCTTCCCTTGGGAATCAGGTGCCTTACTAGCTACGTCCCTCAGGCCTTGTAATGTAGGGTCTGAGAACTGAGCGTGTTTCAACTCTTTCTTTGTAACACTTTCCAGCTTTCCTTCCACAGGAAGTCTGGCATCCTCTGACAGTGGTGCCTCACTGTCAGCCTGGGTACTACTACTCACCTCTGCCCTTGCAGTCACTCTGACCAAGGGAACATCAGAACCCACAAACAGCTGTGGCTCACCTGCAGTCTCACTGCTACAGGGAAGCTCCCTTCCTGATATAACCATCTCACCAATTCTGGCTACAAGTGTGCAGTCTGTCTGTGTCTCCCCCAGGCTACCAGGCACACATGCTTGTCTTCATGCCTGAATGCTTGTAACTGCATGCACACATGGTACTGCATTATTAAAATCATTCCCTATCAGGACATCTGCAGCGATATCCCCAAACACACCAGCTTGCTGGCTTCCTTTGCCACCCTCCCAGTCAAGGTGAACCCTAGCCAAAGGTATTTGGAATGGGGCCCCTCTTAAAGCTCGGACAGTGATAGACTGTCCAAACAAGTAGTGCTCCTCTGTAACCATTGCAGGCTTCACAATGGTTAGGTCAGAGGCTGTGTCTCTCTTAGTCATGCACTCTTTCCCATCCACTAAGATAGGATATAACCTCTTGTGGTAGTTTGGTACCCTTGTTTTCTCAAGACAACCTACTGTTGGCATTTTTTCACTCCCACTTACTGGCTCTCCCACCTTTTGTTCCCCACCTTGCCTCTGTGGACATCTGTATTTTACATGGCCCCATTGGTTGCATTTAAAACATTTAACCCTTGGTCCTAGATATGTAGCTGGACTACTGGTTTCCCCTAATACTGGTGGACTCTGTTGTGGCAGTCTGGGATGCCCACCATGGGTTCCCTTAAACCCATGAGCAGCACAAGGTATCCATTTCCTGTGAAGTGATGCCCTGCTTGCTAGGTGTAGGTATCCCTTCTTCCCCAACACATCTGCAGTAGTGCATTGTCTATTAGCTAACTAGATTCTCATGTCCTCAGGCAAAGTGCTAAGGGCTTGTTCCCTCACCAAAAGGTCTACCAGCCCTTCTAATGTGGTGACCTAACATCCATTCACCCACCTATGAAAATAAGTGCTTAGTTCAGCAACATATTCACATACACTTTCATCTGCCTTGCGTCTATGCTCATGAAACTTTTTCCTATAAGCATCAGGTGTTAGCTTTAAATATTCTATCAAACAATTCTTTACAGCATTATAATTTAAGCATCAGTATCAGATAGTTTAGAAATTACAGTTACAGCTTTACCATGGAGTAAGGGGGTCAGGAACCATATTCAGAGCCCTTGGTCAACATTATACTGCTTACATACCCTCTCAAACATATGAATGAAACTATCAAAAGTATCCCCTTTTGTAAATTGTGGAAGAAATTTACTGAATTTTGTTGCTTCTGGGGTTCAGTTACTCCCTTCCCCATTACCTCCATGACTCTGGGAAGAGTCTGCATCTCCTTTTCATGTTGCCTCTGCCTTTCATTCTCCTCAGCCTGCAGATGTCACAATTTCTCATTTTCCTCTGCCTTTAGATGTCTCAGTCTCTCTGCTGCTTTTATTTCCAAATGCTTGGCCTCCAACTCAAGTCTCTTTAATTCCAGATGGATTTTTAAGTCCTCTGTGGAAAAGTTGAGCTGTCCATTTTCTGAGAGTTCTAAATCTCCACAGCCAGTCTGACTGTCCTCTTGGTTGCTATTCTGTGATGCAGCTGTGACTAAAGCTGCAATAATGTCTGCTTTAGTCAGGTTGGCATGCATCAGTCCTTTAGCCTGACAGATCCCTGCCAACTGCCTCCTTGTCAGCTTGCCATACTCCTCCGCTGACATGCTTGCCTGCTCTCCTTAACTAATTAAGATAACAAAAAAATAAAACAATTGTGATATGTACTCTGAATGTTCACTGCATGGCTGATTGAGAGTACAAACACCTTTAGTGACCACTGTATACAGGCTACAGGAATTCAGTATCCATACCACTACAAGCGAATTAATATGTGATGTGGCTAATGCACTACTATCAACCAATTAATATGTGATGTGGCTATCCCACCACAGCCAAACAATTAATATGTGATGCCCCTGCAGTGGCCCAGTAATCAAGAAGCCTCAATCTTCACCACTGAAACAGTGAGGGATGCGCACATTGGGAGGATGACAAGTACACACACAGTAAAGTCAAATGTCCCTTAAAAGCCCACAGAGATCACAGTCAATCTGGGGCTAGTTTCTCCCATTTTCTCCAGATCTCCAATAAGACTTCCCAGTGGCACAGCTATAGGGTTGAGGTCTCAGCTGAGTGGCCAAGCCAAAACCTCCAGCGGCCTCTCTGTTCAACCAGTGCTTTGTGCCCCCACCCAAGTAGCTGACACACACACATACGCTTTGAGATTTGATTTATACACAAACTCACACCTGGGAAAGGCTGGCACAGGTTTACTAGATATGCCCCTTTTGCCCAGACTATAAGGTAGCACCAGCTGCCACCAGCCACTACTTAACTACTTTTAAGGCCCTTACCAAAGGGTGACCAATCCTACTGTGAAATGTTACTATTAATCCAACTGGTAAGTCTGACCAAGACCAAGGCTGTTTAGGGGTAGCCTGTACAGTGTCAAAAAGCTTAAATATCTCTAAACAAACCAGACACAATTAAAATGTTTAAATATATTTAATAATAAATAATAAAAGAACAAGACAATACTCAATCAATACAGTAATTACAGAGTTCAGAATCACATGAAATATTTTAAAACAACATTGCAGGACAGTCTCAAATAAATACAGAAAGCATCTAAACTAATATTTACCATATTCCTATCTATATCTAAATGGTACTATGCCCTAAATAACTTACTAACAGAGCAAGACAAATGCAGATGAGTGGATGTTCTTGCTAGGTCCAAGACAAGATACTAAACGCACTCAATCCCTCTCTGACAGAGTTCTTAAATTAATATCACATATTAATGCTGGGTTAGCCTAGATGGCATCACTCTTTGTCACCTGCCTTCAGTTCCCAGACTAACAAAAACTTAACTAAATTTAACATTACTCTGTGAAAAATGCATATCTCTCAGATGTTTGATCAGAACTAGAAGTCATATATTAAACAATTTTACATTTGAAACCCAGTAATTATTTCTGTTTCAAGACAATAGGAAATCCCCTAGCTCTAGACATTTTATCTACTTGCTGCACTGAAACTGCGATAACACAAACGTAAAACACTTTACTTTTCAACTTATTTTTCTTGAAGGGAAGTTAACTCTGTATGTTCCAGCTTCTACTATTTAAACATACATTTGCACAGGTATATAGTTTATATACATTTCCATTATTTTCCAGTAGGGTACACTGTGGTTACATTCTTGAAGCTCAGTACATAGCATACAGTTTTCTTACATTTGTAAGAAAAACATTTGAATCATATTACTATTCACAAATGACATATGATTATTTAAAAAATTCCAGATAGCTGGGCTGGCAGCATCACAATTCTCTATATAAATCATATTAATATTTTCAAATGGCATATAATTATTTACAAAATTCCAGATAGCTGGGCTGGCAGCATCACAATTCTCTATATAAATCATATTAATATTTTCAAATGACATATAATTATTTACAAAATTCCAGATAGCTGGACTGGCAGTATTTCCCTGGTGTCACAGCTGGGTTTAGCCATTGGTGGCCTGGTGGTCAGTGACATACCACTGTGTGATTTTGCAAGTCAGATGAGGATGTGTTCCAATATGCCAATCTGGATTTCCAGCCATCAGCCCTCTATAATCCTAACCAGCCCTTCCACCACCTGCTTGGTGACCCAATGGAGTCTCCCAGTGATGCTCTCCATTAAGAAGCCTACAAGCCCACAGTGGAAAAGCAGAATCAGAGACCACCTGTAAGCCCTCTGTGTAAGCCCACAAAAGGTGACCTTTGCTAACTTCCAGGTGCAGGGCATAGTGGATGCTGCAATGGTACATCCGGCTCCATGGCTGACACTGAAGAAAACATAAATATACATGGAAATAAGCAAAACAACACAAAGGACAAATAATAAACTGAGCAAATGACAACAATAAAAGGAAAAACAAACAAAAAACAGTCATTACTAGGTTGTGCTACACCTTTTTTATACTACAGGCCAGGGAAGGGAAAAAATGCAGTCAGCTGATTAATGGCAGCATAAAAGTAACATGGCCTGGCATCACAAGTATTACAAAAATATGTTGATTAAAAGGTGAGATAAGATGAGAAGTACCCTGTCATC
The DNA here is from genome assembly GCF_019279795.1 of Protopterus annectens. NCBI lineage: Eukaryota > Metazoa > Chordata > Ceratodontiformes > Protopteridae > Protopterus > Protopterus annectens. The sequence goes on from NC_056726.1 coordinate 1,086,941,281, forward strand.
TCTGTAGGACTGTGGCACAGTATATGAATGTCACTAAGTATAAGTGCAATGGACACTGAAGCTAAGCAGAAATATACAAAGTGTACAAATGTAATGCACAGCCCTAAGGAGCTAAGCCTGTATGAACATGAACATACACAGTGTGGCAAATGCTAGGATGTGTGACATAGAATGACACTAGTCTTTGTATAACTCATCACAGAATTTTTTATTTTTTTTATTTTATTTGTTGACCAGGGTAGAGCACTGATCTCAAAGGACCACTTCTGTACTATCACCATTTAACATGTAGAAATGAAGAGGAGACATTACAGTTTCAAGGTGTGAGCTATGGCAGAGAGGACGTTGTCAGGCAAGTATGTCTCATTCTTTGCAAACACCATCCTAATATGCTATTAGCGTATTACTAGTCTGTCATTTCAGAGATGGGGGTATACATGCCAGTAGCTTGTTCCTAAAGTCATCCATTCTATTCTGTTGCCTGATGAGAACATCCATAACTGTGCACAGATCAACTAACTGCTTGCCTAACAGACAATGAATGCTCCTATGCCACCCCTCTATGGAATTCTGAGTCCATGACAGGCAGCCAAGCTTTAAGATTGCAAATGTTCCAAAAGTGTGTTTGACAAATGGCTGGCAATGTTGTCTTAATACATCCTCTGGTATTAAACATATGTGATTTTCCAAACAAGTAAACTTACTCAAAGTATTTGAGGAAAGGCAAGCTCTCTGGTGAGAATTCATGTGCAAGCTATCTATATGTAGGTATGACCTATCAACATGTAGGAATGCTGAAGCCAGGAGTTTATTCACAGACAAATGGAAGTGCTAGTTAGAACCATAAAGTGCAGGCATACCTAAAGGTTGCAGCTTCCTCCAAATATTCTTCAACATGTGGAAAAAACAACACTTGCTGTCAATAAAACTAATATTTTTATTCATACTTTTAATGGCTCCCCCAAATATTCTTCAACATGTGGTAAAAACAAACCTTGCTGGCAACAATACTAATATTTTTATTGATACATTTAATAGCTGCTGATTCACAATTGCACAAAATGAACATTAGTCTGGGATTCAACAAACAGATGTTATAAAGGTTGAAGACACCCTGCCACAGTAAATTATAAGCTCTGTAGGATTTATTGGATATTAACACATATAACAAGAGTATACTCAGAACCTGCTGGAAACAATAAAGCCAGGTAAACTATATAACTGGTGATATATTTTTCATGTCAAGAAGAATGTCCCATCCATCAAACAAAATGTGGCACTAGCCAAATCTTGTAGGTTTTTAATTGTACTAAATGCAATTATAGTTCCACATGTACAGTCCACTAGTTTTTACTCAAAAACTCTCCATGACATAGTTTCCAGTGAGAGATATCAATGTCTTCCAAACTCATAATATTACTGACATATTTTGAGAAGTGCTTCCTCCATAATCTGTGCACCCTCATCGACAAGCACTTCATACTAAGCATGTAGACTGCTCCTTCTGTTGATGCACCAGCAATAAAGTCATTGAGACAATGCATGGTGTATCTATGGACTATATTTCTTTAATCCTTAAAAACTCAGCTGCATTGTATCTCTCCACTTATGAATGATCAGGATAATGATGGTATGATGTGTTTTACTTAGCTTTTCCCTTGTTATGGTAGGCGCACGTTCTTTACATTTTTCTATAAGTTTTAGTTGGCAGGCCTAGTATTTCTTAGTACAGTTTTTTTTTCTAGGTTGTACAGGTAACCCTCTAGCAAAAGTATTTCTTTAACACATTGTGAAACTGATATACTGTAAACTTCCCTGTTATTCCTGGAGCATTATGTGCATTCACTGCATTCTCCATATCATCATCAGCAGTCAATGCAGCAACACACAGGTATAGAAACACTCACGTGTGTGTGTGTGTGTGTGTGTGTGTGTGTGTGTGTGTGTGTGTGTGTGTGTGTGTGTGTGTGTGTGTGTGTGTGTGTGTATAATATACTCACAATGATTGGGTTGATGATATGCTCCCAATGATTAGGCTGATAACTTAACTTTCTATGTTGCTGTTTGTCGGCTTACATGAATTTTAGCATGATGTGCCGCTTAGCCACAATTTTGACCAACAGGAATTTTGGCTTAATGTCACACCCTTTGTTGTTACATAGTCCTATAGCACTTACTATTTCTTCCTCTCTCTCTCTCTATCTCTCTCTTTCTTATAGGTTCATAAGTAAGGACTAGGCTAGTTGCCCTTATGGGCCATTTTAAGCCTCTCCAATTTCCCTTTTTGTGCTTGAATTAACCTATTTGGTTACAGATTGACCTTTTCCATCCCATGGTTGATAATTATATATTATCCCTAATAAGAAAAACTGGGATCATATAATAGGTAATTTGAGATAAAGCATTTAGGACCTCCCTGTGTCCATTCGGAATGTATCTGACCCGACACTTGCAGCAGCTGGAGAGGCCACAAAAGTTCCTCACCAAAAGGATAAAGGGTCTCAAACATCTGTTCTATGCTGCCCGACTGAAAGAACTCCAGCTCTATTCAGTCGCTTACCGCTTGCTCAGAGGTGACCTTTGCCTAACATACAAGGCCATGTCAAACCCAGATTTGATGAATATGCTTCACCTCAAAAAATCTAGATCCGTCAGAGCCACAAGGGCGGGAGACTTAAACCTCGACACGGCTATTAATAGGACGTGCTGGAGGGATAGATTCATCACCCAAAGACTCCCTATGCTGTGGAATAAAATCCCGGTATATGTGAGGCAGAGCACCTCGCTGGCCTTGTTCAAGAGAAATCTTGACCAATGGATGGGAGATCATAGATATACCCCAGGGATTACCTCAGTGTCACTGCTCAACAGAGGCACAGCAAAATAATGGGTATAGTTCCCCATACTAAAGGGGTGGCGTAAGCCACAAAACTATGGGCTAAGCTTGTAAATGCCCTCGGGCAGATAGCCTAGTATGAACCTATGAACCTATGAACCTATTAGTAGTACAGGAGGCAGTCCTAGGGTAAATTTTCTATTTCCCATCCATAGATTCAAGTTGCTCTGACATATGGACATGGATAAACTTTGTGTGAACTGTTCTACTGATGTTTCAGAAAAGGTTTAGATCCCTAGACAGAGTATTTCTGATGCCATTTAATTTCTTATGTGCAGTAAATCCTTCAGTACTGGGTCAGAGGATGTCTTGTATGCTAGACACAGGCCACTTCTTAGCAATCTGTAGGATACAGAGAATAGTGACTGGGTTTTGAGTTGGTCTATGTAGGACATGTTGTTAAGGCCTTGTATCCATTTAGTAAGGTATCTCTGTGGGCCTTCCATTTATTACATGTGTCTGGACAGATACACTACAATGATTGGCCTAATGAGAGCTGAGTAAAGGGGGACAATGATATCCATTGATCTAGACACAAGCCCTTTGTTTATAAACTGTGCAACATAGAATGACTCTCTTACAATAATGGATGCACTTGGTCAAAAGTTAGGTCACTGCCTGCATAAGTTCCCAAATTCTGAACAACTGGGTCATCTTTTTTTAGGTGTACTGTTAATTGTCATTACTAGTGATAGCATGGAAACCTTTTTCTGTTGTCTATTATAGTTACCTCCTACAAGAATTTCTTGAGTCTACCATATATAATTATTTGTTTAGTTAATATGTTATGCATAATTCCAAATACATGAAGGTGCTCTTCTTTTTGCCTGATTGAATGGGAAAAGTTCCACAATATGCATAACATTGCATTTAGTGTGTAAATGTACCTTCTAAGTGTTTTTTTTTCTATTGAAAATAGGTTGTTTATCTCACCTCTGTTGTCAGGTATTTTGGCAATTATAAGCACATTTTTCACTTTACTTGCTTATTTATACTCTGCTTTGTTTTTTGACTTTGTATTCAATGTATTTGACTTCCTTTCTGTGATGTATGTGTGCATTGTTTTGTGCTTTGGTACCAAGCTCTTGGCTGGAAAGGGTCATTGGACAAGCCCACCAATACCTCTCAACTGTACAGATTTTCACAGAATGTCCAGATTTTGTCCTCATACTTTTAGTCTGTTCCTCATAAAATGTATGGTTTTCTGGCAAATCACTAAGGATTGAAGTCGCTAAATAATTACATACATTTCAGTTTCATACCTCATATCATTCAAACAATGCATGCTAACACAAAACATGATATTCTAGCAACTACCTAAGTTTATACAAGCATTTTTGGGTCTTTGCCTCCCATTATTTTAGGCATTGTACAGATTTCTTGCATTAAGAATTTGAGATGTATGTACTCACCTTGTTAATAAATATAAGTAAAATCATCATCATCATCATCATCATCATCTTCTTTTGGCTGTTCCGTTAGGGGTCACCACAGCGGATCATCTGTTTCCATTTCTTCCTGTCCTCTGCATCTTGCTCTGTCACACCAACCACCTGCATGTCCTTTCTCACCACATCCATAAACCTTATCTTAGGCCTTCCTCTTTTCCTGTTACCTGGTAGCGTCATCCTTAGCATATTTTTCCCAATATACTCAGCATCCCTCCTCAGCACATGTCCAAACCAACATAATCTTGCCTCTCTGGCTTTGTCTCCAACCCTTCCAACCTGGGCTGACCCTCTAATATACTTATTCCTAATCCTGTCCACCCTTGTCACACCCAGTGCAAATCTTAACATCTTTAACTCTGCCACATCCAGCTCTAACTCCTGCCTTATTGTCAGTGCCACTGTCTCCAACCCATATAACATAGCTGGTCTCACTTCCCTCTCGTAGACCTTCCCTTTCACTCTTAATGGTAGTCGTCTGCCACAAATTACTCTTGACACTCTTCTCCACCCACTCCATCCTGCCTGTACTCTCTTTTTCACCTCTCTTCCACACTCACCATTACTCTGAACTATTGACCCCATGTATTTACACTCATCCACCTTCCCCACCTCTACTCCTTGCATCCTAACCATTCCTCTATCCTCCCTCTCATTCAAACACATATATTCTGTCATAGTCCTGCCGACCTTCATTCCTCTTCTCTCTAGAGCATATCTTCATCTATCCAGGGTCTCCTCCACCTGTTCCCTACTCTCACTACAGATCAGAATGTCATCTGCAAACACCATAGCCCATGAGGACTCCTGTCTGATCTCGTCTGTCAACCTGTCCATCACCATTGCAAATAAGAAAGGGCTCAGAGCTGATCCTTCATGTAATCCCACCTCCACCTTAAACGCAAGTAAAATAATAAAAATAAATAAACTTATTATTATAACCATCTCTGAGGCTGCCATTACTTATAAAATGCAAACAGTTTGCCTTTTTCATTTATTTGTGAAACTCAAAACTGAAACAATTTTGCACAAAATACTGTGCTTGAAAGATTCTTCACAGGTGGACACTGTACTTCTTTTAGGTTTCACTAATGATTTTTTTCCATTTATGAAAATGTTTGTCTGAACACCCCACCATCCTATGAGAGGAGACCCTATAAGTATTATGTCACATTTTCTGTCTATATGTAGGTGTTTAAAAGTAAGAAATCATGACTCTTTTTATTAGTATATGTTCATAGGTCCATGGGAGAATACTAGGCTATCTATTATCCCTGGCAGGATATTTTAAAACTAATCACATTACCCATTTGTCACTTAACTATGGTGTCTCAGGTGTTTAATTATCTTACCCATAATTTTATTTAAATAATTTTCATTTGTAAAAGATTAATTATTATGGTCACACATTCAGTCTATCAAGGGATCCTACTATATGGTAGGGCATTTAAGCACTGCCTCTGTCCATTAGGAGGATAGGGGTCAGTTCTGGGTAAATTTCCTATTTCCCATCCATTGGTCTAAATTACATTTGAACAGAGATGTACACATACTTTGTTTTACCTCTATGAAAAAAAATGTTCCAGGGAAATGGTATTCTCTGAGATATGTAGCTGTCCCTCCAAACTATTCTATTTATATTGGTGGCAAGGTTTTGGTCCCTGGACTCAGTGTTCCTGTTATCATTTGACTTTCAGATGTGGAGTAAGTCCTTAAGTATTGGGTCTGAGGATGCCTTGTAAGCCAGGCATAGGTTGCTTCTTCATAGTCTGTATGAGACTGTGTATAGTGACAAGGTTTTAGGTTTTGAAGCAGTTTGTGTAGAACATGTGGCTTAGGACCAGCATTCTTTTTGTAAGAAACATCAAAGGTCACCCTATTTGCTGCAAATGCCTGGACAAGTACATACAAATGTGGGCATTGTATTCAATGATGGACCTGCTGAAGGCTGCATACATTCCAAAATGGCATCTATGGACCTAGAAGCTATCACTTTACATATAACCTGCACATTATAGAAATACTTCTTTACAGCTGTGGATACATGTTGGTCAAATGCTAGGTTGATGTTAATGCAAGTTGCCACATCTATAACTGCTGGTTCTTCTCTTAGGGGTGTACTGTCAATGTGTTAGTTCCCTAGGAAGTTGTTTTTTCAAAGGACACAGTAATGAACATTTTAGCATTTAACTATACTCCATGAATCTGACATTAGTTATTTGCGTGCAACAAACCCTCCAGTAAAATCGGTGAATCTTTGGAGGATTCAGTGACTGATCCCAGCTTGCAATCATCCACAAAGCTGGTCAGCTATAGTCTATTGACATTTGCTTTGACTTCAGGAAATAGATGCCAAATAGGAGCAGCCCTAGCACAAATCCCTGTGAGACCCCACTAGTGAAAGGCTTTTTTGTGGAGGTGGCTTCCCCTATCCAAACTTCTTCTTACCTATCTGTGGGCCACTTTGTGATTTAGAAGGTGATGTAGCAGTTTATTCCTAACTTAGCAAGCTTTTCAGCAATACTTGAGTGGGGCATTGTGTCAAAGGCTTTGGCCAGGTCAAGGTAGGCAGTGTGCACCGTCTTCCCTTCAGCCATCACTTTTCTGACTTTTTTGAAAAAGTCCACTAATTTGAGTAGGCATAACTTGCCTTTGACAAAACCAAACTGGGACAATTCCAATGTCTGGAGGATTCCTGTGTCTTTATTGATTAGTTCTGTGATAAGAATTCCCATGGCTTTACATATGAGGCTGATCAGAGATATGGGTTGGTAATTACCTGGGTTGGTGGACAGCCCTCCCTTGTGCAGGGGTATGACTGTTAGTATCCTCCCGTCACTTGGTACAAAACTAGTTCAGAGGCTGAAGTTGAACAGTATTGTTAGGGGAATAGAAGTACCATGTTTTATGCTATTTGGGATTAAATCCTGAGTTGTGATGGCCCACAGATGTTGTATTAACGGCCATTGAGGGCAGTTCTAGGGCATGGTCCTGCATGATAGTTGGGAGTGTATGGGTTTCTGATATTTCTTGTGAGATGACCAGGCGTGAGAGAGTGGTAAAGTTTGAGCTGAACTTATCAGCCAGTAGGTTTGCTATATTCGCAGCTTCAGTAAAGGTGTTGCCATTTGCAATCAGCTCAGCACATTGCCATGCATTGCTCTTGAGATTGTAGATATAGCTGAATAAGACCTTGTGGTTCTCTCTGGTCTGTGTGACTTTTTTTCTTTTCTGGAATTTGTCCATGGTAGTTTTAATTAGTTTTTTACGTTACTTGTTTAATTTAATGATTTAATTTCTATTCTGCTGGATATTATACTTCTTAAGTTTTGCTATAATTTTCTTCCTCTTGTTATAAAGATTATTAATTTTGTGATTCCACCACAGCCCTGTGCTTGCTTCTTCTAGGTAGAGCTGCTTCTATGCAGTTGTATTCTTGTTGGTATACATTGCTGGTATATGCTTCTGCATAAACAGTAGAGCTTCCTGTGTTTGGGAGGATTTAAAACTAGTCTGAATATCATTTAGAAGTAGAAAGTTTGCCTTGGAGAAGTTTCTAAAAGTACCACCATCTGGGGACATCTCAGGCTTTTATTTTATTTAGAGGGAGACAACTTAGTGATCTGACCTGATAAGTGAGGATGAGTACAAGGTCAAAGATGTTATTTCCATTGTGGGTACATTGACTAGTTGTATGGCGTTTGTATTTGCAAAGTCCAGGAAACTTTGAGATTGCACATTAGTGGTGGCATGTGTTTCCAGGCCTATAGCTGGATAAAGTCTCACAGGAATAAGGTATTGTGTTTAGTGCTAAAATGACTCTAGTTTGTTATACAGTGTGACATTCCTGGGTCATACAGAGAGAGTTCTATAGCTTGACAGAATGTGGTAATGGGCTTTGTTGATTGTAAGTTGGCCATGAAGAATCTCAAGCAACCTAGATGTGAAAATGTTCTGGATGAAGACTCCTCCACCTTTCTTCCTGCCTGTACAGTAGCTAGTAATGTAAGAAAAGCATTGTAGCTCTGCATCACTGCTTTCCAATGATTTGAACCACATCTCACTACACAGATGTATACACCCTCCAATGTGAGGATGGCTTGCAATGAGTGGAGTTTTTTTTTTATTCAGGCTCCTAGTATTGATCTTTAATATCTTTATATTCTCCTTAGTTTATTTTCTTATATTGGTAGGTTGATCCAGTTGCCATTACTTAAAAAAGAGACTATGGGAGTGGATAAATTTTTAGACAATATACTGAAGCCTAGAAGTGGACAGGTTTAGACCATCAATGACAAAAAAAACATGGTTTGTTGACCTTGGATCATCACTAGTTTGGATTTATCAAAGGAATGTCCTGTCTCTTTATCCTCATTAATTTCTTTGAAAAAAGTAATTGAAGCAGTGCATGATGGTTATGCAGTGTATACACCATATCTAGGCCTGGCCAAGGCCTTTGACATTATTCCCCATGCAAGCATTATTGACAGACTTGTAAATCTGAATTTAAATTCTTATGTTGTAAAATTGTTAGCTAACTAGTTGTCTCAAAGAACCCATGTTGTTAGAACAGCAGGTGCCACTTGTGAAAACAAAAAAGTTACCACTGGGGTACCACAGACTCATCTTTTGGCCCTCTTCTTCTAGGCATATATTTCTTAGACCTTCAGGCCAGCACTTCTGGCCTATGGTTAACTAGTTCTTATTCAATCTTCAACTGACTCACAATAGCTCCAACGTGGCTTAGACCATGTTAACAATAGGTGCAAGGACAATGGTCTCAAATTAAATGTAAGAAAATGTAGCATGGTTAATTTTGGTAAACAAAACAGTTTCACTTGCCATATAGAAGATAAACTTCTACAGTCAGGCACTGTTGCAAGGGATGCGGCTACTCTTGTTGATAATACCTTATCATTTGACCATTATGTCTTTACAGAGGTTTGGAAAACCTTTTATCTGGCCCATCTAATTTCCAACGGCATCTCCACTAGATCCAAAAAAGTCTTGATTCCCCTTTACTCATATCTTATCAGACCCATTATTGAATATACTGCACCTTTTGGAAGTATTTATCTAACATATCACACACCTTGAGAGACCTCAGACATTTATAGGTAAAAAAGATCAGTGGCCTTCAAAATCTTAGTTATCATGAGAAACTAGCATGTTTTTCTCTGTACTCAGTCTTTTACAGACTCCTCCATGGAGATTTATGTCTGGCCTTTCATGCTATGAAAGATCCATGACTATTTAATTTCAAATTCCTTTACAGAACTTATTGTACATCAAATACTCAATTAAAGGAACTAAACCTTCATTAGCACATATAAAAGACACTATGTGATAGATTGACATCCCATTGTATCCCTCACCTCTAGAAAAACATTTCCGCTGCATGCTAAGTAGAGTAGCATCTTGCTACCTTCAAGGTAAACCTAGGCAACTGGATGGGCAGCCTCAATTTTTTCTCCCAGTCTATCTTGTCTTGCCCTCCTTGTGGCTAGAGGGAAATATCCTCCCACACTAATAGATATTGTACCCCTTTCAAATGACCAAAAACTAAGACAATTATTGAAGTCAATTATTTTTTTGCTGTTATTGAGGTATCTGCCGTTAACACTTTGAAATGTTGGTACCGTCAAGAGCGAGTCCCAAAACACAGAGACTGAATGGCAGAAAAATTGGATTTACATATATTAAGTCTGAGATGCCATTTCTCAGAAGATCCCCTTTTCTCTGAGTTATGATGATGCCAGAGTTGGTATATATTACTTCGGGGGGATGTGAGGGTTTGTAGGGGAGGGCTTGCGCACTGCAAAAAGAAGCTAAAAGGAGATGAGTGATTTTTAAGATTAACTTTTAAGATTAACTTTTCTGTGTTTTTTGTCTTTTTTTTTTGTCTTGTCCACACTCTGCATTTTGAGTGCTGACATGTTAATAGGGAGCTGTACCATCCTTAAAGAAGGTAGAATGCTGCTCAATGCTAGGGTCATGTGTCCCTAGGTCACATAGTCTTAGAGCACCATCATGTCTCGCTCTTTATATAGTCCAGGGAGGTACATCTCAAGTCATTTACACACACATGTACTACGACAGAGTCATAATGGTATTTATTGTTCAAGGATTTGAGTGCATGTCTGATCTTTTGAATCCTGGCATCAGACAAACAACTGATTGCCACACTTTCTCTGCTCAGTCTGGTGAATGGTACATCAGCATGTCTAACTATGGAGTCACCTATGACTAGAATATTTGATTGGGTGTATACCTGTGTATGAGCTTGACATCTGAGGCAATGTGACCCCAGTTACTGTGTGAGGTGGTAGTCTTTGCCATTGTTACAGGGTTGGAATGTTGCTGAGGGTGATTAACTCCCTTGGCTCATTTTATGTCAGCTGGGAGAAGGTGTGAAGTGGGGTAAGCTCATGCTGATCCTTGCATCAGTGGTGACAGTGTGTGAGCTTTTAGCCTTCATTGACATTAAATGCATATATTTCTCACATACTGCATTGTGTTGTTTGAGTAATAGGTGATATCAGACAGAATGAGTAGCATTGATAGTTCCAGTATTCAGATGAGTACTCATCTCTTTGGCTGCTATGACCTAATCACAGAGGACTGCATTCTTTTTGTAAAGGATCTGAACTGCAATACTATTAAGCACCAGTACTAATCATAAGTAAATACAGCTATACAAAGCGGCACAGATCTCTAAACAATGCATTACTCTTTGTAAACAACATCCTTATGCTTTCTTTGAATAAGGAGTAGGCTTATTTGAAGACATAAGAAGAGCTATAAAACTTTAAATATTACTTACAAAATGTAAAAAGAAAGTTATTTTTTTTTGGAATGTTGAGTGCAGAGTTGAGGAAGATTGGCAGTCTGGAAGAGAGATGTTGAAGGTGTTGGAGTTGGAGGAGGGTATTCATCATATTGGTGGGTCTACAGCCTCTTTTCTGTGTTATCAAAAAAGTCCCATGTCTGCACCAGCCCCACAGGAATCAGGAAATGATTTTGCATCCTTTTTTTGCCAGGCACTTCAGCAGATACAAAGGAGGGAGATAAAGCTCTTATCAGTACAGCATTTGCTCAGTAAAACTTTCCCAGGCTGAATATAAAATCAGATATTACAAGAAGCTGGGATCCTTTAGGGAAATCACAACAATTCACTACTGCTGATTTTGGGTACACAAACAGATGATGATGACAGAGATACATAGAAGAACGAGTGACATTTTGTCACCTGCTGCAGTTCCTGTCCTCTTGTGACATGAGCAGTTCTTCTTAGCTTGGGCATTATACATAATATGTAAATGCTGAGGCTAGCATTTCTGACATGGGGATTTGCCCTGTTTCTCTCTAAGAAAGTGGAAAGCAGTGGTAGTGAATGAGGGGATCTCATGAGACCAGTTGTACTGAATGAACACAAAGTATACCATAACTTTTCAGAACAGTTTAGTACCATGATAGAAAACAAATAAGCTGATATATGTAATATATGCAATATATATATATATATATATATATATATATATATATATATATATATATATATATATCTATACAATCTAAGGCTCATGCTGTTCAATGCTAGAAGGCTAAATCTCAAAATGCACTAACTCAAAGCACTCCTTAAAATAGAGAACATCGACATTTGTGCTGTTACAGAGACCTGGTTCAAGACAGCAGAAAGCAGCCCTGCACTATCAGTCTATAACTCATTCCACAACTTTTGGCCCCAGAACTTGAATCAAAGCTCCAAAGGCAGTGGAGTTTCCATATTCATAAAGGATGTGCACACCTCCAGACTGGTAGCCCAACATAATGCATCAGAGATACTTCAGGTGCAGCTAACATTGGGTAAGACAGCGATTCAGCTCTTAGCCTGCTATAGGTCCCCAACCATGTCCCAATTGTCCCAAGACTCACACTTCACATTCCTAAGCACCCTGGAGAATATTAGGGCCCAACCTAAGACTCTCATACTGGGCGGCTTCAACAACCTCTCCATTAACGTGGAAAACTACTCATGTATCAATACACTTGCCCAATGTTTCCTGGAATTCATTAATTCCAATGCCCTGGACCAGCTTGTTCTTACCCTCACTAGAGGTAGAAACATCCTTGACCTGGTCATTACTAACATGGTCGACCCTTGCTCTACACCAATAGTCAACTCCTCCCTGGTTAGATCTGACCAGAAACTAATCACTTTGGAAATCCACATCCCCCACCCCCACCCCCCACAAAGGTAACCACCATGAAAACTTCTCCAAAGTTAACCTTGGGCTCCTAAAAACAGAGGTTTAACTTCACTGCACCCATGCAAATGATGACTGCTGAATCATACACCAATGCACTGTATGAACACGTACACAAATGCACGGATCTCGCCATACCCAATAGAATCAAGACGCTCTCCTCCAAAAAAGGAAGCCAATCTGGTGGTCCTCTGACATAAACAAACTCTACAAAAGAAGGAGGAAACTGATGCAGAATAAGGTAAAATCCCAAGACTGGAAAAACTCCCTTTATCAGCCTCAACAAAAAGGTGAGATCCCTCATCAAATCCTCTAAAGCTAGCTATGAAAACAGAATTCCAGCAGATAGTAAAGAGAACCAGAAGGCCTTCTATAGTTATGTAATGAATCTCCATGGTAATAGCCAGATTTGCTCTGAGCCACTGCACAATGGTGCCTCCTATACCAAGCAAACAGATATTGCCAATATACTGGCCGACAGATTCAGTGCCAACTTTACCCCCCCCCCCCCCCAAAGGACCGATCACAATATCAGTAGATTTCCAGGCACCCAGTATTACTGCAGCACAGGTTAAAACAGCACTGTCCAAGGCCAAGAATACATCTTCTGTGGTACCTGACAATATGCCTGGCTGTGTTCTACATGAACTACAGAGGGAACTGGCACCTCACCTGTGTGCCCTGTTCAATCACAGCCTCACCTCAGGCTTTGTCCCTAACAAATGGTGCACTGCTACAGTCATCCCTCTCCAGAAAGGAGGAGTGACTACAGACCATGAAAACTATCACCCTATTTGCCTGATGAGTCTGATATGCAAAGCTATGGAACGCATCATCATGGACCTAATAAACAAGGATATGGGAAATTTCCAAACTCTGGATCCCACACAGTTTGGTTTTGTGAAGGGTAGATCATGCTTGCTCAACCTGGTCAGCTTCTTTGAGTCAGTCACCAGAGCTGTGGATCAAGGCAAGGTGGTTCATACAGCCTACCTTGACCTGGCCACTCAGAAATCATAGAAAAACTCACTAAGCTAGGCATCAACCCCTATATAACTAGGTGGGTTGCAAACTGGCTCAGAGATAAAATCCACAGTGTGAAAGTAGCTGACTCCAAGTCAGACTGCCGACCACTCACGAATGGAGTCCCACAGGGTTCGGTCCTGAGTCCTCTACTGTCTGGTATCTACTTCTCTGATATCCAGGCCAACATGAAGGGACTCTGGCTGACAAAGTTCATAGATGAGTGCAAGTTGGGAGCTATTATTAACTCCCCAAGTGAAGTTGACATCCTACAGAAAGGCCTCACTGAGACCTTAAGCTCAGTGTCAGTGTCAAAAAATGTGTCGTCATCCTCTTTAGGAAAAACCCAGTTGCCATGAATTACTACACTGATGGTGGTCCACTGAGCACAGAAGGCATTATAAGAGATCAGGGGAGACAGGTTGGCAGCAACCTCTCTTTTGATCACGACATTACCTCTGTGGTCAGAAAGGCCTTTTATGTGGCACATCCCATTTCTGAGGGTTTTGCATCCAGGAAGAAAGAGGTCATTGTATCTCTCTAATCTTCCCTCATTAGGCCCTGTTTGGCATGTGCCTTACTAGACACCTGCAGCAACTGGAGAGGCTGCAAAAGTATCTCACAAAGAGGATCCTAGGCTTTAAACACTTGTCCTATATGGAAAAACTGAAAAAACTCCAACTATTCTCTGTCTCAAATCGCCTACTTAGAGTCGATCTCTGCTTGACTTACAAAGCCATTTCTGACCCAGCTCTGTTAGAAATGCTGCATCTAAAGAAATCCCAATCTCTCTGCACCATATGCTCCAGAGACCTCAACCTCATTACCACAATCAACAGAACAAGCTGGAGGGACAGGTGCAAAACCCAGAGACTGCCCATACTATGGAATAAACTTCCCATACATGCATAACAGAACACCTCACTGGCCCTCTTCAAGAGCAATCTTGATGAGTGGATGTGAAGTAGAAAAATCACCCCAGGGATCACTCCAGTGGATCTACTCAACAGAGGCACTGGGAACAAAGGACTGGTGGCACGATGCCAGGGTAATCCTGTGGGCTAGGCTTGTAAAGGCTCCACGGCCATTAGCCTAGTTCACACCTATGATTACATCATTTGCTTTGTCTTTTTTTATTTGTTGTTTCCTACAATGCCAGCTGACCATCCATCTTCTGCCAAAATGAACCCTGTTAATTTGTTCTTCTGTCCTGTGTCTTCCTCAGTGATAGCAACAACAGGCAGCATGGGGTCCCGTACAGGCAGACATGGCAGTGGCTATTCCATAATTGACATATTAGCATATGTATAGACCTAATCCCCACTCCTGCTTTCTAAAATCTGCACCTCCATCACAACAGGGCATGTTATACCCTGTTGGTCCCACACACAAGCCTATGAGGGCTAGAATCACCAGCTTCAGAACACCATCCCCATCTCCAGTTTTCCAATAGACACTGGTATCATGCAAGCCTCTGCTTGACTGCAGCAGGTTAAACTAATGGAATCATTATCTCAACTTTCTGAAAGGGGAGAATATCATAAGCTACTCAATCCACCACCACCTCTTTTAGCAATTAGGGCACTCAACCACCAAAAACGAAAAATTGAGGTAAAAACGAAAAAAACGGCTCAGGAACGATGACAGCATCCACGTACAAATATTTAATAAAAACAGTGTCTTTAAAACCAATGCTGTAATAAGTATAATCCAAATGATCCAAGAAAACAAGTATCTGCAAGTACAAATGTTAAGCGCTTTTCGTCTGTTTGTACAAACAGACTTCTTCAGACAAATGCACTACATAGGACAAAAAAAGTTTAAATACAAAGTAAATAGTCACATGACAAATGTGGCTCAAAGTTAACTCTTTAGATTCAGAACAATACTGACTGCCTTCAACTCTGTGAAAGCAGCAATGCACGAAAAACAGAATTAACAAAACCAAACAGCCAGAGAAAATTACGTTTAACCACAATCATATGTTGTATTGTAGTTACGCTCCACTTCTGAAGAACAAAAAATGTACATATATATATATATATATATATATATATATATATATATATATATATATATATATATATATATATGCTGATTACTCCAAAGTGGTGTATTGTAACAACATACAATAATGTGTAAAATAACTTACGGGTGTTAATGTTAAAATATCGTCTGCACTTATATATGAAAAAAGTGCCAACAAGGCTCCACTTGTATCCCAGGTTTGTGATAATCTTAATTTACTAAAAGTAAGCCCATTCCTGTAGCGCTATCGTGCTACATCCCCTCACATCAATAGTGTGTAAAAACATAAGTTCGGGGGTAGAGCGCCCCATACAGTAAATGAAAATGAAATGGATGCCACAAAATACTCTAAAACTATTATGCAACTTGATCTCTAAGACCAGTGTGAAGGATTGTGTGGTGGTAAATTATTTCCAAATATTTGATGGCAAGTCAATAGATGTAATTACAGCTTCAAAAGTAGCAACAATGATTGTTGAATACCTGTCCAATAAGGGCAGGGTTCAGACACATGTCGAACCAATATCATCAATACTAAGACAAACACCTTTAAGTCCTCAGGTGCAACTAATAAGCACCTATCTTCTAGTTACATAAAAAATAAACTAATATGTGTTTGGTAACCCAATATGTTACAGTATGAAAACTGAAAAATCTTCACCTAACGTAACCAGTTTTTAAGTTTAAGTACATAGGTGAGCGAATAAACTTCGTTCAATCCTGGTGGGCGACATGCATCCAAACGTAATTGCTATAAAAGTTCTATTTTTTCTAAATTCAATGAACTAGAACCACCTCTAAGCATAATGTGCATTATGTTATCCTGATCTTGTATTTGTTCAATAACTTTAAACTTAAATAAGTGATTAGGTATTTCCATACAATGCTTTGCTAATGCATTCTCTTGTTTGTGCCTACTAATTGCATATACATGGTCATAGATTCTCTCATGAAGTCTTCTGTCTGTTTTTCCAACATAGAAGGCTGGGCATAGTTGGCATGAAGCTAAATAGACTACACCTTTAGAGTTACAATTAAATTTGTTTCTCAAAGTGTAGTTCCTATCTCTGATGGTAAATTTGTTGCCTATATCTATGTGTTTACAATAGTTGCACATCTCATAATGGAACATACCTGCTGTTCTACATGCAATATTATTTCGACCTTCTATGATTTTTTTTCATGTTTTTACCACGCCTGTAAGTAACAGCTGATGATGCTCCTAACTTTCCAATAATATCTTTTTAAGTAGGTGCCAATTTCTTTTCAATATGTCTACAACTTCTCTTGCCCTTATATTATAAGTTAAAACAAACCTGATGTTTCCATTAGTTACTTGTACTGAGTTTTTATTTTCAAGTGTGTTGTAATCGGAGGTGTTTATATAGTTAGTCTGTTCGATGTCCATTGTGTCATAATCTAAACATGACTCCCTTGGTACTAATAAGATGTCCTTGTTCAAAATCAGTTTGTAAATTCCTTTTTCTCTTTTAACTTGGACTTCCATTATTATGTTGTTAATTAATTCAGTGGGGTAACCTCTGGTGCACGGTTAAAGCAGCTTAAAAGGCTGAAGACGATAACAAGGAAGATATATGCCAATGAAGCAGCATAGCAATAGTGTAGAGGGCAGAGCATTCGCCTTACGAGCAGACATTCCCTGTTCGAGTAGCACATGCCATTTTACATGGCAAAGCATGTTATGACCAATATTTTTGTTGCAAAACCCACTAAATAACATATATTTATTAACTGGAGAACTGCAGTAAATGCACGTGTGAGGTGTCAGTGTCATAATGAATAAGACACTAATAAGCAGGTGTACGCACAAATAAGCAGTAGTAAGCATATTTAAGCACTAGTAGGCGGCCTTAAGCCCGTTTGCGTGGCGGTAAGCAGTGACTACACTGGCTAAGCAATTCTAAAGCTAACTCTGTACACAGATGTAACAGCAGGTTAGCAGTGCTTACCGTCACACAAACCCACTTACAACTGCTCAAAAGTGCCTTAATCACTTTGTATCCAATTGCCATTGTTCTGCCCATCAACAAAAAAGCAGCTATGTAGGTCTCGAACCCAGGACCCTATACGCCATAGTCTCAGCAGTTATCCACCAAACCATCATAGAAGTACTGAAGAATGAGGTAGTAGCAAACAAGTCCTCGCCATAGTATAACCAACCTGAACCTGTGAAAGGCATCAGTATGCAGTCATATGCTGTTTGTTTCTAGCTCTTTCAAGTCCCCCCTGTATAAAACCTGCTTTAGCGTGGCTTTGCGCAATTTTGCACATGGCGCAGCATTGGGCAATGCCACTTAATTGGGTTTAAACCATTCTCGGCTCCACAAAGTCTGCTCTTCACTTTTTCCCTTAGAACTGATCTAGTTCTCATAATAAACACCCTATTCCTACTCTAAAGCCTGGCACTTGCTCACTAAAGCAATTATATAAGTCAGCACTAAAAAATTAAAAGCACTACACCCTTACAAACTCCCCTTGAGTACCTTGTTCCCCATTGGCCCTTTTTTCAATTATAAAGGAATTCCCACTACTATTCTAGCATGTCCAAAGGTCAGTTGTCAATCTTCTCTCCGGTCCAGCTGGTGAATCTGGGAATCTTGAGGCAATGTTACAACTGCCTCATGTACACAGACAACCCTCTCCTCCTCCCAACAAATTCCAACACATGTGAGAGATGCAACCATATAGCCAAACTGGAGGCTAAGCACTCTCAACTCAGTACTGGCATAACCAGTCAGGAGGAGAAGGAAACCACACTCACTACAATTCCAGTCTCACATAGACCTACTACGACAGCAAACCAAACACATAAAGACACAAAAACATACTCGGAGGCTCTAAATAAAAATCTGCCTAAGCAACAGAGACCTCCAAAGCAGACACCCAAGCAACCGCTACACCAAATCAAAACACGTGCAACACATAGCTCACAAAGCCAGTGTGCAGAACAGTCACAGCCCTTAAGGCTAAACAACACACCTGATACACTTGTAATAGGTGACTCTATCGTCAGGGACACTGACGTCCCGCTCACAAGGCTGAACAAGGAGAAGGTCACAGTGAGCTGCCTGTCAGGCGCTAGGATCCACCACATAACACAAGCACTCACGTCACTCCAAGGCAAGTACAAATATGACTCAGTCATTGTCCATGCTGGTGTGAATGACCTGAGACGTACCTCCCTGGACTATATGAAAAGAGACATAGAGGAGCTCTCTGAGCATGTAGCCCAGGCCGGTATGACCCTGACCTTGAGTAGCATCTTACCCTCACCAGGAATGATGCCACAATATGAAGACAAGATGATCAATTTCAGCAATTGGCTTAAGTATTGGTGTCATTCAAAGGGGATCCAATGCCTGTCAGCCTGGGAAGACATGCTCGACAAGCCACGATGCTTCGCTAGGGACGGCTTGCACCTGTCACCCCTGGGCTTTCGGATATTGGCAAAGGCTCTTGCCACCCCCATAGTGCCTTTTTTAGGCAAGGCTCAAAAGACAAACCCACCTCCATAGGTATCACAAGGGATAAGAAACTAAGAGTAATGCTACTCAATGCCAGAAGTCTAAACCTCAGGATGCACGCACTCAAAACTTTCCTTAGCATGGAGAACATCGATATCTGTGCAGTAACAGAAACCTGGTTCAAGGCTCCCGAGAGCACCGCAGCACTACCAGGTTATACCTCATACCATGTTTTTCGGCCCCAAAACTTGGACTGAATCAC
The DNA here is from genome assembly GCF_019279795.1 of Protopterus annectens. Classification (NCBI taxonomy): domain Eukaryota; kingdom Metazoa; phylum Chordata; order Ceratodontiformes; family Protopteridae; genus Protopterus; species Protopterus annectens. The sequence continues at coordinate 1,086,960,690 of NC_056726.1, forward strand.
AAAAGGAGGGGGAGTATCAATATTCGTCAAAGATACCCACACCTCCAGGTTGGTGGCACAGCATGAAGCATCAGAGACTATCCATGTGCAACTAACAGTGGGTAAAACTGCCTTCCAGTTTATAGCCTACTACAGACCACCCTCCCAAACCCAGGAACACCATTTGGCCTTCCTGAGAACACTGGAAAATATAAAGGTCTCTCCAAACACCATTGTATTGGGTGACTTCAACTACCCAAACATAGACTGGGAGCATTACTCTAGCTCCAACACCCTAGCCCAAAGGTTCCTAGAATTTATAAACTCAAATGCTATGGAACAACTTGTTACCACTTCCACAAGAGAGGAAAACATACAGGACCTGATCATCACCAATATAGGGGACTCTACGCTCCAGACCAGAAGTGTATCCCTCACTTGTAAGATCAGACCATAAACTAATCTCACTAGATATTCACATCCCGACCCCAGCCCCTGCCCAGAAAGCCACAGTGAAAAACTTCTCTAAAGCAAATTTCACACTCCTCAAAACCGAGGTGGAATCCTTCAAAGTCCCCGGGCCTGTGGAAAATACAGCCCAGAGAGCAGAATCTTTTATAAACGCATTCTATGAACACCTTCAGGAATGCATGGATCATGGAATCCCAAACAAAACCAAGACCCAATCCTCCAAAGGCAGGCATCCTGTCTGGGGGACTGCAGCCATAAACAAATTATACAATAGAAGGAGGAAGCTACTACATGATAGAGCAAAATCCCAAAAAGGGAAGGCATCTCTGATCAGTATTAGCAAAAAACTACGGGCACTCATAAAATCATCTAAGGCCAGCTTCGAGAGAAAAATTGCACAGGACACTAAGGATAATCACAAGGCTTTCTTTAGTTATGTTAGGAACCTGGGTGAGAATTCCCAGATATGCTCAGAATTAGTCCAAAATGACAAAAAATACACCGAACCCACAGACATTGCCAACATCCTAGCTGACAGGTTCAGCGCAAACTTCTCCCCCCCTTCCCCACCAAAAGGGCAAATATTTATCCCAGCAGAGTGCTGCCCCCCTGACATCTCAGATGTTCAGGTAAGAGTCGCCCTCTCCAAAGCAAAAAACACAGCATCAATGGGACCAGATGGTGTCCCGGACTGCGTCCTACATGAACTACAAGAAGAACTATACCCAAACATAAAACTACTGTTCAACCTTACTACAGGATATGTACCCAAAGAGTGGCATACAGCAACAGTGGTCCCTCTCCACAAAGGTGGTGCCTCAACGGATCCTGGAAACTATCGCCCCATAAGCCTGACTAGCTTGGTCTGCAAAGCTATGGAAAGGATCATCATGGACCTCATAAATAAAGATATTGGGGACCTACAGACACTGGATCCTACCCAGTTCGGCTTTGTTAAGGGCAGATCCTGCCTCTTAAACCTGGTCAATTTCTTTGAAACAGTCACCAAGGCCATTGACGAGGGGAAGGTGGTCCACACAGCCTACCTGGACCTTGCAAAAGCCTTTGATACAATACCCCACTCGGGCATTATAGATAAGCTCACCAGCTTAAATATAAACCCCTATGTCACTAGATGGGTTGCAAACTGACTCAAGGACAGAACCCACATGGTTAGAATTGCTGGAGCCATGTCAGACTCCATACCAGTTACAAGTGGCATCCCACAAGGCTCAGTCCTGGGACCTCTCTTGTTTGGTATATATTTCTCGGAGGTACAGGCCAACACAGTAGGACTGTGGCTGACCAAGTTCACAGATGACTGCAAACTAGGCGCCATAATCGACTCTCCAGCTGACACAAGCATCCTACAAAAGGGCCTCATAGAAACAGACAACTGGTGCCAGAGCCATGGCCTCAAGCTAAATGCCAAAAAGTGTATAGTCATCCCCTTCGGCAAAAACAAAGTGCCCACAAATTACCACATAGATGGTAATCCATTAAGTACGGAAGAAGTAATTAGGGACCTTGGGACCCAAGTTGATAGCAATCTCTCATTCGACAACCATGTGGCCAAAGTGGTTAGAAAAACATTTTATATAGCCCACCTAATCATGAAAGGATTCACATCTAGATCAGGGGAGGTCATCGTGCCTCTTTACTCATCCCTCATCAGGCCCAAAATTGAGTACAATGCCCCTTTTGAGATGTACCTTACCAGACACCTACAGCAACTGGAAAGACCCCAAAAGTACCTCACCAAGAGGATCAAAGGGCTCAAACAGATACCATATGCTGCCCGGATAAAGAAACTGCAGCTATACTCTGTGGCATACCGCCTGCTCAGAGGTGATCTGTGCCTGATGTAATAATCCATGTCCAATCCGGAATTAATGGACATGCTGCACCTCAGAAAATCCAAATCCCATTGAGCTACACGCTTGAGAGACTTGAACCTCAGCACTGAAATAAATAGGACATGCTGGAGGGACAGATTCATAACCCAGAGGCTCCCTTCACTCTGGAATAAAATCCCAGTCCAGGTTAGGCAGAGTCCCTCATTGACTCTCTTCAAGAGGACTCTTGATGAGTGGATGGGAGATCGTAGATTTACTCCAGGTATCACTTTTGTGTCACTGTTAGACAGAGGCACAGTATACTAACCTCGATAAAGGGCATAGCAAAATTCATTTAAAATGGGTGGTGAATGCCAAACACACTCTGGCTTGGCTTGTAAATGCCCTAGGGCAGATAGCCTAGTATGAACCTATGAACCTATGAACCTATATGTGCCATAACCCACTACATAACATAAATATGTGAACTGGAGTACAGCAGTAAGACCAGAAGTGAGGTGTAAGTGTAATAGAGTGTTGAAGTTCCCAATAAAATACAAGGACCCCACAGAGTGTATGTACACATCAATCAACGATACCAGGCGTACATATAAGGTGTAATGAATAATAATACAATGCCAAAAAGGCATTATAATGAAGTTCTAATGTAAGCAATGCTAAGCATTGCACAGGCCAGCTTAGGAGATGTGAGCAATGTGTAGACCAGCTAAATCTTTGTGCCCAGTGGTATACCTCTTTAAACAATGCCAACCTTAAGTAAGCAGGTTTGCCCATAGCTTAGTCTTTTCAAAACCAGCCAATCATGGAGAAATGCACAAAATCAGCCCTACTTAAACCCAAGAGGCAGGAATACATCTCATAACTGGTCATAGCTTCCTCTTGCAGGCATTATGGCAGTAAGGGGAGAAGGAGTGTACTTCCGGGTGCAGCGCTGGTGCATCTAGGAGTCCAAGGTCATGGCAGGACTCCTAGTTAAAGACCATGCACAGAGACTGCTTCAGGGCCAGTACCAGGGTTCCCAATATAAGGCGGAGGCCTGGGGCCATCTCGCCCGCAATCTCACCAGTGCAACTGGCATACCCTGAACTGGTGAGTAGGTCAGGCACCACTATGCTGACATGAAGTGGTGGAAAGGGGACCTCTTGGAACAGTGGCTCCAAGAAGCTAGAGCATCAGGGGATGTTCCAGACATGTGTATCACCCAAGTATGTGTGTAATAATTGCCAGCTCAGGTATATCATGGATAGGTATGGCTCAATATTCCTCTTTTGTCCCCCACAGCTGCAACGGAGCGGGCCACAAATCAGGAGGCCCACATCAGCTGCCTGGTGAGGTTGCGACGCAAGGCAGGTCAGTAATACTTATGCTTTTACTATCCTAGGAAATAAAAATAAAAGTAGTAGTAAATTAATTGCTAGTATAAAGCCTGTATTGTTCAAGGCAAGTACTGCATACACTAGAGAATATGGAGAGTCTCATATTGTTTGTATGTCAATAAAAATGTAATATCCTGACAAAGCAGGTCTAACTGGGGGACTGCATGTGTATATTCTTGTATCATTTGTTAATGTAGATTTGCAATCATGTAATAGTACTGTTGTATTAAGCACTGTTACCTATGCCATGCACCATAAATTGAATGTGTAGGAATGCCTGTATATGACAGGTATAATCCCCAGAGGCCATTTGGTATAACTGAGAGACACATAGACAGTAAACAGGGAAAATGCAGACAAAATCTGAATAGCACATGCAACTGAGATGTGAACTGCTGTTTTTTTAGCACACACAGCCACAGTTCGAATCCTGCCAGTGGTAGTAGTCTGCATACAGAATCATACCCCACAACTGTACATATATGTCCAGAATGTCTATTAAAGTGGCCCATATCTATTGCCTATCGACCTGTCCCCCTGGAAAATCAGTGGGATGACCCCAGATGTATAGGCAGCAAACAGGAAATGCAACTGATTGACACACATCTATGACAATAAACCTGGCAAACTAGCAACTCCCCAATACCTTATGTGACTAAGAAGCCACGCATGTCCCATTTACACCCCAACTTATTAAGCTGTAGTAACAGTGTGTACAGTAACAGAGTGAGATGTATGTGCATAATAGTAATGTGGAACCTGGTACTGTGTGTGGGAACATTCAGGTAGTGCTAATAGACATTCCTCCCACAGGTCTGTCAGATACCAGCACAGAGCCCAGAAATACAAGAATGATATGTAGCTGCTCTGAATAATGAGGTATTACATATCACTGTCACCCACACTGTCCTACAACATATAACTGTCTAGGAAATCTGTATACGAGTGTTGTTATACAAGTGTTGTTATACAAGGCCAGAATGCATAAGCACAGGGGATTAATAAGACAGAAAGCAGATTGGAGATATACAGCAATATCAATTCAGCAGACACAACTGTGATGAACAGAGTTTAAGTTGTAGCAGACACAGCCATGATCTGAATCCTGGGAGTGGAATTAGACTGCATACAGATTCATACCCCACAACTGTACACATGAGGCCAGAATGTCCAGTATATGTGTCCATATCTGCTGCCTGTACCCCTACCCCCTTGGTAAGTCTGTGGGATGATCCCAGATATGTAGCCAGTAAACAGGGAATACAAGTGATTGTCAACCATCATGAGGACACACCTGTCACTGTAGCAACCCCCAAAACTGTTAGGAGAGTAATATTTCAAGTATGTCATATCTACACTCCCATGTTGTCAAGCTGTGACCCGAGTGTGTACAGTAACAGAGTGCGATGTATGTGTATAATACTAATGTGTAATCTGGAACTTTGTGTGGCAACAGTCAGGTAGTGCTAATAAACATTGCTCCGACAGGTATGTTGGATACGAACACTGTGCAGAGAAATACAGACCAATATAACCTGCACTGGTACTGTCTACCCTGGTATTGTAGGGGATTGTGAGTGTTGCACTTTCTCTGAATAATAAAGTATCACTGGTCACTGTCACCCACACTGTGCTACATAATATAACTGTGTAGGAAAGCATGTATATGTGTGTGCCAGGTCACTAAAGGTGGAAGAGGGCAATATTCTAGATATGTCCAGGCACACCAGCATGTGGTCAACACATGGCCAGAGTCTGTGCAGAAAGAGTTGGATAGAATAGTGCAAAACATCAACCTGGAATCCGGGCGTATGTGTTCAAACTGTTAGTCAGTGCTAACAAACATTCCCTGCACAGGTATACCAGGTAAGAGGTGTGTACTGCAGATAAATCCGCTTCATGTATAATGATGATGACAGCCATATCACTGTCCAAAATAAGGCTATAGGGTAGTGTAGTAAGACTTGCAAGGTACAGATAACAGCACCAACTAGGAAAGTAATGTGGACTACAGGAATATACTACTTGTTAATTGACATCTTTCTCGCCCCCCCCCCCACCTTCTCTCCAACAATAATCAACATACCCACCCCAACTAGTAGGTACTGACTCTGATAATGTCCAATTGTTTGATAAATATTTTAATGGTTCCCATGCATGTGTCATATTGAATTATTCCAACATTGTTGGCATGGTGGCATCAACGTACCTGCATGTTCTTATTACCACTGTGGTCCCATATATGCATGTGTTTTGTTTGCTATGCAACTGTTCCATATCCGGTGTCTGGGTTAATGGGAATATCTATGCATGCTGTTATACCTAACCCCAGAACGTGTTGATTATTACTAACCCATATATGATGATGAAATCAAAACACTATAGCACACTTGGGAAGGCCAGTCCCAGCAGATCCATCTGTCCCATCTCAGCTGGCCATGGCACCGGGCACCAGCATGTCTGGGGCCCAACCCCAGACCTCCCTGTCCATTGGTCCTACACCATCTTCAGGTAGAATCATCTCAGGGGATGGGGCTCACCCCCCCTGGGGTCATGGTGCGTAGAGCGATCAATGAGTAGTTCAGTGATCTATGCCAGCTCAAGGGCCTCGTGTCATGATTAGAGAGTCAGCCTGGTTCTGTGGCTCAGCCCCCACCACAGCCACCTTCGGGGCTGTGAAGGTGCAGTGGTGACTGCCCATGGTTGGGGACCTCAGTCCCACTGTTGCCACTAGGGGTCTTGTGGGCTTCCGATATCCCAACACCCCTCCCCATCAAGGTGTTTACCCCCATGTGTCATATACCACCCCTGTATGTGTCTTTTGTGTCTTGTCTGTTAACCTACCCAACCCACCCCCCCCCAAAATATACCTACTACTCCTCTCCAACATCCCACTATCACCTGAAAAAAAGAAAAAAGAGCAATCTGTTCCCACAAAAAAATATTGCCCCATACATAGCTGTCCATTTCACACAAGTGTCCACTGGATACATGTAATTTGGTCTAATTGGCATCACAACTTATTATTGTTGTCCTCACCCCTCTCCCAGGGGTTTGAGTGTCCAAATCTACCTCTAAATTCAGTGTATAGACACAGCTGTTGCTGTAGAAGAAATGGGCAGCTACGAACCTTCCCTACACATTCCCAGCATGGCTCTCAACCAATCAGGGACAAATTTCAACATAATCGGGGACAAACCCAGAAAAAAAATCAGGGACAATCAGGGACATTTTCAAAATATTACTACTATTAACTTGACACATTCGCAGAATAAAAGTATGTTAATTTTATACGCATTTTGTGGGTGGCCACGGTGGTGCAGCAGTTAGTGTTGCTGCCTCACAGTAAGAGGTTTTTCGGTTCAACCCTCGGCTGGGGTGCCTTCTGTGTGGTGTTCACATGTCCTCCCTGTGGTCGTGTGGGTTTCCTCTGGGTGCTCTGGTTTCCTCCCACATCCCAAAGACATGCTGTAGGTGGATTGGTCACTCTAAATTGGCCCTAGGAGTATGTGTGTGCCTTCTGTAGAAGGTTGGGCACCAGGCCGACAACTCAACACCATAAAACTCCACTGCCAATCATGAGCAGACAGGTGATCTGCTGTGGTGACCCCTAACTGGGAAAAAGCCAGAAGAAAAATTAATATCCATTTTGTGAAGTAAAGGAAATTGATAACTCTTAATTATTGTCATTATTTATGGAGGATAATTCACCACCTTTAATCCAAAAGTCAGCAGTTTTAGGAGAGATTAAGAGGGACAGAACTGAAATTTGAGTCAAAATCAGGGATAAACCTGGAAATCAGGCACAGTTGAGAGGTATGATCCCCAGCTATTTTCCCTACTGTCTTTCCCTCTTTGTGCCCCTTTTTCACCATTTTCCTATCAACCCTTTTTTTTCTTTTCTTTTAAAGAAATTAGTGCAGGGGTAAGTGGGAGTAAGCACTTTTGAGCAGCAGTAAGTGGGTCTAAGACTGTTTGTACAGGGGTAAGCAATGCCTACACTGGTTAAGCAATTTAGAAGCTAACTGAGTATAAGAAACTGTAACCGGAAGTTAGCAGTGCTTACCTCAGCGCAAACCCGAACAAACCAGCTTACAATTGCTTTAAAGTGCCTTAATCACTCTGTAACCAACAGGCCGTGTTCTGCCCAGCAAAAAAATAAACAGCCTTAGCAAGGCTCAAACCCAGAACCCTGGACACCATAAACAAAGTGATTTACCACTAAGCCATGCCCGATATATTGATAACACTGCTGATTTCAAAAACATATCATCCAGCCCAGTCATTAAACAGTACAGAGAATGTAGTCCAACATGTAGATGTATGTGTGTGTGTAAATATATTAATATCTAAAAAGATACAACATATCTATATATGTATAAATATATATATATATATATATATATATATATATATATATATATATATGGTTCCCCTTCACAAAGTCGAATGGCCACAATCTCGAAATTCATATGGTCAAGACCATATGCTTGAAATTGTGGAAGCTTGACTGTGTGAATGGGGAATGGCATACAGCGCAGAATGGGAGATTTCCCTTTCTGCACTGTAGTGCGATCTTGGAGTTGGAATAAATAAGTAGCGGGGAGTGTGGGAAGCACAGCACCACATGTGGGGAGGTGCAGGGGGGCTTGCCCCCCTGCAGAAACACTTTTTTGTGTTATGTTCTTTTTTTTGTAGTTTACTTTCACGAAGGCAAGCTTCAGAAATTCGAGCATATGGCGCCGGCCATATGTATTTTGAGTTTCTGAATGTTCGACTTTGTGAAGGGGAACCATATACATATATATATATATATATATATATATATATATATATATATATATAAATATATACATATATATATATATATATATATATATAAATATATATGAACATATATTCATGCGAATGCCTACAACACATATATATGTCTACACCTATATGTCTACATATACACAGCACGTTACATATATGTAAGCAGATATATATCTATGCAGGTATGGACATAGTCTTATATATATATATGTAAGCAGATATATATATATATATATATCCATATAGGTATATATGGACATACATGTGTAGATATCAATGGGAGATTAACTAAATCATATGGGTCCACATGTACCGTTAATGGGGTTGAGAGTCCCGAAACATTATACGTCTGTACAAATAGGTATACCCACCCATCCACAGCCAAACACGTCTGCCCTGCAATACACTATCAAGTTTTGCAGATACCATGACCAGGTCCTGACATGACATGGGCACAAGATGTTAACAGTACTACATCCCACCTGTATGATGTCAGGATGGTATTGGTAACATATCATGCTTTACAGTTTGGCTCCCATAGAAAATGTATAATGTGGAAACACAACATCCCCAGGATATATATACACAGACACATATATGCATATACAGATATAAACATATATATATATATATATATATATATATATATATATATATATATATTTATACATATATATATATATGTGTGTGTGTGTGTGTGTGTATATATATATATATGTATGTGTATATATATATATATATATATATATATATATATATATATATATACATATACATATACATGTGACTGCACATATACACGCAGAGATATGTACAGTAAGATACTTTTGTAGTAAGCGCACACAATATGGAACAGCCACTATGCCTACAGTTAACACCCTAACAAATGAGCCACCCATACAAATGATTTTCGGTGCCTGCAACATATACCCACAGAGAGGTCATATGATAAAACACCACACACAGGTTTGCAGAAATGGAAAACCTTTATTTGTGTACTATTACAGTTTTATATGCCATGTCATATAGCTGTTCAGACACTGACATCCATATAAACAGATTAATGCAACTGTGAAACAGTTATACTAATAAAGTTGTCTGGAAACATTCGGGACCTAGAATGATGACATCTACCACAGTCTGTACACAGGCCAAGGTACATATTAACAATACATACACTGTCGACATTCACCATAAGTACACAGATCTCAGTACTGTACAAACAACCACAGAATGTCTAGGTTATGTCATCAAATATAACATGTGCAGCAATCTGATATCTCAATGGCTTGTTATCAGATATGATGACACTAATCATGGTGTACAGCACATATGCACCTCTTAATGCATGCCATATGTACAAAGGTTGACAGAGTTGTGGCTGGAAGCACATACACAGGGCCAATATTAACATGTTGCTGTAATAACATCATGCATTTACTGTTGCAACAGGGTTTGTGGCAACATATGTCCTATGAGGGATATGAAGTCAGTAACTGTCATGGCTTTCACCATCTACAGACTGCAGTCCTCACACTACGTTCTGCAGTTCACAGATACATGCTCTATGGGTAATACATGAAACCAAAGGCACCACACACTGCCAAGTCTGCAGATAACCCTACAGATGGGGAGTCCTCATAAACATAGAACTGACATAGTAGGTATTAATTCATGTAGGACAGCCATATCCTCACACACCCTGTTAAACCAACATTACTCCGAATGCAGTATAGCAGCACTTACAGTCTGTAGTCAGGTCAGGCACATCCCTCTCCTGTGTGTTGGCCTGTTTCCACAGTGTATGTTGTCAAAGGTAAATCCCCAATCCATCTGAGATGCTGTTTTGCCAAACAACAGATCGAGTTCCTGTTCACAGTGAATGAAAAGGCCCAACACCAACATGATGTTCCTAGATACTGGAGTGTGTTTCCATGTAATTGGATATAGGAATGTTACCACAACTGTTCCATATGCAATCAGTTAGGGAGGGCTGCAATTCATGCAGAGGCCATCAGCTGATCATGAGCATTATCTAAAACACACATGCTGCTGCCTAAGCAAAGCAGATGTAGGTCTTCACATCCACCAGTGAAAAAGTGAGAAAGGCAGACAGAGGCAAAGACAAGTCAGTGAGGGGTGGGAGAGTAAAACTTAAGCACGCTTGTGTCACACACCTACCAGCACAGGGTATCAAACCATTGAAGGCTATGTAGTGCTATTGCAGTTCTATGCAGTTATTGGATGCACCACATAGGTTACCTGTTGTGGAGCCTTCAGAACATATATGTGATGGTGAGTGACATCTGCAACAGGGGTATGGTAGCTATACGGTAGGTGAAGTACACGTGCCTGTCTGCATGAACAGGTGCCAGCATCATCACAGCCACACTCTCACAGGGATGCACACACATTGACACACTTGGCAGGGCCAGGATTACAACTCATCACTAGTGAGATTGCCACAACACATTACTGTGCAGATATCACATGCACCACACAGGTCATATGGAGGTTATATGGCCAAAGGGTATGAGGAGGTGTCTGACATAAGACAGCATGCTTCACTATGCCAATGGGGTTGTAGTGAGTGTGGATGTGACCATACGCATCATACAACACACAAACACACAGGGTGCCAGTACTGACATGCATGGGTGCATTTCTGCATGGGTGTGTGGTGGTCGATTGTGCCAGATGGTTATACAAGGCTAAGTGACGGGTATAACTTGGCATCAGGCCACATGACAATGGTCTGCATTGTGCCGGTACTGACATGCATGAGTGCATTTCTGCATGTATGTGTGGTGGTCGATTGTGCCAGATGGTTATACAAGGCTAGGTGATGGGTATAACTTGGCATCAGGCCACATGACAATGATCTGCATTGTGGCTCAGGGCTGTAGTTTCTGCATTTGCCCACATGTGTGGGTAATGTATCCCCCATCCAGTCACCTGGGTGACTACTGTGTGTGGCCAATGCTGTGCATCACTTGCCATGTATGTGTTCCTTAGTCCATGACATGGATGGTGTCTGGGATGTGCACACCTCCCACATGCATGTACAGTGACATGTTGAACTGTATCTGGGGTGTCTGGCCCATGTTGTGTACACAGATTATCATCAGATATGCCACTCTTGGCCACCTGTGGTGGGAACTGGTAATGGACAGCAGGTATACCCTGCACCTACATTGATAGCATGCTAACAGCATTCCCTGGTGTCAGTGGCATCTGTCCATACAGGGCATGTTTTTAAGCATGGTATGTCCTTTGTGGGTCACATGTGATGGCACCACAGGTGTTGCAGGTGTCCAGTAGGGAACACGGGGAAGGTGCACTGTCTGCATCTACATGCCTATTGGACAGATGGACAGGGTGCCATGCCCTCTGTAGCCCACTGCAGTCACTCCATAGTTACTATCAGTGACCAATATTCAGTGTATTACCCACATATTGGCTGTTGCCTAGGCATGTGTGTGTGTATGAGACATGGGTTAAGAGTGTGCTCTGGGTAATACTGGGGTTGCTAACTGTGATTGCCTGGCATTGATGTCACATGTATTGGGTATAGATTTGCACCCCAGCCTTTTGGCTATTTCACATCTGTTATCTCTGTACAGTGGACATTGTGATATATACTCAGACCACCATATAAGAAATTTGCAAAATCCACTCCACATTGGGCCCAGGTGTCACACACTCACACCCACCTCCATACAGGAGGCAAGTTACAAAGACACACACACACACCTATCATGTCTGGGTCTATAATCCCTACCTAACTAGTTTATTACACTACAGCACTACGCAGTTATAGTATACGCCACAGAGATTACTGGAGTGTTCTTTCCCCAAAGGTGTATATCACATTGGATGACATCAGCAGGATTGCCAAAGTAGGACATTTGAATTGTAGTTAGTGTGGCTAGGCTAAAATGCATTGCTCCTTACATAGACATTGAAACACACACAAAACATCCACAATCAACATGTGTGGGTATAGAACCCCTAACAGGGGGTCTAAATCACACTACAGTATGGAAATGTTATAGGACGCACCACGAGGGTTACTGGAGAGCTCCATTCCCAAAGGTGTATTTCACAATGAATGACATCAGCAGGATTGCCCAAGTAGGCCATTTGAAATGTACTAAGTGTGACTAGCCTAAAATGCATTGCTCCCTATACAGACATTGAAACACACACAAAACATCCAGAACTGCCATGGGTGGGAATAGAACCCTACCAGAGTTCTATAGCACACTACAGCAGTACACAGTTGTGGCACACACTACAGAGATTACTGGGCTGCAACCTTCCCAGAGGTGTATTTCTAGGTGGATGACATCAGCAGCCTTGCCAAAGTTTAGCATTTGAAATGTAGGGAGTGTGACTACCCTAAAAAGCATTGCTCTCTACACAGACAGAGTCAGACAGACACACACGCATACACTTGCCAAGTCTGGGATTAGAACACCTACCTAACTAATATACCATATTACTGCACTACACAGTTATAGGACACGCTACAGAGATTACTGAGCTGCAACCTTCACAGAGGTATATTTCTAGGTGGATGACATCAGCAGCCTTGCCAAAGTTGAGCATTTGAATTGTAAAGAGTGTGACTACCCTAAAAAGCGTTGCTCTCTCCACAGACAGACACCCACACACTTGCCAAGTCTGGGATTACAACACCTACCTAAGTTACACAATACAGCGGCACGCAGTTATAGGACGTGCTATCAAGACTACTGGGCTGCAACCTTCACAGAGGTGTATTTCTAGGTGGATGATGTCAGCAGTCTTGCCAAAGTTGAGCATTTGAATTGCAGAGAGTGTGACTACCCTAAAAAGCATTGCACTCTACACAGACAGAGTCACACAGACACACACACATACTTGCCAAGTCTGTTATTAGAACTAATTTATCACACTACAGCAGTACGCAGTTATGGGATACGCCATGGAGATTTCTGGGCTACAACTCTCTCAATGGTGTATTTCACAGTGGATGACCTCAGCAGGCTTATCATAGTAGAGCTATGGGGAGGGCAGTATGTGTGCATGGGCCATAACCCATTCATCTAGAGGTTGACACACCACATGCATGCACACACAGGGTCATATTTCACAGGTACGTGTATACAGATGCTAGATGACACCTTCCTTGTAAAGGCATGTTACACAGCTAGCACGTGCACCACATAGTCTGTACTGCTGACAGATACCGGTGGTTAGTATCTACAGTGAGTGACATCTGAACCTCATGTGGTTGTGGCCCTTTGGCTGTGTGCTGGGTGGGACAGGCCTGGATGGCTCCTTGTCACAGTCACCCTCTTCAACACAACTATGTACGTCTACCTTTGGCTTATTATAGTGTGTTGTCCTTAGAAATAGGTCTGTATTCCTGTCCACTGTGTGTGCAAAGCATGTGTGGTGCATACTGAGGAGTGTCTGCACTAACATCTGTGACTGCCAGTTATGTCTGGTCCACTGGTGTTTGCAGACAGGGCCTTCATGTGTTTAGGTGTGTGAGCATGCCCAGTATAACCTTTCAGTGTGTTGTTGACTGACATTGCTTTCATTTCTCTAAGTGTGTGAGCATGCCCAGTATGCCCATCTGTACTGAATGTGTGGATCAAGTCCAGGTAGTCTGTAATGCAGTGCTGACCTATGTGTTGTACACCTACAGGTAGCATAATGTTTCTGCAGGGTATCCATCGATCACATGGTATTGACTGTTACTACATTTCTACATGGGATGGTGGAGCACACATGACTATTTCTCCATTTCTACAGAGGATTGTGGGGCACACCTTACTGTTACTACATGTCTGCGTAGGATGGGGGGGCACACCTGACACTTGTACACATTTGCTATGACTGTACTGGTACGTCAGGTACTCCATTTCATTCTGTAGTCTTACCTATCGTGCTGCCTAGAGGCATACCAGTGTACTACAGATCATAGCTTTTATTTACCTACATATTAGTTTCAGACTTCCTGCCCTTCAGAACTGACATCCCACTGCCTGACCTGCTGTTCTCTGTCTTTGTAGGCCTGGGGGGGGGGGTTATCCATAGAGATCATTCAGAGGCCATAGCACAGCCTTTGTTTGTGTTTGTCTACACCTGTTCTGCTGGCTGTGACTGTTGTTGGGTATGTGAACCCCACTGACTGGCATGTGTGAGTCACTTACCCTGTGAGTGTCCCAGTATTAAGGGTGGTGCTGCAGGGCTGCCTATGTCGGATGTACATAGTACACTCCCTACACATGGCCGAGCACAGGTAGTGTAATGTTTGGCATCTCTTTTACTGTATGTGAGAGTCAGAGAGAGTTGTCATTCCCTGGGTCCCTCCTGTGTCAGTGTATGTGCTACGCGTTGCCTCTTTTCCAAGGCCAGGGCATACTGGGTATGCCTTCTTCTGCCTACTGGGGCAGGCTCAGGTTGCTCCTCCTCCGAGTCACTCTGTGCCTGTGCAGGTCTTGGCAATGGTGGGGGGCTATGTGGCTCTGCCCAGTGCTGTTCCTGCTGCAGCTGTTTCCACAGGATCATATTGTGTAGCATGGCACATACGAGGACAATTTGGGTACATGTAGCTGGTGAGTACTGCAAGGCTCCACTGGATGTGTCCAGGCACCGGAACTGTGACTTGATCATCCCAAGCAAATGCCCTACTATAATTCTGGTGTGTGCGTGTGCTTCATTATGGAGTTCTTGTTCAGGTGTGTGTGGATTTCTGATGGGTGTCATCAGCCATGGCTCCAGTGCGTATCCAGCATCCCCCACCAGGTGACCGTCAGGGATGTATCCACTGTGGAATCTCTGGCACAGTTGCATCAGAGGCCAGATGTGGGAATCATGATAGCTTCCAGGGCAGCCAGCATACACATTCATTATTATGCCCTGGGCATTGCACACGACCTGGCAGTTGATGGAGAGAAAGCCCTTGCAGTTGATGTAGACCCTACCTCACTCACTGGGTAGTGCTTTGATGTGTATGTGCGTGCAGTCCATAGTACCCACTACCTCAGGGTATTCTGCTATTTGGTGGAACAGTTGCATATTGCTGGCCAACGCCTCACAGGTGTTGGGGAAATATATGTGCTCACCAACATGTGCTGACATGGCATCCAGGAACTGGTAGAGTACCCTGGATGCTGATGCCTGTGAGATCCCCATCATATCCCAATTTGGCCTTTGGAAGGTACCTGTAGCTAGTATTCTTAGGCCTACACATACTTTGGTATCCACTGGGAAGGGTTCCTCTCTGTTAGTTCTTTGTGTGAGGTGTGTCCGGGACAGCTCAACAATTTGCTGAATGAGGTCCCTGTTCACCCTATAGGGCTCCACTATCTCCAGCTCATGTAGCCCCTGGTAGGTTACTCTCTGTCTGTACACTCTTCTCCATCTCCTCACTGTGGGTTGGTCGACAGCATTCACATCCTCACCACCCTCGTTCTCTTCCACAAGTTGTTGTATGAAGCTATCTCAATTACTACCAAACACCATAGGAGTTCCCCAAGGGTCTATACTTGGTCCCCTTCTTTTTTCTGTATTTATAAATGAGCTTTATTCTGTAATCCCCAATTCAACATGCATTCAATATGCAGATGACTCCACCCTGATCTGCTCCGACGCCTCCCTCCATAATCTCCAAGTAATTACCCAAAACTGCTTTGCTGCAATAGAAACATGGTTAATTGAGAAGAAACTTATCTTGAATCCAACAAAAACTAAGCTACTACTAATTTTCCCCACCTCAGCCTCTACCTTAGCACAACACCCTACACTCACTAATAATATGACCTTCCGAGTTCAGTCCACAAATGGTACCATAATAGAGCCAGACACTAATGCCAAACTACTTGGAGTAACTATCGATCACAAGCTCAAATTTGACATGCACATTAGCCAAACTATTAAAAATGTAAACAAAAAACTAGGCTCTATGTATAGAATTAAAAACTTTCTAACCCCTACTACTAAACTAACCATTGCACGTACCCATCTTCTCTCCACCCTACTGTATGCCTCCCCTGTATTCTCCTTCCTTAATAAAGCTGAGCTCAATAAACTCTCTAAGACTTATAATCATATTGCCAAATTCGTAACAGGAGAACCATACCATACTCATCACTGTCTTAACCTAAAAAAACTAGCCTGGTTAGAACTCCCAAATCTTCTTAAACTTAATCAACTTACTGAAGCATTTAAAATTATCAAGGAACCACATAAAACCCCCTCTTTAAACAAACTATTCATCCCCTATTCTAATCTCAGCTGCCTTAGATCCTCCAACAGTGAACTAATACAAACAATCAAAACTAATAACTTGGGTGGGGATGCTCTTTACGCCAATTCCATTGGAAAACTATGGAACTCTCTTCCCAGTGACCTAAGGCTAACTACCTCCTGAGTAAGTTCAAAAGCAACCTCAAATCTTTCCTAAAAGAACATTGGCTATGTTCCTGTACCAAACCTGACTAATCCTAAAAATACCAATACTACCCATACTATCCTGTTTTTTTTCTCTCTCTTCTTTACTACTACTGTCCTAAACTATAGTACAGGATCTCCTCACTGTAACAACCATAGCTATGAACTTCCACGAGCATATTTACTCGATATTTCTTTACCGACATATGGAGCCTATAATATCAGCATTGATAATGTCCTAAAATCATATGTTTTTATTAATCTACTTGTCATAGGAATTACTTATGTTATAGCTAATTTTTAACATGATGTCTCTTCATATTAAGAAAATCTATAAACTGTACACACGTAACTCAAACCTAAACACTGTCTCACTTATGTATATGTTTTCCTTTTTACCTGGAACATTATTGCTACTGTTATATCTCTACTTCGGACTACCTGACCATGTTATTATGAAATTGTTATTTGTCAAACCTAAACCTTGTCTCAATTATGTATATGCTTTTCTCTTTTTTCCCTGAACTTTCATGCAACTGTTATGTTGAAAATTTTATACCTTACCATGTTATGTTGCCTTTTTGAAATGTAACTTAATACCTGTTTAACTGTGGAGCTTTTTTCCCCGGGTCTCTGCTGAAAAGGGATATGTATCCAGTTGGACTAACCCGGTAAACAAATGTAAAATAAATAAATAAATAAATAAATAGCTATTGCAGCTCCTATCATTTTGCTGTTGTGAGTGTCAAAAGTTCCCCACTTGTTTAAACCAGTGGTGTAGAGTGTGAGAAAAACCAGAGGGGATAGTGTTTGCATAGTTTGTAGTAGTGTTCTCGGCTGGGCTGGTTTGCTGCCTGTGTAATTGGCTGATTCTGATACATTTCACCTGCCAGCTATGCTAGTTCTACTTGGTTACCTTCCTACTGCAGTTTTCCCTTCCCATTGCCTTCCTGTTTAAGCCTGGGGCCACACCACGCAAACAGAATGCACAAATGTGCACACTGCTGCTATTTCATGGTTTAACATTTTTTCTGCCTTTAAAACCCGATGCGTGCCACGCACACCTGCTTAGGCATTGTAAAGAGTGCTAAGCAGGTTTAGACGCTTCCCCTAACTTAGTAGTGCTAAGCAAGGAGCAAACTCAAGCCACAGGGCTCCAGTCCATTTACAGTATGCCTGACACCCCCCCACATGATGTCACCTAACTGCTAGGCTTGCACCAAGCTATTCCTACACTTACACTGTTGGGACCTGGCTCACATACTGGGGAAAATTGGGATTCACTATCCTTCCCCTCATTTGCATAGGATTGCCTGCTAATGCATAGTTACATGTCTCACACTGAGCCTCCCCCCTTAGCAACCACTACTTACTGGCCATGTTGTCTTCTGCCTGCCATTGACTTGCATGGCAGAATACTGATTTTAATTAGAATGCTTATTTTAGGTTTATTTTGTTATTTCCCCCCCAATCCCATTTGCGTGCCTCTGCTCTACGCTTAAACAGCCGAGACTGGCTAAAAAAAAAAAAAGTTGATTATTTTATTTTTTTTCACTGTTTGCAAAGCCAATGGCCTTATACTTGGCCATTGGCATGCTTACTGCATGATATGCAGCCTTTATTTGGAGCTGTCACAGCTCCATTTTGGATTTTGCAGAAATGTACTCAGTTACTAACTGAGTAAATTTCTGCAGATTGCACTAGTCCTGCACAGCTGGTTGCAAGCTTCCTGGATTGCTAAATCACCTAATTTGCATAGATTTCTCCTGCAAATGGGGTGATTTGCATACAGCGGCTTAGTCCATGCAGGATTAGTGTAGGAGCGCTCATGCACACCCCTGCAGGCTGTTCCTGGATCGCACGGCAGACATATTGCCTGCTGGAGCTCTTGCACCGATTTTGCATGCAGTGCAAGCTATAGAGAATCTGGGGAATACTAGCAGGTATGCTAAAGTTACTGTTTGGTAGTGCGGTGGTTCTGATTGCTTCCTATAACAGTCAGTATAAAGAGTTTGAGGCTTACTATAGAAGTATTTTTTTCAATAGCACTTTGATTTTTCTAGTAAAATCATTCTATATTATTTATTTATGTTATTATTATTGCAATTTGTTTATTGTGTTAGACTACATACACATTATTTGCATATTTATGTTGTGTTTACCTGTATGCCAGAGCTTTGGTGCCAATCTTTGAATGCACAACTTTCCTCATCGGTGTTGTTGGTGCTACCTTACCTTCTGCGATTAACCTTTAATATCAGTGCTAAACCTGTAGCAAGTGGAGGTTCCCTTACTGAAGCCACAGCCATTTACCTTGATTACTTGCTGAAACCTCCAGCAGAAAAGAATAAGTCATACATAAGAGATTCAATGGATTTTTTGAAGAAAATAAAAAACATTACAGTGGAAGCTGACAGTATTTTGGTAACTATTGATGTGGAATCCTTGTACACAGTGCTCCCTCACAATTACTGTATAACAGCAGCTATGGAGTCTTTTAAGAAACATAATCAGGGTACACAGGCACAACTGCAAAAGTTAAGCAAGCTCATTAATCTTGTACTGGACTTTAATTTCTTTGCTTTCAATGGCAAACACTGCAAACAAAAAACTGGTATAGCAATGAGGGCAGTGATGGCTCCCAGCATAGCTAACATAGCCCTGGGCAAATGGGAGGAGGACTTTGTGTTAAACAACACAGACTACATGCAGTATATCACATGCTATTTACGTTTTATTGACGATGTCTTTGTTGTGTGGGAAGGTGACACCTTGCAGTTTGGAGATTTTATCACTTACCTCAATCAAACAAGCCCCTTCCTGAAGTTTACCTCTTCCCATAGCTGTACTTCAACCACTTTCTTAGATATGCAGATTTCCAAGGACACCAACAATAATAGAATCACCACTGATCTATTCAGAAAACCAATGAGGGTTAACTTATTACTCCACAGTAAAAGTCTACATCCTACAAAAAACAAGTATAATGTAGTGAAATTCCAAGGCTATAGATTAGCTAGAATTACCACAGAGATGGAACCATTTTTGAGAAACCTGAACAACTTAGAGAATGATTTTCTAGTGAGAAGCTATGAAAGTCAGATGTTAAAAAACATCCTGGAACCCATTATAGAACTGAAAAGGACTGAAGCACCTTCACTCAACCTCCCCAGTAGAAAAATGTTAAGTAATCCCACAGAGAATAACAAATGCAAAAATAGCTGCATCCTGACATACACTTTGGATTATCACAGTATCAAAAATATTATTGAAGAAAACTGGGACATTGTCACAGGAAACCCTTTTCTGATTAACATCTTAGGTGAAGCCCCATCATTTGTTTATAGGAAGGCCAGGAATATTAGACGTTTTGTTGAATTTAAACTTAGACCATGTGAGAAAAGCACTAAAAGATGTGAAACTAATTGTACATTTATACAGCAAAGTGATAGTTTTTATTGCCCTTATTTAAAGAAGATCATTAAAACCAGTGCAGGGGGTGACTGTAACACTAAAAAAGTAATTTACAGGGCACAGTGCAATGAATGTGATGCATTCTATGTGGGCAAGACTGTAAATAAACTCAAGCGAAGGATTTCATGTCATCTGTCAGAAATCCACTCTGGATATAAAAAAAATGCAGTAGCCAAACACCTTTGTCTTCATAAAAGACACGCAGGTTTTAAGTTCCAGATCCTGGATCACATAGACATGGGTGATCTTGAAGGAGACATCCCGAATATTCTGGAGAAACATGAACTAAAGTGGCAATTAAAGCTGAACTCCTTTAGAAAACCTGGACTAAACTACTACTGTTCAGTTAAAAGTGCATTGGAACTTAGAAAATTGCCACATTGTTTACATGACTAATTGTATTTTATTTTATTTTTTTCTACAAATTGGTTTTAAATACCATTTTAAATCATTTGAAATGTAAGTGCATATTTTGTTTCCATCATCATACATATATATTTTTTTTATTTTTATTTTTTTCTGTTTCTTTTTTTCCACTTTATTCAAAATGATTGTAATAACAATACTAACTAATTATACAATTATATAGGTTTTTAGGATTCTTGTACACAGACCTGAAGAAGTCTAGAAGGACAAACGCGATCTTTGTTAACAATAGGTTATGAAAATAGAAACTGATTTTTACATGCAAAATGTATATGTATATATTTATATATAATTTTTGATCGCAAAATGAACTAAGGTTGATATATTTCCAGCCATGTAGTTTATTGCCTTGTATAAAATCACAGACTTAATAATCTACTTAATAATTTGGTTAAATAAGATGTACCATTAAAGTACATTAGGGCTATATATTATTATGACAGCTACTAGGTAGGGCAGGACCAGCTCAAATGTCACACTGATGGGGGAAGGGATGTGAATTTAACATGTGTACCAATAACACTTTGTTTTACAGCACGATAAACCACTCCCATGCCTGATAAAAAGTATATATATATATTTAGAAAGCTTGTGAGGAAATTATTACTCTATTTTTGTTTTACTTGGATCGCTTGTCTGTGTACTTAATAAAGGATTTTTGACTGGAAACAGACTGCCTGCCTTGCTTGGATTACTTTTGAATACTTAGTAATGCTGCAGAATTATATATTTTCTATTATTACTTTTTGACTTGACGAGTTTACATTTGCTACTTCTACTACTATTGTCTGATCTGATTGATATACAGTGATTAACTAGAAATATATGGAATGAAAATCTTCCACACAGAGAAGTTTCTTACACTGTTTTATTTTAAACAGTCATTGATACTCACATTCTGCACTCTGTGTAAGATCATCTTTAGATCAAAGTAACATGCTTCAATCTAAAGTTAGGAATCATAAAACTGTCTGTATTGCATTGGAAAATTATACTCAGTGAATATGTATACCATTTTGCCTGGACCTTTCTATGACTTAAAGTCCACCCATATATGAGGGGACGCTGCAATAAAGACAAGAAAGCAGACTAAAGCATTAGCTATCCTTTCAGACTCATACTCTCTTATATGTTTTAACTGCTGGGTTTGTACAGTCCATTGGTTCATAAGTTAAGTTGTCAAACTTATGACCTAATGGCCCACAGGAAGCTTGTTTGTCATAACCCATATTGTTTTTTTTCTTTTTTTTTTTGTAGTATGCAAATATATATATCCATATCATATCTGAAGAAAGTTAACGAATGATGTCTGATTCCACAGTCTCTGAAGAAATTGTGTGATGCAGCTGTTGTTTTTCTTTTCTTACACCAATGTTTATTTTTAATATTAGTTTCCCCAGGCTGATACAAGCTTTTCAGTAGAGTGTTCCAGACAATGACTCTGACATGGAATGGATCAAACATTGCCTTATAGGCCAAGCACAGGTTATCTCAAACTAACCCATAAGAAACAGAATGCAATGGTAGATCGTGAGATAGTTCAATTTTTCCAGACGTTTGATTTTTCTAGTGAAGACTCGTTAAACCTTTTCAAATAGCATGGGGTGGCTTATTGAAGGCTACAGAATGGATGATGTGTTATGTTATTGGTTGGATGTGTAATGTATAAGGTAGTGCAATGATGTATTTGGAGTGACAAGGTATGCTGTTAATAATTAGGTAGACTGCAGAAATTGCCTTTTAGTCTGCACAAAATTAAAATTGTCGCCTGCCAGTGTTCTGCATAGTCACATTTTTGTAGGCCAACTTTGAGAATCTTTGCTTCTTTTAATGAAGTAATTATATCATTCAGTTTCTAAATGTCAGCATAACTAGTTGTCTATAGCTCATTTCCCACTATTAATCCTAAAATAATATCCCAAAAGAAGTGGCGCTCATACAGGGCCCAGGGAATAATCACTAGTAGCCCTCATATTGATAGACTAGTAACTCAGTCTAACTTTACTTCCTCTTTCATAAAAAAATGTTTTCCATATTGAATTATGTATAAACTGACATTTAATTATTTCAATTTCCACTTATTCCTTTATGTAAAATAATGCCAAATGCCTTAGTAAGAAAAGGATAAGCGGCATTCACTCTCAGCTTCTCATCAAATGTTGCTGTTACTTCTTCAAAGCGTGCTACAAGATTCAAATGGTAACATCTATCCATAACAAACAAATACTGATCCATATGTAACACAAGTATATAATGGGCAACACAAGAGGGTCAGAATGGGTAAAACATGCTCACTTTTACAACTATTAGACCTGAGATAAATGTAACAACTTGCATGGTAATAGAGAAAAATAGAACACAATGCTTTAACCTGACTGTCAGTTGACAATACATTTATTCGCTACTTGAAACTACCTTATATGAATAACATTATCCATATATTGAATATAATACTCTTGAAGAAGTGTCTTTATTTCTTGCAGGGGTACACATTGCTTTTTCTACTCTTTGTTGTGTACAGGAGATGATAAATGCCATGTTTCTAACCGTATCATCAGTTTCTCTGTGTGTTCTCATCTATGGGCTCAACATGAACAGAATTCATCAATTTTACAAGATGTATGAGCCCTCCTTATAACATATGCTTGTCAGTATGACTTCTAGTTGTGTCATTTTTTTATTTGTCATTATATAAGAGGGTAGCCTTAATTTATTTGCTACTAGGGTCTTAAAGACGGCTGCTGTCCTTTCTTACATGGTCTGCAGAGTATTATTTTTAAAAAGATCATGTGAAACTCATTAACGCCACAGATTAATGTTTGAAAGCATTTTTTTCAGTTGCTGTTGTTTCTTATTAGAACGTAATATGATAGAGTGTGGTTAAGTACTATGGTCAATTGATATGAGCTCAGAGGTGCAGTGAATACACACTGCTTGGTATGGAAGAGTAGAAACGATTACTTCCTCATCCAGAATGCACTTAAGAGTCTAGATGGTGGGGATGATGTTGACGTCATACCCACTAGATCATTCACATACTTCTGTATTTAATATTTACAGATTTCACTTTAGGTCAACCTTTTCTGACAGGTGCTGTTATCTTTATATTAGTGTTGTAAAAACACAGTCCAACTGGTATATGTTTTTTAAGCAGTATTTTACATATGCCTCTCTAACTGAATTATTACATTTTACTAACAGCTGGAGGAGAAATCAGTTGTTTTTTGGTCCCTTCTGTAATCTGTGCTGAGGAATAGTACTGTCACAGTAAGTAACTCAATGATAACTCAACCGTACACAAGTGGAGAATCTGCTCCCTCTCATTTTTGTATGTAGGCAAGACATGAAATTGTGTTACTGATTTTTTCTTATTATGGAATCCACATTGGACATAGCCAGAAAGTTGCTCATGCTAAACTAGATGTCCTGTCCTCATAAATCTCAGTAAGAGCAATATTTTACCTGGGTGACATATCTGTCACATAGCCATAGGTACATAGGTGATTGCAAGCCTATTAATTGTATAGTTCATTTGTAGCATAGCTACCACAAATTACTTACTCTCCTTTGCCATGAAAGACAGAGGCCTAGGGCTACCTCAAATAGCTCCCTGAGCGGACCATGAGAATGGAAAAAAGTTCTTCAGAAAAACAGTCCTCACTTCTTCTGAGCTGTACAAAGTTCCTTGTTCAGGAACAGAGTCAGCCAGCCACTAATACATGCGCATTCATTCATTTAAACAACACAACAGTACCAGCTGCTTAAAGGAATGAATAACAACATTTCATTTCTGCCCTACCTACACAGCCTATCATGCCTCTAACAGCTATCATGCTTGTAAAAGGTTGTACCACAGAGAGCTGCTACTTTACCCTACCTTAGCTATGAGCCTGGGCAGAGGCAAGTCATAAGCTGAATTTATGGTTACCCATCTGTTCAGCTAGGTTGTGTTTGATGAAGGTTATGTAACGACTTTGCTTAATATCAAGGGGAAGTTTGTACTAGAGGAGATAATCTTTTAATTCACATTTAATTTAATCACATAAGCTTACAATGACAAGTTTAACACCTTAATATAAATGCCTGAGTACCTTAGAGTTATTATATTAGTTTAGGGATATAGAGGCTGAAAATCCCTGAAACTATGGTTTGGGGACATACTTCAAATAAAATTGCTGATCTGAGCACATTTGATTAAATTAGTGGATCAGATCATGTTTAACTGAAAAGCAAAACAATTACATAATACGTCTTTAAGTTAAATTATTCCCTAGTAAAGACAAAGGATCTCTGATAAGTAACATCTAACCCTGTGAAATTAAAAAAAGGAAGATATCGATGAATGTGATTACTTGCTTGGAAATTCAGAAGAATATTGATTGATAGTTATCAGCTACTGAAAATACTTTCAAGGTCAAGGAATATCATATATTTAGTAGCAATTATGAACATGCCTCTCTGTTGTCTCAAACTAAACTGCCATTGGACAGTTTTTCTAGCAGCCTGAAATAAAGAGGTTTATGATCGGTTCATCAATCTGAACCCACTTTTAATATGTTTGAGACATGGATGCCATGAAATTCACCTTGAGAGGGAAAATCTCGAGGTGAATCTTGACATCCAAGTCAAGAACACATAAATAAAGGTTATGAACAGTGAATCAATCATAATTCTTTGTAGTTGTGTCAAAGCCATAGAAAGTCTTAGGGAGTGTTGCCAGAGCGGTAAGGTAACATAATCTGTTGCATTTACACTCACCTTTCATACCTCTCAACTATCTAGATTTATGCAGGATGCCTAGATTATTACTTCATATTTTTGGTTTGTTTCTTGTAAAATCTGTCATTTTTGGCCAACCACTGAGGACTGAAGTCAATAAATATTGACATTCATTTGAGTTTCAGAGTTCGAATTCTTCAGGAAGTGGATGCTAATACATCCTGTTATCAAATGAGTTTGAGATGTTGGGAACATGTTACCAGTACAGACAGCAGGCAGAAACAAATCAGTTATTTCTGCCACTATTTGCTAGTCAGTACAGGCAGATTGCAACATAAGCAGGGGTGGTCACGGTCGGGTCGTGCACCACTCTGGCACTTAACTGGTTTGTCTTTTTCTGAATATCAGAGTGTAATCAGTGTGCTCCATGCACTACAAAATTATGCAAGCTGTTATTTCATCCCATCACCACCAAGACTGTGAGACTACTATTTAACAGTAAATGAAAACAATGACTTTGCAGTGCAATAACCTCTGTAATACAGTATCATATTTTCATTGTATAATATTATTTCCCTTCTGCACCATTAGGAAGTGGTCAACTGGAAGATCTTCCAGTTGGATTTAAAAAAAACACTAATTTGCAGCTATAACTGAAGCAGAGTTTAAAATACAAAACACTTTTTATGGTATTCAATATACAAACCCAGTTTAATATGTTAAGCAAACACTATGCCAATTTTCAGTGAGAAATGCATTTTCTTATTTTGTCTGTGCCCCAAGCTGTAGAACATATTAACCAGACTGAAAAAGTATTTCCTATCTGGGTAGAGTATGGTATTATCACATTATTTACTAAATATGTGCTTGCTCTTTGCAGATATCAGTAGCAAGGATGAACTCAGTTGTTGTTGTTGTGTCTTTCGGCTTTTCCCAGTTAGGGGTCACCACAGCAGAACTCCGGTCCGCTAATGATTGGCAGATAGATTTTTACGTGCCAAGTTGCCAGCCCTGATGCACAACCTTCAACGAAGGTACGCCCATTCACGCACGTCTCCACGCAGAAGATGCTCTAGCTGAGAATCGAACCAGACAGTGTCTTTTTGTGAGGCACCACCAACTCAGTATGGATTTTTTTTTTCATTCTGTGTATGCATGGCATTACTTTCAAGCCATACTTCTGCAATCTCAGCTGGCTTCAGTCTTCATATTCCAGCATTCCTTACAAGAAGGGATCCACAGTTAAAACTTTGCCTTTAAAACAGATTATTTCTGTATCATAAATTAATATTCAGAAGACATGCCTGGCCTTACAAAATGCTGTCTGGCCAAGATGTAAATCTGTACATATGATGCAGAGAAAGATATGCAGGTTACTACTTACCCCATTTTGTCAATATATTCAGAAAGTGGAACTGAAAAAAAAAAAAAAAAAAAAAAAAAACAGGAAGCTCTGATAGGCATAAGTGTTACTATTCAGGGGTCCCAACTGAAGTTTATTACCAGCTCCTAACTTTATTTTTGTGTGTCTTAAAATCAAAGTATATTCAAGCAGGCATTTCTGTTAGGATTCTGCAGTTGAAACTGCTGGCGGATAACTACCAACCATATTTTCTGTTTTTCAGAGAATGTTGTGAGTTTTCATGTGTTGCCAGTTTTACATCATCAGCAGCAATGGATATAACAATGCAATGAGGTATAGTTTATGATCTAAAAACATAATGCTACTTGTGTAAGACAAGGAATGAAGCACTTCAACAACTACCTTTAGCATATTGTTTTATCAGACAATAAACACGCACCTCAATGTGTCTTACTCCACTTACAAAATAATTGATTTTCTGTTTATATTGAGGTGTACAGACTTTTTATTATAATTATTTAAGGTTGCTCATTAATAGAATATGTTTTCTATACTTTGATTATTTATATGACGTTGCACATATTGCTTATACTTTCACCACTGTAAGTTATTTCCTTGCCTCAACATCATCCATTTTCTTTAAACATTTTGTCCAATTTCTGATTCCAGAGTGCCAGAAGTAATCCCAGCAAGCAATGGGGGAAATTAAGGAAACATTAGATTGGAGCTGCAGGCCCCAAACATTGATACAGACATGATTTAGGCTAATGTAGTACTGTAAATCCACCTGGTAGCATGTATTTATTTATTTGGCATTTGTTTACTGGGAAAGTCCAACTGGGTATGAATCCCATTTTCTGTAGAGGCCCAGGAGAAAAGCTCCAACATACATGGTTCAATTAATAAACTACATAATATTATCACATGAAGTGCAGTAACAAATAGTACAATTGACATACAGGATAAATAAAGTCAGATCAGAAAATCATGCAAGTGAATATTAAACAACAATCATGGGATATTGAACACCTAGTAAAGTACAATCAGTAGTGATAACCAATGGTAAAGGTGTTAAGCATTTTAAATATGGGCAAAAGACTAAGAGAAAAGAAAGAGATTTTGCAGTTGGGGGAAGATTAGGAAATTAAGTTAGAGTAGGGAGCTGTCAAAGAAGTAACAGGTGTTTTGGCTAATAAGAGAAGGGAGGAAAGGAAAGGGGAAAAATAAGAGCAGGGGAAAGAGGAGGAATATTTGAAATCTGAGATAAAGGCAGGAGCACATCATAGGGAGAACATGCAAACTCTGTACATCAAACAACTCAGCAAAGAATTAAGGAATCAAGCCAAGAGACAAGCCATATGTCAAATTTCATTATTTTTGGTTAAAGGACCATTTAACAATAGCAGTATTTATATTAGTAGCACAAGGTAATATGACACATTCTTTAATGTACACCACTTTGGAGATTAGTGACAGACCTGTGAAAGGAAAAACGATGTAGAGACCATTTTGTTTGAATGGACTGCTCTGATGTCATCATATGGGAAAAGCTACAGTCATATACTATACATATAATACAAAAAAATAACTATTTATTACAGAAAATGCACCTGAGATGATGGATCTTATTTGTCATGTATTTATTTATTGTTATTGACTGTTTGATTGTTAACTGGAGTAGTAGTCTGATCTATTGTATACCCATTTCTGCCATAGCCAAAGAGATTACAAAGGAGAAAGTCTAAAGTAGTTACAAAGCAAAGTTACAGAAACACAAACGGGAGCACTACAGAATCCTGAAAACCCAAAATCCTGAAGACCAAAACCTTGAAACCAAAATCTCAAAAGTTCAAAATACTGAAAACTCAAAATAGTGAAAACACACAGGATACCAGCACTTACTATATTCCAGCACAAGTACATACAGAAACAAACAAAGCACAAACCATATTACTCTTCTCCAAGTATATATAAATATATCAACTCTGAGATTGCACTCAGTATAGTGAAGTGCAATCTTAGAGTTGATATATTTAAGTAGCAGAGGGTGTGGGGGTGTAGGGGGGCTTGCCCCCTGCATATAATTGAAGGGTAATATGTTTCTGTATGTACTTGTGGTGTAATATAGTAAGTGTTGGCATCCTGTGTGTTTTCAGTATTTTGAGTTTTCAGTATTTTGAACTTTCAAGATTTTGGTCTCAGGATTTTGGTCTTCAGGATTTTGGGCTTTCAGAATTCTGCAGCAGTCCCACACAAACATATGACAGAGTTTCAAATGTAAGACATCTCATGGTAAGGTTTAGTTATGTAATGGCGCAAGCATAGTAGACAGGTTTAAGGGAACTACCACTGCACTGAGTACATGACACACATCACATGTCAGGGGTTGGGATGGTGGTCTAATGGTTAAGGTGTTTCCTTTCAAACACAAGGTACAGGGTTTGAGTCTCACAAGGGATACTTGGCTAGGCTTAAAATGGCTCACAAGGGCAATTAGCCTAGTACTAACCTATGAACATAGTCAAACAGTATAAATTATTAAATGCACACGTACCGATCAGACTCATTCCCTATAGCAGAATTTAATTTGTTGCCATAAAGAGATTAGAGAACTGGGGTTTCAGCAGAAGGAGATAAAGATGTATGGTAGATAGAGGAGAAGTAGTTTTGAGTTTATGTTAATAGTTAATTGTTGAAATAAGAGCAAGTTGCTGTCTATGGTAAAAAGGTAATGACATTTTCTCTGAATGTTTTGAAGATTGACTTCTGCACTGTTATCCTTTGTTTAATTCCTGATCTAGTTTGCTAAGAAATCCCATGTGAGGGGCCATACCACCACAAAGGCTTATCTATCTATGGGCAATGTATGTTGGTCATGTGATCACAGGGTCCTTCCTCCTGGCATCTTGAGACTTGTTTAACTATGCATAATGTGCTTTGGTCATGTGATGGTTGTGATGCTGCCAGCCCAGCTAGCTGGAATTTTGTAAATAGTTCTATGTCATTTGGGAATATTACTATGATTTATACAGAGCTGTATGTTATGTACTGAGCTTCAAGAATGTAACCACAGTGTACACTACTGGAAAAGAACAGAAATGTATATAAACTATATACCTGCACAAATGTATGTTTTAATAGTAGAAGCTGGAACATGCAGAGTTAACTTACAAAACTTCAAGAAAATAAGTTGAAAAGTAAAGTGTTTTACGATTGTATTATCTCAGTTTCAGTGCAGCAAGCAGACACAATGTCTAGAGCTAGAGATTTTACTATTGTCTTGAAACAGAAATAATTACTAGGTTTCAAATGTAAAAGCATTTTATTGCTATATAACTTCCAAGTTCTGCAAACTTCTGAGAGATATGTACTTCTCACATAGAGATATTAAAATTACATTAGTTTCTGTTAGCCTGGGAACTGAAGGCAGGTGACAAATAGTGATGTCATCCAGGCTAACCCAACAGTAATATGTGATATTAATTTAAGAACTCTCTCAGAGAGGGAGGCTGTACATTTTATATCTTGTCTTGGACCGGGAAACCTCCTTTCATCAGTATTTGTCTTGCTCTGTAAATAAGTTATTTAGGGCATATTATTTTTAAGATATAGATATGAATATAGAAAAGATTAATTTCAATTTATGTATTTATTTGAGACTGTCCTGTAATGTTTTTTTTTAAATATTTACTGTGATTCTGAACTCTGTAGTTACTGTGCTGTTTGAGTATTGTCTTGTTCTTTTATTATTTATTTTTAAATATAATTAAACCTTTTAATTGTGGCTGGTTTGTTTAGAGATATTTAAGCTTTTACAGTACTTGTACACGTATTTGGTGACACTGTATAGGCCACTCCAATAGCCTTGCACTTGGTCACACTTACCATTTGGATAATAGTAACATTACACAGTAGGATTGGAAACCCTTTGTAAGGGCCTTGGAGTAGTTGATAAGTAGTGGTTGGTGGCAGTGGTAACTACCTTATAGCCTGGGCATAGCTATTAAATCTGTGCCAGCCTTCCCCAGGAGTGTTTGTGTGTTTGTATATAAATCAAATCTCAAAGTGTGTATGTGTGTGTGTGTGTGTGTGTGTGTGTGTGTGTGTGTGTGTGTGTGTGTGTGTGTGTGTGTGTCTGTGTGAGAGTCAGCTACTTGGGCAGGGATACAAAGCACTGTTTGGACATAGAGGGTGCTGGCAATTTTGGTTTGACCACTCGGCTGAGATCTTAACCCTATAGCTGTGCCAATAGAGAGTCTTATTGGGGATCTGGTGAAAGAGGGTGAAACCAACCCCAGATTGACTGTGATCACTGTGTGCTCTTAAGGGCAATTGTGCTTTACTGTGTGTGCACTTGTCATCCTCCCAGTGTGTACGTCCCTCACTAGTGCTAATGGTGAGGACTGAGGTTCCTTGATTACTGGGTCAGTGTAGGGGCATCACAATGGTAATCACATAAAGTGATGTTTAGTTTGTCTGACAGTAAAGGGCAACAGTCCAGGTGAAGAAGTTTGAATAATGATGCCCTGCTTACAATGGGGAGCCATCCTGCCTTTAATAGATATCAGTGATGCATAGAGTATCTTAATAATTAAATGCACCTGTGTATTTTGTTATGGGTTGTATGCGGTAGCTTTGTACTGTGCAGCAAACTCAAGGTAACTCGTAGCGAGTTGTAGTGTATTTTTGATTTCAGTAAATTGATCTAGACTATGGATTATAAAGACTGAAATTCAACACTGTGCCATTTAAAACTTTTCATTGTGTACTTTAAGTGAAATAACTGATGTCTAAGTATCTGTATATCTGTGTTTCACTAATGGGGTAATTCACTGGGTAAAAATAATTTCACCTCAGTAATTTCCCTCAGCTTCTGTACTGTACCAAAAAGTACTGAAGATATTTTCTGAATTTTGACATTAAGGTTATTTTTAGCAATGTCAGTGTCTGTAAAACTATGCCTGTTTTTCACTTGTCACCCTGAGCAGAACTAGATTATATGGGCAAAGTATTATCTGGGGTCTTAGAAAATTAAGCCACAAGTAATCAATAAAAAATAAGTCGGTTGTAGCTTTGAACAGTGACCCCTGTATGACTGCTGCACAGAATGTATCACGTTCTGAAATTATGCTGACGTATAAGATGTTCTGTTAAGTCAGAAACACCAGTACTGTAAACAGCCCAAAGTCTGTGGTTTCACAGATTATGCTTATTTTATTTTATTTTATTTGCATTCGTTTATCAGGAAAGTCCAAGTGGGTAATGAACCTTTTTTCAGTGGAGGCTTAGAGAGAAAAGCTCCAGAGTTAACAATAGTACAAGAAACAGAATTATACAAACAGAAACATAAAATAGTGCATAAAACAAAATAAAAAAAATACATAAATCTTTGGCACTCATTGTTGGTAACCTGCATACATTGCTTCTTAAAGCTATGGTATTAGGGAGAGACCAGATGTATCAATGTATCCCTGAAGCTGAGTATATACTAGTTTTTTTTTAATAATCTTTGCTACCTACCTAATATTTATCATAGGATGGAAATATCTTGGGACAACAAGGCTGTTTCCATTTTCCATTTGGATACTGACTGCAAATTTTAAGACTCATGAGACAAATGATAGATTTATAAATGTGAAAATAGCATTAAGATAAGTTGTGTTGACAGTTTAAGGCAATCATAGTGAATTTCAGTGTATATTTTTCCTTTAACTGACATCTTAAGCAACTATCTACCTTTTGAATGGATACAATTTTAAGAAAGAATTCAAGCAAGAGTCGGTAAGTCATTACAACGGTTACTGGTTAAATAGTTAGTCTGAACAATAGTGTTCTTCCTTAAAGCTTCTATCAAATGCAGCATAATGCTTCACTATAGCTACAAAAGGAGGGCCCTACTGAAATATTTGCATGCGTAATGCTGAGTGCCAACAGACAAAAAAAATCTTGCTTCTCCAGAAGAGTGAATCTTGACAAACGCTCTTCTCCTTTAAACCTCTTTTTTGAAGGGGGCAAGCCCCGATGTGGGGGGGATGGCTACATCCTGAATGTAAATATACCAACTCCAAGATCACCATACCTCAGAAGAAAAGGGAATATTCTGGGAAATGGCCATCTTATACTTAACAAATGCAAGTCAACGATTTTGGCCATTAGCTCTCTCTCTAATGGCATTTTCTCTAACAGGTACCAATGTTTTAAATGATTAACTACAAATGGTCATTGTTGTTGGAGGCTTTGAAACTTTGTTTCAGTAGTAAGGCAATCTATAATTATATTTCACCCTCTGCTGATACATGAGAAATTCAGGTTTACCCGGTTGTAGATAGACGGGTTAGAGACTCATATAAAAGGCTATGTGGGGGTGGATATAAGGCAATGAGGCCATGAAAACAATCATCTCTGGTCTATGTGTTTGTGTTTCATACTATGTTTAACCTTCTTAAGGACTAAAATTGCATTTCCTAAAAATTAAAAAAATCGACTGAGGAGAATTCCCAAGTTATCACTCTTATATTTGAGGTTTGCTGTAGATGCACATAGTATGAATACTGAGTCTGATAATGTGTATTTATTTGTTAGCAGTAAAAAGGGATTGATGGGAAGTGTAACGAAAAAGTCGACAATTAAAAAATTCTGCATATAGTATCACGGTGTGCAGTAAGGGCATTATTAGTAGTATCTCAATACGCAGTAAGGGCATTCCTAGTAGTATCACAATGAGCAGTAAGGACATTGTTAGCAGAATCACAATGAGCAGTAAGGGCATTGTTAGCAGTATCTCAGTGCGCAGTAAGGGCATTACTAGTAGTATCTCAGTGTGCAGTAAACACATTGATAGCAGTATCTCAGTGCGCACTAAACTAATTGTTAGCAGTATCTCAATACGCAGTAATGGCATTGCTAGTAGTATCTCAGTGTGCAGTAAAGGCATTGATAGCAGTATCTCAGTGCGCAGTAAAGGCATTGAGAGCAGTATCACAGTGCGCAGTAAGGAAATTGTTAGCAGTATCTCAGTGCACAGTAAAGGCACTGTTAGCAGTATCTCATTGCGAAGTAAGGGTATTGTTAGCAGTATCTCAGTGCACAGTAAGGGCATTGTTAGCAGTATATCAATATGCAGTAATGGCATTGCCAGTAGTATCTCAGTGCACAGTAAGGGCATTGTTAGCAGTATCTCAGTGCACAGTAAAGGCATTGTTAGCAGTATCTCAGTGTGCAGTAAGGGTATTGTTAGCAGTATCTCAGTGCGCAGTAAGGGTATTGTTAGCAGTATCTCAGTGCGCAGTAAGGGCATTGTTAGTAGTATTTCAGTACACATTAAGGGCATTGTTAGCAGTATCTCAGTGTGCAGTAAGGGCATTGTTAGAAGTATCTAAGTGCGCAGTAAGGACACTACTAGCAGTACATCAGTGCACAGTAAGGGCATTGTTAGCAGTATCTCAGTGCGCAGTAAGGGCATTGTTAGCAGTATCTCAGTGTGCAGTAAAGGCATTGTTAGCAGTATCTCAGGGCACAGGAAGGGTATAGTTAGCAGTATCTCAGTGTGGAGTAAAGGCATTGTTAGCAGTATCTCAGTGTGCAGTAAAGGTATTGGTAGCAGTATCTCAATGCGCATTAAGGACATTGTTAGTAGTATCTCAGTGCACAGTAAGGACATTGTTAGCAGTATCTCAGTGCGCAGTAAAGGCATTGTTAGCAGTATCTCAGTGTGCAGTAAGGGTATTGTTAGCAGTATCTCAGTAAGCAGTAAGGACATTGTCAGTAGTATTTCAGTGCGCAGTAAAGGCATTGTTAGCAGTATCTCAGTGAGCAATAAGGGCATTGTTAGCAGTATCTCAGTGCGCAGTAAAGGTATTGTTAGCAGTATTTCAGTGAGCACAAAGGGTATTGTTAGCAGTATCTCAGTGTGCAGTAAAGGCATTGTTAGTAACTCAGTGCACAGTAAGGCTATTGTTAGAAGTATCTCAGTGTGCAGTAAGGACATTGTTAGCAGTATCTCAGTGCACAGTAAGGCTATTGTTAGAAATATCACAGTGCGCAGTAAGGGTATTGTTAGTAGTATCTCAGAGTGCAGTAAAGGCATTATTAGCAATATCGCAGGGTGCAGTAAGGGCATTGTTAGTTGTATCTCAGTGCGAAGTAAGGGTTTTTTAGCAGAATCTCAGTGCGCAGTAAAGACATTGTTAGCAGTATCTCAGTGCACAGTAAGGGTATTGTTAGCAGTATCTCAGTGTGCAGTAAGGACATTGTTAGCAGTATCTCAGTGCACAGTAAAGGCATTGTTAGTAGTATCACAGTACACAGAAAGGACATTGTTAGCAGTATCTCAGTGTGCAGTAAAGGAATTGTTAGCAGTATCTCAGTGTACAGTAAGGGCATTGTCAGTAGTATCTCAGTGTGTAGTAAAGGCATTGTTAGCAGTATCTCATTGTGCAGTAAGGGCATTGTCAGTAGTATCACAGTGTGCAGTAAGGACATTGTTAGCAGTATCTCAGTGCACAGTAAGAACATTGTTAGCAGTAACTCTGTGCACAGTAAGGGTATTGTTAGCAGTATCTCAGTGCGCAGTAAGGGTATTGATAGCAGTATCCCAGTGTGCAGTAAGGGCATTGTTAGCAGTATCTCAATATGCAGTAAAGGCATTGTTAGCAGTATCTCACTGTGCAGTAAAGGCATTGATAGCAGTATCTCAGTGCGAAGTAAGGGCATTGTTAGCAGTATCTCAGTGCATAGTAAGAGAATTGTTAGCAGTATCTTAGTGCGCAGTAAGGGCATTGTTAGCAGTATCTCAGTCCGCAGTAAGGGCATTGTTAGCAGTATCTCAGTGCGCACAAAGGGCATTGTTAGCAGTATCTCAGTGTGCAGTAAGGGCATTGTTAGAAGTATGTAAGTGTGCAGTAAGGAAATTACTAGCAGTACCTCACTGCACAGTAAGGGGATTGTTAGCAGTATCTCAATGCAAAGTAAGGGCATTGTTAACAGTATCTCAGTGCACCATAAGGGAATTGTTAGCAGTATCTCAGTGTGGAGTAAGGGCATTGTTAGCAGTATCTCAGTGCGCAGTAAGGGCATTGTTAGCAGTATCTCAGTCCGCAGTAAAGGCATTGTTAGCAGTATTTCAATGTGCAGTAAGGTCATTGTTAGAAGTATGTAAGTGCGCAGTAAGGACATGACTAGCAGTACCTCACTGCACAGTAAGTGCATTGTTAGCAATATCTCAGTGCGCAGTAAGGACATTGTTAGAGGTATCTCAGTGCACAGTCAAGGCATTGTTAGCAGTTTCTCAGGGCGCAGGAAGGGTATTGTTAGCAGTATCTCAGAATGGAATAAAGGCACTGTTAGCAGTATCTCAGTGTGCAGTAAAGGCATTGCTAGCAGTATCTCAGTGTGCAGTAAATGAATTGTTAGCAGTATCTCAATACGCAGTAATGGCATTGCTAGTAGTATCTCAGTGCGCAGTAAAGGCATTGATAGCAATATCTCAGTGCACAGCAATGGTGTTCTTAGCAGTATCTCAGTGCACAGTAAGAGCATTGTTAGCAATATCTCAGTGCGAAGTAAGGGTATTGTTAGCACTATCTCAGTGCACAGTAAGTACATTGTTAGCAGTATCTCAGTGCGCACAAAGGGCATTGTTAGTAGTATCTCAGTGTGCAGTAAAGGCATTGTTAGAAGTATCTAAGTGCGCAGTAAGGACACTACTAGCAGTACATCAGTGCACAGTAAGGGCATTGTTAGCAGTATCTCAGTGCGCAGTAAGGACATTGTTAGCAGTATCTCAGTGTGCAGTAAGGGAATTGTTAGCAGTTTCTCAGGACTCAGGAAGGGTATTGTTAGCAGTATCTCAGAGTGGAATAAAGGCATTGTTAGCAGTATCTCAGTGTGCAGTAAAGGCATTGCTAGCAGTATCTCAGTGTGCAGTAAAGGTATTGTTAGCAGTATCTCAATGCGCAATAAGGGTATTGTTAGCAGTATCTCAGTGCACACAAAGGGCATTGTTAGTAGTATCTCAGTGCACAGTAAGGGCATGGTTAGCAGTATCTCAATGCGCAGTAAAGTCATTCTTAGCAGTATCTCAGTGCGCAGTAAGGGTATTGTTAGCAGTATCTCAGTAAGCAGTAAGGACATTGTCAGTAGTATTTCAGTGCGCAGTAAAGGCATTGTTAGCAGTATCTCAGTGCGCAGTAAAGGCATTGTTAGCAGTATCTCGGTGTGCAGTAAAGGCATTGTTAGCAGTATTTCAGTGAGCAGAAAGGGTATTGTTTGCATTATCTCAGTGCGCAGTAATGGCATTGTTAGTATCTCAGTGCACAGTAAGGCTATTGTTAGAAGTATCACAGTGTGCAGTAAGGACATTGTTAGCAGTATCTCAGTGTGCAGTAAAGGCATTGTTAGCAGTATCTCAGTGCGCAGTAAGGACATTGTTAGCAGTATCACAGTGTGCAGTAAGGGTATTGTTAGTAGTATCTCAGTGCGCAGTAAAAGCATTATTAGCAATATCGCAGGGCACAGTAAGGGCATTGTTAGTTGTATCTCAGTGCGAAGTAAGGGTATTTTTAGCAGAATCTCAGTGCACAGTAAAGACATTGTTAGCAGTATCTCAGTGCACAGTAAGGGTATTGTTAGCAGTATCTCAGTGCACAGTAAAGGCATTGTTAGTAGTATCACAGTACACAGAAAGGACATTGTTAGCAGTATCTCAGTGTGCAGTAAAGGAATTGTTAGCCGTATCTCAGTGTACAGTAAGGGCATTGTCAGTAGTATCTCAGTGTGTAGTAAAGGCATTGTTAGCAGTATCTCATTGTGCAGTAAGGGCATTGTCAGTAGTATCACAGTGTGCAGTAAGGACATTGTTAGCATTATCTCAGTGCACAGTAAAGACATTGTTAGTAGTATCTCTCTGTGCACAGTAAGGATATTGTTAGCAGTATCTCAGTGCGCAGTAAGAACATTGTTAGCAGTAACTCTGTGCACAGTAAGGGTATTGTTAACAGTATCTCAGTGCGCAGTAAGGACATTGTTAGCAGTATCTCAGTGTGCAGTAAAGGCATTGTTAGCAGTATCTCACTGTGCAGTAAAGGCATTGACAGCAGTATCTCAGTGCGAAGTAAGGGCATTGTTAGCAGTATCTCAGTGCATAGTAAGAGCATTGTTAGCAGTATCTTAGTGCGCAGTAAGGGCATTGTTAGCAGTATCTCAGTCCGCAGTAAGGGTATTTTTAGCAGTATCTCAGTGCGCACAAAGGGCATTGTTAGCAGTATCTCAGTGTGCAGTAAGGGCATTGTTAGAAGTATGTAAGTGTGCAGTAAGGAAATTACTAGCAGTACCTCACTGCACAGTAAGGGGATGGTTAGCAGTATCTCAATGCGAAATAAGGGCATTGTTAACAGTATCTTAGTGCGCCATAAGGGAATTGTTAGCAGTATCTCAGTGTGGAGTAAAGGCATTGTTAGCAGTATCTCAGTGTGCAGTAAGGACATGACTAGCAGTACCTCACTGCACAGTAAGGGCATTGTTAGCAATATCTCTGTGCGCAGTAAGGACATTGTTAGAGGCATTTCAGTGCACAGTTAAGGCATTGTTAGCAGTTTCTCAAGGCGCAGGAAGGGTATTGTTAGCAGTATCTCACAGTGGAATAAAGGCATTGTTAGCAGTATCTCAGTGTGCAGTAAAGGCATTGCTGGCAATATCTCAGAGTGCAGTAAAGGTATTGTTAGCAGTATCTCAATAAACATTAAGGGTATTTTTAGCACTATCTCAGTGCACAGTAAGTACATTGTTAGCAGTATCTCAGTGTGCAGTAAAGGCATTGTTAGCAGTATCTCAGTGCACAGTAAGGACATTGTTAGCAGTATCTCAGTGCGCAGTAAAGTCATTCTTAGCAGTATCTCAGTGCACAGTAAGGGTATTGTTAGCAGTATCTCAGTGCACAGTAAAGGCATTGTTAGCAGTATTAAACTTCAAATAAAATCGCAGGAACACTCGGCTGCTTCCAAAACCAAATATCTTCCAAAACTCAACAATTCAAAGAACAATAACTCCCAGTAACCAAGGAACGTTCTTTATTTTATATCCAGTGAGCGCTTTCACCCATGAGGGCTTCTTCAGACTGTACAAAGTGTAGCATAAAGCACAGCCTTAAATAATCATGACTCATTAAACAATCAACATTCAATTTAAAATTTAAACAGACAGTTAAACTGGTATCCATAGCTAAAACTACATAAAAATGCTATCTATTGCTAAAACTTAATAAAAACATAGAGTATAGCTTATGTTCATGTAAATTATTCATATTGCCATATGTCAATAAGTGTTGAGAATATATACTACTTTAACATAGTTAACTTAACTTGCAAGCATTATTCTTTAAAACTTTTTTCAGTAAGCATTGCTGTCAATGGTGTTTACAACAAACAACCACTTGATGGCAGCATTGTTATGACCATGCCTGACAAATATGAACTTCCAATTTTAATACTCATGGAAGAAACTTCATGTCATTCCTGTGTAAGCATTCCTCATATATTGTTCTAATCTAAACAAAATCTATACTAAATAACAATGTTTATTAAAACGTAACATTAAAAACAAATCAATGTACCATGTATGTGTAAATACGGTGTATACTGAACAAACTACACCTGTTAAACCTTGAGACTAAAATCACCATCCACTACTGCATTTATGTTCTAGTGGAATATATGTACGTTGTCATCATTATGATATATACTTCTTGGTAAAGTAGTCTCATGTTATGTCTGAAACATCTAATAAAATCTATACTTATGATGCCTCTAGAATGCTCTCTTTAATCCCCTCTTCTTGAGAAAGGGATAGATGTTAATTTTATCATTTAAGCCCGGGGGGTGATCTGCTTTGCAACGAATAATCCATCTAGTTTCATATTCAAGAGTGGTAGTCTCTATGTCACCTCCTCTCAAAGTGCGTATGACGTTCTGTATAATACAGAACTTAAAAGTATGATGTCTACCTTTCTTAGTTACATGTCTGGCCAGAGCATTCCTATCATCACATCTCCTTATTGCATAATTATGTTCCCTAATTCTCTCTCTTAGCTCTCTGTTAGTTTTCCCTATGTAGAAAGCCGTGCAGGCTAGACATCGAGCTAAATATACAACATTTTCAGTCCTGCAAGTAGTGCCAGTGTGGAATGTGAAAATGTGTCCTGTAGTGGGTAACTTAAATTGTGTGTCTGTATTAATATATTCACATTGATTACAATTATGACAAGGAGTGGTGTTAGTGAGATGAGTTGTATGTTTATTCATGGTCTTGTGACATAATGTCCTCTTCAAATTATTCTTATTTTTGTAACTAAATCTAGGTAGGTCACTCACTAAACTGCTAACGTCATCATCTATTTTTAAGAGATGCCAGTGCCTAGTTAGTATATCCCTGACTTCTGCAATGTCCTTTGTATAATGCATGGATATACTGACAGTTGAGTTCTTAACATCTTGTGTATTGTCTTCTCCATCTATATTATTTACATTGTTCGAAAAATATGGACGTGCTCTTGTCTCTCTTAATTTATAGACATCATCAATTGTTTTGTCAATGTCAATGACTTCATAAGACCTCTCTAGTAATCTGTCCTTGAGTCCTGCTAACTCTTCTAAATAGCCAGATTCAGTGGGATTAAGCCTGGATGCTCTCATGACTTGTCCTTTAATGATGTTATCAAAAATGTGCTTAGGATGCATACTGCTCCTATGTAAAACTGAATTCCTGAAACACTCTTTCCTGTGTATTGATGTATTAATGATGCCATTACTTAACTTAATTATATTTACATCTAGGAAAGATATATATTCCATGGAATATGACATGGTGAACTTTAAAAATGACGTCAAATTATTCACTTCCCTCTCAAATTCTAACAAGTCACTAAGTGTTCCTTTCCATACCAGGAAGAGGTCGTCCACAAATCTTTTGTAGAAGACAACACTATTCTTAAAGGAAGGGAGATGAAACAACTCTTCATTCTCCCATTCAGCCATTACTATGTTGGCGTAGCTATTGGCACAGGATGTGCCCATAGCTACGCCATCTTTCTGTATGTATAATGTTTCATTGAAAATAAAAACGTTATTTTCTATAATAATTTCCAGAAACATAGTAAGGAGTTCGATAAATTGATTATCCATGTCTGTATATTTCCTAAGGTAGTTTGAAACACTATTAATGCCTACTTCATTGGGAATAACCGTGAAAAGGCTTTTTACATCCAGGGTCACTAAACAGAGTTCTTCAACATCATTCTCATTAGAGAGATATTCATATAATTCAAGAAGGAACTGCTTACTGTCTTTCAAGATGTTAGCATTGCTCTCCAGTACTTTCCTCAGGTGTTGTTCTACAAAAAGGGAGAATGGTTCTGTCAACCATCCACGTCCTGAGACAATCGGTCTCATGGGAGGGTTGTGGAGTCCTTTGTGTATTTTAGGGAGACCCTTCAGAATAGGGATTAATGGGTGTTGGACTTTGAGATACATATAAAAGTCTTTCCTGATTAAGTTACTTTTGACAAGGTCCTCAAGTGTATCATATACTCTGAAGATTCTTGTAATCACTTCATTGATGTTCAATACCTGATAACTGCCTTCATTAATCAACATGTCATTCATGTTCCCAATATAATGTTCCGTACTCATAACAACTAGTGGTCCTCCCTTGTCCGCTGGTACTATTACTATGCTGTCGTCTTCTTTAAGTTTCTGTAAAGCATTTCTCTGTTTAAAAGTCAAGTTATTCTTGTTGTGTTTGTTCCCCTGGCCAGATTTCCTATTGGTATAGTACTCATATAGGTCATTCTCCACTAGTCTCAAATATGTGTCAATAACAGGATGCAAAGGAGGGGAGTATGTGCTGACAGGTTTAAATACATTCACTGCTCTATCCCTATCATTCTGACCATAATCAAGTTTCAATTGAAGCTTTCTAACAAACATTCTCACATCGATGATTGTATCTGTGTGCTCACTCATTCTGCTAGGTATGAATGATAGACCTTTCTCTAATACTTCTTTTTCATCAGAGCCTAATTCTTTATGTGATAAGTTTATAACTAATGATTCCCTCCCTTTGTCCACATTTTCTTTAGGGTAGGTCCCACTTGATTGGGTTCCATGTATTTTCTTTTTTGCCTCCCCCTGCTCATGGAGCGCGAGCGCCCTTGGAGTTGAGGGGACTGGATAGGGTAAGGGACCTCTTGTATTGAGACTCTACCCTCTTTATCTTTCCCTTGCTCTATTGTTGTCTCTTTCTTTCTCACTATTGGCACCCCTCCATTCTTAGTGTTAATATTGTTCACAATATCTTTCACATTAGAATTGGAAGCACCTGAGAGATTCTCAATGTGTTTACTAGGTATTTTATTATGTATAACAATGGGGTAAAGATTTGAATTGCTATTCACTGGCCCATCTGTGTTGGTCATAATGTCATTTTCATGCAATACATTCTCATTTAAGTTAGTTTTAGTAAGTTCAGCAGTATCATTCAGTCTTAAATTAGTTGTGTTATTATTGTCAGCATTAACATTGTCAGTATTCGTAACTCTCCTCACACTAGTGTCCCTTCTCATAGTCCTGGGCCAAGTGAACACATGGCCGTTTTTAAAGTCCAGGGTATCTCTTTCAATTTTAGATTTTTTCTGATTAAAAAGTCTAGTTTCAAAAAGAAACACATTGTCCATCATTCGATCTAGACCCATTGTAGCCTGAGGTATATTGTATGTGGCAACTATGGTTTGATGCAAAGCAGTCACTTTTTCACGTAATAAATCTTCCTCCGGTTTATGGAAGTCTATGAGAAGCTTCATATAGTTGAAGCTTAAATCAATGTTTAATTTCTGCCATTTTAAAAGAAGTTCTGGAAAATGATTACCTGTGGTAGGCATTTTCAAAACTCGCAATCCTCTGGGGATAATCCGTTTTTCTATACAGGCTTCGAAGTGCTGCCGTTGCAGTTGTAGTCTCTTGAGCTTCAAAAAATCCGCCTCTAGCGTATCCAAGTCTTCCGATAGCTTCAGGAGTTCTTCCGTACTACCTTCGGATCCAGTATCACCACCATTGGGTTCAAAAAGTAACAGTTTATTCTCGCTTCCTCCTACGCACTTACGGAACCTTCCTAACATCCGATCAGAT
Source organism: Protopterus annectens (assembly GCF_019279795.1). Classification (NCBI taxonomy): domain Eukaryota; kingdom Metazoa; phylum Chordata; order Ceratodontiformes; family Protopteridae; genus Protopterus; species Protopterus annectens. The sequence goes on from NC_056726.1 coordinate 1,087,003,792, forward strand.
GAGGAGTTGACTTCTGGCGTGTACGCCAGTTCGATGTCATCACAGGTCGCCAAACAAGCCATGTTCTCGGGGCAGGAACAAGATAAAGTGAAATAACAATCAGATGCAACGCTCCGACCCAGAAAACAGTGTTCCCACTAAAATAAATCAGAATTAAACTTCAAATAAAATCGCAGGAACACTCGGCTGCTTCCAAAACCAAATATCTTCCAAAACTCAACAATTCAAAGAACAATAACTCCCAGTAACCAAGGAACGTTCTTTATTTTATATCCAGTGAGCGCTTTCACCCATGAGGGCTTCTTCAGACTGTACAAAGTGTAGCATAAAGCACAGCCTTAAATAATCATGACTCATTAAACAATCAACATTCAATTTAAAATTTAAACAGACAGTTAAACTGGTATCCATAGCTAAAACTACATAAAAATGCTATCTATTGCTAAAACTTAATAAAAACATAGAGTATAGCTTATGTTCATGTAAATTATTCATATTGCCATATGTCAATAAGTGTTGAGAATATATACTACTTTAACATAGTTAACTTAACTTGCAAGCATTATTCTTTTAAAACTTTTTTCAGTAAGCATTGCTGTCAATGGTGTTTACAACAAACAACCACTTGATGGCAGCATTGTTATGACCATGCCTGACAAATATGAACTTCCAATTTTAATACTCATGGAAGAAACTTCATGTCATTCCTGTGTAAGCATTCCTCATATATTGTTCTAATCTAAGCAAAATCTATACTAAATAACAATGTTTATTAAAACGTAACATTAAAAACAAATCAATGTACCATGTATGTGTAAATACGGTGTATACTGAACAAACTACACCTGTTAAACCTTGAGACTAAAATCACCATCCACTACTGCATTTATGTTCTAGTGGAATATATGTACGTTGTCATCATTATGATATATACTTCTTGGTAAAGTAGTCTCATGTTATGTCTGAAACATCTAATAAAATCTATACTTATGATGCCTCTAGAATGCTCTCTTTAATCCCCTCTTCTTGAGAAGCAGTATCTCAGTGGAAATAAGGACATTGATAGTAGTATCTCAGTATGCAGTAAGGGTATTGTTAGCAGTATCTCAGTGCACAGTAAAGGCATTTTTAGCATTATCTCAGTGCACAGTAAGGACATTGTTAGTAGTATCTCAATGTGAAATAAGGGTATTGTTAGCAGCATCTCAGTGTGCAGTAAGGACATTGTTAGCAGTATCTCAGTGCGCAGTAAAGGCATTGTTAGCAGTATCTCAGTGTGCATTAAAGGGATTGTTAGCAGTTTCTCAGTGTGCAGTAAGGTTATTGCTAGGAGTTTGTCAGTGGGCAGTAAAGGCAATGTTAGCAGTATCTCTGTGCACAATAAGTGCAGTGTTAGCATTATCTCTGTGCACAGTAAGGACATTGTTAGCAGTATCTCAGTGCACAGTAATGGCATTGATAGCAGTATCTCAGTGCGCAGTAAGGACATTGTTAGTATCTCAGTGCGCAGTAAGGGTCTTGTTTGCAGTATCTCAGTGTGCAGTAAGGGAATTATAAGCAGTATCTCAGGGCACAGTAAGGGCATTGTTAATAGTATCTCAGTTTGCAGTAAGGGTATTTCTAGCAGTATCTTAGTGTGCAGTAAGGACATTGTTAGCACTATCTCAGTGTGCAGTAAGGGTATTGTTAGCAGTACCTCACTGCACAGTAAGGGCATTGTTAGCAGTGTCTCAGTGTGCAGTAAAGGCATTGTTAGTAGTATCCCAGTGCACAGAAAGGACATTGTTAGCAGTATCTCAGTGTGCAGTAAAGGAATTGTTAGCAGTATCTCAGTATGCAGTAAGGGCATTGACAGTAGTATCTCAGTGTGTAGTAAAGGTATTGTTATCTGTATCTTATTGTGCATTAAGGGCATTGTTAGTAGTATCACAGTGTGCAGTAAGGACAATGTTAGCATTATCTCAGTGTGCAGTAATGGCATTGTTAGTAGTATCTCATGCGCAGTAAGGACATTGTTAGCAGTATGTCAGTGCACAGTAAGAACATTGTTAGCAGTAATGGTGTGCAGTAAAGGCATTATTAGCAGTATCTCAGTGCACAGTAATGGTATTGTTAGCAGTATCTCAGTGTGCAGCAAGGGCATTGTTAGTAGTTTCTCATTATGCAGTAAGGGACTTGTTAGCAGCATCTCAGTGTGCAGTAAAGGCACTGTTTACAGTATCTCAGTGCGAAGTAAGGACATTGATAGTAGTATCTCAGTGTGCAGTAAGGGTATTGTTTGTAGTATCCCAGTGCACAGTAAAGGCATTGTTAGCAGAATCTCAGTGCACAGTAAGGGTATTGTTAGCCATTTCTCAGTGGGCAGTAAAGGCATTGTTAGCAGTATATCTGTGTGGAATAAGTGCTTTGTTAGCTTTATCTCTGTGCACAGTAAGGACATTGTCAGCAGTATCTCCATGCACAGTAAAGGCATTGTTAGCAGTATCTCATTGCACAGTAAGGGCATTTTTAGTAGTATCTCACTGCGTAGTAAATGAATTGTTACCAGTATCTCAGTACACAGTAAGGGCATTGTTAGTAGTATCTCAGTACACAGTAAGGGCATTGTTAGCAGTATCTCAGTGCTTAGTAAGGGCATTGTTAGCAGTATCTCAGTGTGCAGTAAGGGCTTTGTTAGCAGAATCTTAGTGCACAGTAAAGGTCTTGTTACCAGTATCTCAGTGCACAGTAAGGGCTTTTTAGCAGTATCTCAGTGCACAGTAAGGGTATTGTTAGCAAAATCTCACTGCACACTAAAGGCATTGTTAGCAGTATCTCAGTGCGGAGTAATGACATTGTTAGCAGTATCTCAGTGTGCAGTAAGGGTATTGTTAGCAAAATCTCACTGCACACTAAAGGCATTGTTAGCAGTATCTCAGTGCGGAGTAATGACATTTTTATCGGTATCTCAGTGTGCAGTAAGTGTATTGTTATCAGTATCTCAGTGTGCAGTAAAGGCGTTGTTAGCTGTATCTCAGTGCACAGTAAAAGTATTGTTAGCAGCATCTCAGTGCGCAGTAAGGACATTGTTAGCAGTATCTCAGTGCACAGTAAAGGCATTTTTAGCATTATCTCAGTGCACAGTAAGGACATTGTTAGTAGTATCTGAATGTGAAATAAGGGTATTGTTAGCAGTATCTCAGTGTGCAGTGAGGACATTGTTAGCCGTATCTCAGTGCGCATTAAGGACATTCTTAGCAGGATCTCAGTGAGCAGTAAAGGCATTGTTAGCAGTTTCTCAGTGAGCAGTAAGGGTATTGCTAGCAGTTTCTCAATGGGCAGTAAAGAAATTATTAGCAGTATCTCTGTGTGCAATAAGTGCTGTGTTAGCATTATCTCTGTGCGCAGTAAGGACATTGTTAGCAGTATCTCTGTGTGCAATAAGTGCTGCATTAGCATTATCTCTGTGTGCAGTTAGGACATTGTTAGCAGTATCTCAGTGCACAGTAATGTCATTGATAGCAGTATCTCAGTGCGCAGTAAGGACATTGTTAGCAGTATCTCAGTGTGCAGTAAGGGTATTGTTAGCAGTATCTCAGGGCGCAGTAAGGGCATTATTAGCAGTATCTCAGGGCACAGTAAGGGCTTTGTTAGTAGCATCTCAGTGTGCAGTATGGGTATTTTTAGCAGTATCTCAGTGTGCAGTAAGGACATTGTTAGCCTTATCTCAGTATGCAGTAAGGGTATTGTTAGCAGTACCTCAGTGCGCAGTAAAGGCATTGTTAGCAGTATCTCAGTGCGCAGTAAAGGCATTGTTAGTAGTATCACAGTGCACAGAAAGGACATTGTTAGCAGTATCTCAGTGTGCAGTAAAGAAATTGTTAGCAGTATCTCAGTGTGCAGTAAGGGCATTGACAGTAGTCTCTCAGTGTGTAGTAAAGGTATTGATCAGTATCTCGTTGTGCAGTAAGGCATTGTTAGTAGTATCACAGTGTGCAGTAAGGACATTGTTACCATTATCTCAGTGCGCAGTAATGGCATTGTTAGAAGTATCTCATGCGCAGTAAGGACATTGTTAGCAGTATCTCAGTGTGCAGTAAGAACATTGTTAGCAGTAACTGTGTGCAGTAAAGGCATTGTTAGCAGTATCTCATTGCACAGTAAGGGTATTTTTATTTATTTTATTTTATTTTACATTCATTGACTGGGCTAGCCTAACTGGATACATGTCCATTTTCAGTAGAGGCCCGGGGAGAAAAGCTCCAGGAAAAAACATGCAAAAATTAAAAAAGTAACAACAAAAAAGTAGCAATTGTTTCAAAAATGAATTAAAAACTCAAAAATATTTTTTTTTTCAAAAGATGCGCATAGTTATACAACTCAAAGTGACAATAATAATATTTAAGTAACATAGATTTATATGCAGGACATAGTCTATAGAGGCATTATAGGGAGGATTCTAGTGGATATAGTCGGAAAAAGAGAGTTAAGAATGAAAGTTAGTCAGGGTTGGTACAGGAGCATAATTAGTGGTTATTAAGATATAGTTTTAGATTCCTTTTAAAAAGTGGGAGATAGGTCTGAGATGTAAGGTCATGTGGTAGTTGATTCCATACTTTTCCAACAGAGAGAACAAGGAGTCGCCTGATGAGATTTTTGATTTGGTACTATTAATTAACATTTTGTTTGAGGTGCGTACAATCTTGAGGTTATTATATGGTATAATGAGGGTAGAGAGTATTGGAACGTTGCTGTGTTGATACAGGGTTTTATGGGCTATTGTAAGTTGGTGAAATCAAAGCTGGCTAAGAAATTCTAACCAGCCTATTTGTTTTAGGTTCATACAGTGGTGAGTTCTGAAAGGAGAGCTTGTAGCAAATCTAGCAATATTGATGTATGATATAGCTAGTTTGCTGAGGTTAATTTTAGAGAGGTTGGTGTATATGGGAGAAGCATAGAATAGGGTTGAGATTAGGTGGGTTCTGGCTATAGCGGTCTTAGCTGCTGGTATAAGAAAAGGTTTGATTCTGTAGAGGGATCCTTGTTTTCTGTTAACTGATTTTATTGTGGTATTTATGTGAGTATCAAAGTTTAGGTTATGGTCAATTGTAATTCCTAAGAGTTTGGTGGTAGGGTCAGGAGAAATAAGAGTACTATTGTTGGATGTAAGAGTGATATGTAGAGGGGTGGACTTTTGGGTAGGTGTGAAGAGTAAAAGTTTAGTTTTTTTGCGATTGAGAAGGAGGCAGTGGTTAGAAAACCATTGTTCTACAGTGTTGAAAGCTTTTTGTGTAAGAGACTGAAGTTTAGCCTGGGATGCGGCTGAACAGATTATAGTAGAGTCATCTGCATATTGAATGCAGGTAGAGAGTGGAATGGCTAGATGAAGGTCATTGATATAAATGGAAAACAGGAGTAGGCCTAGTATGGAGCCCTGTGGAACACGTAGTGAGAAAGGAAGGTGTTTCGATAGTTTATTTTTCCAGAGTACAGCCTGTTGTCTATTTTCAAGATAAGGTGTGAACCAATTCATAGATGAAGGGTCAAGTGAAAGGGACTTCAGTATGTGTAAAAGGAGTTGGTGGTTAACCATGTCGAAGGCTTTAGATAAGTCAACAAAGTATGCAGAAGAAAGAATATTATTGTTGTGGTTTTTGTTGATACATTTAGTGAAGGATAACAAGGCAGTTGTGGTACTATGGAATGGTCGGAAACCATGTTGACAGTTAGCTAGTAGATTGTGATGGAGAAGGTGGTTAAGTAGTTGTTTGTGAATATACTTTTCCATTATTTTTTCAAGTGGGGAGAGTAGAGCTACAGGATGAAAGTTGGAAAAGTCATTGGAGTTCATGCCTTTATGTTGTGGGAAGATATGAGAAATTTTCCTAATAGATGGGATAGTACCTTCCTTTATGGTTCTTTTTATCAGTATGGATAATGGGATAAGCAATAACTTTAGTTCCTATTTGCAGGAATTCTGCTGGGAGTTTGTCAGCTGAGGGAGTGGTTGGTTTTAGCTTTTGGATTAGGGAGCAGATGTAGGATGTGGGTACTGGTTCTAAATGGAATAATGGGAGGGATTGTAGTGGGAGAAGGCAAATTAGAGGTGTCAGGGGACAGATGGTTTGCAAGATTTTGGATAGTATCAGTGAAGAGAGAGTTGAAGGCATTGGCTGTTTGTATTGGATCATCAGGCTTAGAGCCTAGAGGGTCAGGGGTGATAGTTTCACTTGGGTATAGAAGTTTGTTAATACTAGTCCAAAATTTTTGTGGTTCCTTGAGGGAGGATTGTTGTAGCTGGAGATAATAGTTCTTTTTATGTAGTAGGATAGCTTTTTTTTGTAATATTTCTATGTTGTCTGAAGGTTTGGTGATTGGTAGTATTCTTTGTAGTCGCCATACAGCCCAGGATTTGTTTCTGCAAATGATTAGTTTTCTAGTATTATTTGAGAGCCAAGGGGCTGGTTTAGTTTTAATTCTAATAGAGCATGTTGGGACGTCATTGTCTAGGATTGTTGAGAAAGTGGTGTTAAAGTATTCAACTGCTTTATTTATAGGGAGAGGTTTTAGAGGTGCCCTATTGCATTGTTTAACCTCTGTTTGGAACAGCTCGGGGTTAAAGCATTTTTTGGTGTGGACTGTTCTGATAGTGCTAGGGGTGGGTAGGCTAGTTTTATGTCTGATAATATATATTAGTGAATGGTCACTTAGGTCATCTGGAAGGGTTCCTGTTGTGTAGGTTTGATGTGGACTATTTGTGAGTATCCAATCCAAGGTACTTTCTTTATTGTTAAGTTTATTTATTCTGGTGGGGGAGTTTATAGCTTGTGAGAAACCATACAGGTTAATAAGGGTGGGGGGATTAGTGCTGCTACATGAATTCCAATCTATATTAAAGTCTCCTAAGACTATGGTTTCTTGAGGTTAGTAGAAAGCCAGTTTAGAATGTATTCAAGTATACTATTGTTATTTCCTGGGGGAAGATAGGAGCAGATGATGTTTATGACTTTGTGTGTGTTAAGCTGGAGTTTAGAGATAATTATTTCGGCACTATTATCTAATGGTAGGGTAAGATTTACAGTGCTAACTTGTAATTCTGCTTTGTAGAGAATTGCTACCCCTCCACCTTTTTTGATTGTGTGGTCAAGTCGAATGATGCTATAACCTGGGGGGGGGGGGTGATTTCATTGTCTTTTATTGTGGGTTTAAGTCATGTTTCTGATAAACAAAGAATATCAGACTGGTGGACACCTAGAAGGGCATGAACTTGAGCTATTTTATTGCAGAAACTACATATATTTAGATGAGCTATAGAGAGTGAATTGGAGGGTTTGGTCAATGTTAGGGGGTTTTTTTTGTATAGGTTACAGTTTGTGGTGATATGGGTAGAGTTTGGTCCAGGGTTAGGATGAATGTCCCCATCTATTAAGGAGTGTAGGAATGTAAAGTGCTTAGATTGGAGAGGCTTACAATGGAAGTCGAACAATTTTTTTATTTTTTAGGTTGCTATATTTGATGTGTACTAATCGGTGATATTTAGCTAGTAAGTAGCTGGGTTTGCAAGTGAAATTAATGAAGTCTGGAGATATAGTTAGTGTAGGTGATAAAGTGTGTCTTGAAGGGAAGAGGAGGGTAGAGTAGATGTGTTGTTTATAGGAAGTTAAGATGTAGGTTGTAGTTAGAACATGTAGGAGAGAGACTACTATTAATAGTTGTAATTGGTATGACATAATTGAGGAGAATGTAATATCTATAGAGAGGTGGGAATTTAAGGTTAAGATAGGATTTATAGGTAGGTTAGGACGCGTGGCAGTAGGTGGTGTATATTGCCAAAGGGGATGAAAGATAAAGTATCAGAGGTGTGTCTTTAGAGATAAAGAATGGGTGTGGTAAAGATAAGGTTAGTATGATTGGAGTAGGTTTGTATGGGGTTTGTCTATGGATGAATAAATGTAGGACCACTGGGGGGTGTGGGAATTGGGGGCAGGGTAGGGGAGCGGAGTGAGCCCGAAGGGCAAATGGAGTGGGTAGAGAGAAGAGAGTGGACTATCAAGGATGACATTCTATAGAGTGGGAGAAATTCTGCAGGTAAGTCTGAAAGTAAGAGAATGTAGAAATATGTTAAGAGGCTAGAAGGAGGAAATTACTCATGTCAGAGAGTAAGAGTGTGGTTAAAGGTACCCTAGGACAAGGGTAGGAAAGGTAAAAGAATAAGTCTATGACAAGTATAAGCTTGAAAACAGGGTTGGGGAGGTATAGTAAAGTAATAAGTGTAGGAATTGAGATGCAGAAAGCTTATGGTAAGGCGCCACCAAGTGGCCAGTTACTTAATTGCATCAAATGTTCACATACAAGGGTGGCAGGCTACAGGAGAGAGGGGGATAGGCTACTTATTAAAAAGAGAGAGTAGGCTGTATAAAAGGGTTAGCTAAAAAGAACAGAAATAAGATAAATGGGGGGCTTGTTGGCTGCTGGCTATCTTGAGTGGCAAGCTTGCCAAATGTAGCAGAGTCTTTAAACCTTAAATATTGGTACAAAGTTCTAGTAGCTGGATCAGCACATACTTTCACTGTCTAAAAAGGTTGGTCTCTCAGGGATCTGGTGGGTAAATTCCTAGTTTGGACTAGTTTTCAGAGGCTTCCAGGAGGGTGATTTCAGGTGTTTAAGTACAGGGATGTAGTGGTTCACCAGGCTGGTAAAAGTAGGAAGAGAGAAAAGGTAGTGAGGCAGACAATACTAGAATTAGAAAGCAAAGTAAGAGTTTTACAGACACAATTTCATGTAATTGCCACAAAACATCAAAAACACAATTTGTTTTTAGTCACTTAGAGAGTACAGTAAAAAAGCAGGTACATCTATGACTCTAAGAACTCTACAATTTGCATACAGATAGCTGGGATGGATATAGCTGCATTAGCTTTTCATTGAAAGTAACTTGACTTAACATAGAGAGGTTATTGGGATAAAAAAGAAGAAAACCTTCAAAGCCTTAAGTAGATGACATAAAAATGCATATTGGGGTTGTTTTATTAGTGTGGAATGTATTTAGTAATTTTGGTAGTTTTAAGCTTGTTATAGAGTTCATCTATATAATAGAAATATATACATACATAAAAAATATGCTTGCTTTTCATAAAATAGCAGCATGTTGCAATCTGGGCTATATAAGTGGCATTATGTGATTAGATAGATATGTATAGATTTTCAATTTAAGTAAGATTGTATAATAATTTAATAATTTGGTTATTTGAAATAAATCTGGTCTTATAACATATATACATATATATACGCAATGAGGTCTTTGCATATGCACATATATAAAAGTTTACAAAAGTTGTTAGTTATTCTAAGCTATTTTACGTTATTTTAATAAGCTATTAATTGTTTTTTGTTATTGATATGTTTGTATAGGTTTTAATATTTTTAGGATGTGACTACCTGTTAAGTAAAATATGGTTTCCATATGGTTTAAATGTATATAGTGATTTAAATAATGGAAGTATATTCTTTTGCTTAAATTTAAGTAGTCATAGCCCTTTTAAGAATGTAATTGACTAGGATAATTGAATTATTACCCATTGGGCTGTTATATAAAAGATGTGTTTTTTTGGAAAATTACTTATCTGAAGAAGATGGGGCAGAGACCCCTTCGAAAGCGCTTACAAGTATAAATAAAAATTTTTTTTTTTAAAAAAACGTTGATTATTGAGCCACATTCTACTATTGGGCTTGGATCCAAGTGTTTTTTCAATAAAACAGAAGAAAACCTTGTGTAATCTAAAGAGCATTACTAGGGCTGATTCAGGCTAAGTAGAATAGGAATTACATATAGTATTAGAGTAAAACAGAAGAAAACCTTGTGTAATCTAAAGAGCATTACTAAGGCTGATTCAGGCTAAGTAGAATAGGCATGACATGTAATATTAGAGTAAAAAAAATAGTGGTAGAATAGCTTCTTCATAACAGAGTGTGTAATTAGTAGCACTAGGCAGTTGAGACGCTTATAGCGTTCCACGTGCACAACGCTAACTATGTTTAAGTAAGTTTAAGTAAGTGTGAATACCCCACCTGTGTTTAATAGGTTTCCAAAACTCTTATTCAATAAACCCCCTCCTATGTGTTATTTTGCTAGTGAGGCTGAAGCAGGCAGGAGTATCAGGCTATATATCATTGCTAACAAAGCGATATAAGTTAGACTCCCTTAACGAGTCATAGAAAGTTAACAAAGTATCCAGGCTATCTGTATTGAAGCAAGCGTTACTATCAGGCGTTATTTCATAGTTTAATAGAACGCTATTCAGTAGATCTCCCTATTAGCCTCTAAAAAGCAATATAAATAGTAACAGGGCAATAATCAAAATTTAATTGCTTCAACAGTAGCCGAACCTTTAGTAGTATTCCCACATGCTCAGCGTTGTGAGAGTGTGAGTGTCTTCAGCGAGAGCGTTAAACAAGATCAATTACTTTGCACAGCAAACAGTTGCAAAACATGAAATATATAGAGTAACAGGGCAATAATCAATTTAAATTGCTTCAACAGTAGCCGACCTTTACTTGCATTCCCACATGCTCAGCGCTGTGTGGGTGTAAGCGTCTGCAGCGAGAGTGTTAAACGAAAACAAATACTTTACACAGCAAACAGTTGTAAAATATGAAAGTGGTCCTGTTATGACTAAATAATTCTATATTGAGCTTCCAGACACAATCCCATGTGCAGACGCTATGCAGGAGAAAGTATTATCAGTGAAAGCTTTGGTAACCGTAAAAACATGTATTTTCTGCATCAGCTGTTTTTAGATGTGATATCTCTTTTAGATGTGATATTTCTTTAAGATTGAATGAATTCCCGCCTAGTAGCGCTATATAAGAACTGATGTTTGGTTTACAGTATATAGGTCTGAAGAAGCCGTTTTGGTGAAAGCGCTAACCTGTCTCAATAAACTATTTATATTACTTTTACTTGGAATTCGTTTTTTGGAAGTGATTCGAAACTTGAAACAGTTGGTTATATGCTGGATTTGTTGCTGTTGGTCTTTGGTTTGCTGCCCTTGTTCCTATTTACATTATTGTGTGGTTTGCCTTATCGCAGAGCAGCATTTACCTCGTCGGAGCACTTATTGGATTACTTATACTTTTTTCATTATTGCCGGTGCACGGACGGGGACATGACCGACGCTACAGCTTTAAAGGAGGTTGAAGCTATTGAGCTTCCGTATACGATGAGACGGGCCGAGATGACGACTGAGTCTGTGCGCTCCAATATACAGAAGTTTACGGAGATTGTTTCTGCAACTTACAATCCATTAACTTTGTACCAAGCTGAGCTGGAGGAGCCGGATGGCGCTGTTTTAGAACAGTTTGATCGTGAAGGAATGAGAGCTGGCCTGGAGCGACTGGAGGGAGATCTATATAAGCTTAAACAAATGCAGACCCAAAGACAGCATTTTGATGTCTGCTTGCAACGTAAGGTGATACCCAGAGGACTAAGGGTCTTGAAAATGCCGACGACCGGCATGCTATATCCAGAGTTACTCTATCGGTGGCAAAGGCTGAATATTCAGGTAAGCCTGAGCTACATGGAGTTACTCAATGAGTTTTTCACACCACTTGAAGAAACACTTAAACAAGAAGTGGTTAAACAACAATGTGACTTATATGAACGCTATCCTGATAAGTTTCTAGATGAACACTTTAATAGACTGTTAGATAGCGTTTCTCATTATGAGAAACGCCTTTTGGATCAGAAAAGGTCCAAATTAAGAAGAGATATTAACGATTTCCGTAAAGGGAATATCTTTACTTGGCCGAGGGATGAAAGAGGGAACTCAGGAATCCCTGTGCAGCAACTTCTAATGGACAGAACTGTTACTAACACAGATAAAACTGCTACTAACATAGAAGCTACCAGGAATACCCCTATAACAGATATAAGTGATCTTGGGGCAGATAAGGGGAATGTAAGCACTGGCCAAGTTAGCATGACTAACATGTCAATAAATGGACAAGCTAATAAGATCAGCCATGACAATTACAGGAATGGTTGCATTGTCAATGAAGGAATGGTTAATGATATTATTCCTTTAGATGATATCAACACCACTGATAGCAATCTTAATACTGGTTTAAAGGGTAGAAGCAATGGGAATGAAAGTGCAGACACATTAGTAGTTCGTAGAAAGATCAATGGTGCTAGTGCATTTCTAGATACAAATAGAATGAACCAGATAGATAATAGTGCAGTAGGAGCACAGAATTATAACATAGCACACCCTTTCCCCATCAGATTAAACAGGAGAGAAGGAAGGATGCGTTCAGCAAGTCGGGGAAGACAGAAAAGGAAGCTTTCCCCGGAGAAATATACGAATCACAATATAAAAAAGATGTGGGAAGGGAGGAAGAACAATTAGTCTTTAATATTTCCAAGCATCTGTTAACTATAGATGAAATGGTAGTATTGAATAAGGGTCTCACATTCATTTCGACCAATGCCAGTATACATGAAGAAACTATTAGGGACTTCAAGCTATATATCAGGAATTTATCTATAAAGATATTCTTTAAAGATCAGGGATGTAATATGAAGAGGGAACTTAGGAAGCCTAGTGTGTTCACTCCACCGTTACATCCACTGTTAGCTGCTTACAGTAGACTGGTGGAAGATGATATAGCCAAGATATATGACAATAGAGGTAACAAGACACCGAGGAATAAATTTAATCTAACTTTTAAACAGAGGGCGTCACTTAATTGTTTGATGAATGATCAATCATTGACTATTAAACCAGCAGACAAGGGTGGAGGCATCGTAGTAATGGACAGAGTACAATATATTGAAGGAATGCAACGGATGTTAGCTGATGATACTTACTATGAACACATAGAAGAGAGGATGGCCTATACTATAGCCGACAATATACAAAATAACTTGGAAGATTTATATAGAGCCAACATTATAGATAAAGAACTATTTGAGTTCATGTATGTTGAATTCCCACTGATACCTGTCCTACACGGACTCCCGAAAATACACAAGGATATGAGAAATCCCCGATTCAGGCCAATAGTAGCAGGTAGGGGGTGGTCAACTGAACCGCTATCGATATACGTAGAGAGACAGCTTAGACCATTAGTGGATGGGAACACTTATATTTTGATGGATACGAAACAATTTCTGTTAGAGCTGAATGAGTTTCTGAGAGACTTTGATACCACAAGGAGTTTTCTCTTAGTTTCGCTGGATGTGAAATCCCTCTTCACAGTAATTCCTAATGTTGAGGGAATTCTTATGCTAAGTAATTATTTGAAACGTAATTCTAAGATGCAATCATCTAAAATAGAGCTCTTAATGTATTTTTTGGAGATGGTTCTAGAATCAAATGTGTTCTATTTTGAAGGTGGGTTCTACTTACAGAAGGATGGCGTAGCTATGGGCACGTCTTGTGCAAATAGCTACGCCAACCTGTATATGGCTGAATGGGAGTATGAACACCTGTTTCCGATGTGCCTCTTTAAGAATAATGTCCCATTCTACAAACGTTTTGTAGACGACCTGTTCCTTGTTTGGACAGGTACATCAACTGAATTGACTCAGTTTGTAGAGGCCATGAATTCTAGTAATAGATATCTTAAATTTACATATGAGTCCTCAGAGAATAAACTTCCTTTTTTGGATATTTATATAGAGAAACTTGATAATGGGCTAATCAATACGGGTGTATTCAGAAAGAAGTGCCACAGAAATACACTATTACACAGAACCAGTATGCATCCGGGATATGTATATCATAACGTTGTGAAAGGACAAGCAATTCGTATATCTAGATATAATCCAACTGAAATAGGTTATATTAATGAAATTAATGAATTGAGTAACAGGTTTATATCAAGAGGCTATTCTGCTAATGAGATCAGGAGAGGTCTTATAGATATGTCGACTCTTAGAGAGCATAGTGCTGCCCCCTATTTCAATAATGGGTTAGTGCATAGATTACGCATGAATGAGGAATCCTCAGTATGTAGTGATGAGATAAGTAGAGGTGAAAGAGCAGCCTGCTCTATTTTCTATACTAGTGATGTAGCGAAAATTAAAGATGTAATTAAGAAACATTGGGGCGTTTTAACCATAGATCATGAACTTATGAATGTGGTAGGGGAAGCACCAAGATTTGTTTATAAGAATAAGAAGAATTTGAAATGATTATTATGTTATCCTAAGGAAGAGATAGTAAAGTATAATATAGAGTCATATGGGACAGAAAAGTGCAATAATGTAATTTTTGTAACTACATTAATATGGACAATACATTTATTCACCCCACCACACTTAGAGAATATACTTTTAGAGTATATGGGAATTGTCTCACTTCCAATGTGGTTTACCTGGCTTCCTGCACGGAGTGCCAAGCATACTACATTGGTAAGACCAACAGGGTGTTCAGGGATAGGATACGGGAGCATGCCTATAACATTAGAATAGGTTTGAAATCAAATGCTCTAGCCAGACACGTCATTGAGAGAGGACCAACACATACTTTTAAGTTTTTGATAGTGGAAACAATTTTACCTGGACCTAGAGGTGGTGATATTAAGAATTATACAGAGACCAGAGAGGTGAATTGGATAATAAAATTAAGATCTGACGTCCCACCTGGCCTCAATGGTATGGTCCCTGTTAAACCCTTTCTAAAGACCAGGAAATTATATAGGTGAGGGTATACTAGATAATATTGATTTTTATTGCACCACATTTATCTAGTTTTAATGATATATGAGTTTTTAAATGTTTGAGATTGTTTATATGCATTGCTTATATGTATTTTCTGCATCAGCTGTTTTTAGATGTGATATCTCTTTTAGATGTGATATTTCTTTAAGATTGAATGAATTCCCGCCTAGTAGCACTATATAAGAACTGATGTTTGGTTTACAGTATATAGGTCTGAAGAAGCCGTTTTGGTGAAAGCGCTAACCTGTCTCAATAAACTATTTATATTACTTTTACTTGGAATTCGTTTTTTGGAAGTGATTCGAAACTTGAAACAGTTGGTTATATGCTGGATTTGTTGCTGTTGGTCTTTGGTTTGCTGCCCTTGTTCCTATTTACATTATTGTGTGGTTTGCCTTATCGCAGAGCAGCATTTACCTCGTCGGAGCACTTATTGGATTACTTATACTAGATAAGCTTAAGGCTTTGATGACAAAATTTAAAACAGTTAACATAGAGAATGCATATTTAAAAGAGTGTTTAAAGAAGGAAATTGTCCCTAAGGGACTCCGTGTATGCAAATATCCAAATAATGTTGAATTGGGATCTGTTTATCATACTAGTTTAGTCAAAGCGTTTAACAGATGTGGCTTAGACATTGTGAGACTTATCATTGAAGAAAATGAAAGGAAACAAGAATGTTTAAATATTGAAATTGATGAATTAGATGCTTGTATAAAGAAAGACTTAATACATGGGATTAAGACAGAGAGGGACAAATATTACAAAATCAGACAGGACATTGATGTAAAATGTGAAGAGGTTATACAACGGAAAATGGGAAAATTAAAAAGGGACATTTTGGACTATGAAACTGGTAACAATTACCCCAAACCATCTTTCTTCAAGTGGGATTCCAAGGTCAGTAACAATATTAAATGGAATAAAAAAGACACCAGTAGTAACAATTATAGGAAGAATAGTTACTACAACCAGGAATTCCCTCCATTAGATAGAGAAACGCAAGGGGAGTCAATACCTCAAAATGGAAGGGGAAATTTTCATATGATGGGGGGGAGAAGGGGGAGGGGGAGATATTAAGTTGTAGCCCTTCCACCTATGATATAGATACTGATGACATTGAGATCAATGACATTAAATATACATATAGAGATTTTTCTATTTATAATTATTGTAATTTTCCACTTGACAAAAATAATTTTAGCTTACTTAGTAAAGGGTTCAAGTTTATACCCTGGACCAAGGGAGACATAGCCACCACAATATTGGATGTAAAATTATTCGTTAGAAAAATTAATTTAGGAATTTTAGCCTCTAGTAATGGTTTTCACAATAGTACCAATAAATTGGACCTAAGAAGGAAATCCATATACAACCCACCCCTCCTACCACAGATAAAAAATTTTGAAAAAATATTAGAAGAAAAAATTAGAGAAACACAAGGTAAGAATAAGTGTAGGTATATAAATAACCTAAATAAAGGAGAAAATGACACGTTAATGGAATTGATGAAAAACAAATCGATAAGAATAATGAAACCTGATAATGGTGGGGGGGTAGCAATAATGGATAATATTACCTATGAAGGTAAAATGAATATGATCCTTAGGGACGAGCACAAATATATAGCAGTTTCAAGAAACGAAGTAAATATAGCATATCAACGCATAGATATTACATTGAAAGATTATATGCTTGAAGGAATTATTGATATGAATTTATTTAAATTTCTTAACGTTCAGAAACCTAGAATAGCAACCATGTTCAGAATCCCTAAGGTTCATAAAAATTGGTTGAACCCCCCCCCCTTAGACCCATAGTAACAGCTGAGGGTTCAAAGACCACCCCCTTAGCGAAATATATAGACTTTAAAACAAAACATATTTGGGTCAAAAACAAGATTATTTTAAAGGATTCTTGGGATTTGTTAAAACAATTAACTCCTGATACTTTCAAGGAAGACTTGTTGTTCATCACCATTGACATTGTGGACTTATTTTTGAGCATTCCACATGATCAAAGGATGAAAATGTTTGAAGAAAGCATATTTTTGGACAACACTATGACACAAAATGAGAAAATATTATCAGTAGCCCTCATGGACACTGTTTTAAGATACAATTTTGTGCTATTTGATGGAGAATATTTCCAACAAAAAGAAGGAGTCTCCATGGGGGCAGCGTGTGCGCCTACATACGCCAACATAGTGTTGTCCAAATGGGAAGAGAGCTATGTGCTAAATTCTAATTATAACAAGGAATGGTTATTGTATCGGAGATTCCTTGACGATATTGTCATTTTTTGGACGGGGGGACATAAAAAGTTCTTAGAGTTTTTGGATTCTATTAGTCACACTACTGATTTTTTAAAATTTACTTACAGTATTAGTTCTGATGTACTACAATATTTGGACATAGAAATTTTTAAAAATAGAATTGAACAGAAATTTGAGTCCAAAGTGTTCAGGAAAAAGACATATTGTAATTCCTATTTACATTTTGACAGTGCTCACCCCCTGCACTGCAAAAGAAACATAGTAAAGGGACAATTTGTGAGGGGGTCGAGAATGACCAGCCTCAATTCAGATTTTGATATGGAATGTAACAAACTGGAAATTATGTTTTTGGACAGGGAGTATCCTAGAACATCTGTGACTAATATAAGAACAGAAGTGGAAGGGGGGAGAGGTGATAGATTTCAACCTATTTTAGGTATGAACGATTTTGTGACATTTGCAGAAGGACAAAGTAAAATTGAAGTTAAGGAAGAATCCTTTCAAAGAAACCTGATAGTGGAATTTAATAGATATAATTACAGTTTGAGAGACACACTACATAAAGAGTGGAACAAATTTGCAGCCCTTACTGATATAGAGGAAATTAGTAAAATTAGGCCAAAGATTATTTATAGAAATTCAAAAAGTATAAAGAATATATTAGAGAAAAGGAACACGAACACACCACATACAAATAATAAAAGGATTGGAACATTTAAGTGTGGTAGGTGTAGGCAATGCTCCCTTATTAGTAATAAAAGTGAAATATTTTTAGAAAGTAGAAATTTATTGATTAAAAGTAAGGGCTTTTATAATTGTGACACTAAAGGGGTGGTGTATCTGGTAACCTGCAACCAATGTTCTTCCTACTATGTAGGAAAAACAGAAAGGGAGTTGAGGAAAAGAATGTATGAACATTCTTATGACATTTTGAGAGAAAAAGAGACAAATGCTCTCTTTAGACATAGCAGGGATTGTAAAGGATGTAGTTTCCACTTCTTTGTCCTTCAGCAGGTTCAAAAAGATGTTAGGGGTGGTATATGGGAGGAAATTTTAGAGAGTAGGGAATTGTGGTGGCAGATATATTTAGAAGCAGGAAAAAAGCCTGGCTTAAATGATTTTTTAAGCATTGTCTCCCTATTAAAATTGAAAGCAAATAAAATATAAGGGTCATATGAGTTTTTATCACTAGAGGGCACTGTTGCCTGGTTTTAAACATATTGGCATTACAAGTTTATATTTATTACATCACTTTTTAAGAATAATTATGTAATGTATTATTTATTGATTTATTTATTGTAATGTATTAATAGTTTTTATAAATTTCATAGATTTATTATATCTATTTCAATGTTGTTAGGATATTTATAAGGTTTTTGTATATGGATTAAAAATGGCTATTAATGAATATTCATGAGGGATGAATAAGGCTGATTTGCACATTTAAAAGTTTTTAAGGTTTTAATTGGCTAGAGTATAATGAGTGTTGATATATAAAGGGTAAATCAAACATCAATGGTTGTCTGATGAAGTCCATTTCTATGGATGAAAACGCATGAGAGTGTTGTGAATTTAAACGCGTTTACATATATTATTCTGTGTGACATTAAAAGTTTTTCAGAAGCATCGAGTGTTCCTTTGGGCTACTGCACTACGGTGGAGAGTATTTCAGTGAGCAGAAAGGGTATTGTTTGCATTATCTCAGTGCGCAGTAATGGCATTGTTAGTATCTCAGTGCACAGTAAGGCTATTGTTAGAAGTATCACAGTGCGCAGTAAGGGTATTGTTAGTAGTATCTCAGTGCGCAGTAAAAGCATTATTAGCAATATCGCAGGGCACAGTAAGGGCATTGTTAGTATCTCAGTGCGAAGTAAGGGTATTTTGATTCTCAGTGTGCAGTAAAGACATTGTTAGCAGTATCTCAGTGCACAGTAAGGGTATTGTTAGCAGTATCTCAGTGCGCAGTAAGGACATTGTTAGCAGTATCTCAGTGTGCAGTAAAGGCATTGTTAGTAGTATCACAGTACACAGAAAGGACATTGTTATAGTTTCATAGTTTCATAGTATAGTACTAGGCTATCTGCCCTGGGGCATTTGTAAGCCTAGCCATAGTGATGTGGCTTTTGCCACCCCATGAAATGGTACAAAAATGTACAGAATAAATTTAGAATATTGTGCCTCTGTCTAGAAGTGACACAATGAAGGTCCCCTTATATAATAGAATTAGTTTACTGTGCCCCTGTCTAGCAGTGACACAGATGTGACCCCTGGGGTAAACATATGATCTCCCATCCACTCATCAAGATTTCTCTTGAAGAGAGTCAGTGAGGGGCTCTGCCTAATATGAAGTGAGATCTTGTTCCAAAGCATGGGAAGCCTCTGGGTTATGAATCTATCCCTCCAGCATGTCCTATTCATACTTGTGCCGAGGTTTAAGTCTTTAGCTCTCGTGGTCCTGATGGATTTGGATTTTTTGAGGTGGAGCATGTCCATCAGATCCTGATTGGACATGGCCTTGTACGTCAGGCAGAGATCACCTCTGAGCAGGCAGTATGCTACTGAATAGAGCTGAAGTTTCTTTAGTCTGGCAGAATAAGACATATGTTGGAGACCCTTGATCCTCTTGGTGAGGTACCTTTGTGGTCTCTCTAGCTGTTGCAAATGCCGGGTGAGGTACATACCAAATGGAGCATTGTACTCAATCATGGGTCTGATGAGGGAGGAATATAGGGGTACAATGACATCCTTGGATCTGGATGTGAATCCCTTCATGATGTGGTGTGCAAGGTAGAATGTTTTTCTAACCACTTCGGCAACGTGGGTGTCAAATGAGAGGTCGCTGTTGACTTGGGTCCTTAGGTCTCTGATTACTTTTTCCGTACACAGTGGGTTGCTGTCTATGTGATAATGTGTGGGTACTTTGTTTTTCCCAAAGTGGATGACTATACATTTTTTGGCATTTAGTTTAAGGCCATGACTCCGGCACCAGTCCGTTTCTGTGAGGCCTTTTTGTAGGATGTGTGTGTCTGCTGGTGTATCAACTATGGCGCCTAGTTTGCAGTCATCTGTGAACTTTGTCAGCCACAGCCCTCCCATGTTTGCTTTAACATCTGAGAAGTAAATGCCGAACAAGAGGGGTCCCAGGACAGATCCCTGTGGGACACCACTTGTGACTGGCTTTAAGTCTGACATTGCTCCAACAATTTTAACTTTATGGGTTCTGTCCTTTAGCCAGTTTGCAACCCATCTAGTGACATAAGGGTTTACTTTTAAGCTGTTGAGCTTATCTATTATGCCTGAATGGGGTATTGTGTCGAAGGCCTTAGCCAAGTCCAGGTATGCTGTATGGACTGCTTTGCCCTCATCAATGGCTCTAGTGACTGTTTTGAAAAAGTCAACCAGGTTTAAAAGGCAGGATCTGCCATTTACAAAGCCGAACTGGGTGGGGTCAAGTGTCTGTAGGTCCCCTATGTCACTGTTTATGAGTTCCATAATGATTCTTTCCATAGCTTTGCAGACCAGGCTGGTTAAGCTTATGGGGCGGTAGTTTCCAGGGTCTGTAGAGGTGCCCCCCTTGTGGAGTGGGACCACTGTTGCTGTACGCCAGTGTTCAGGTACATATCCCGAAGTAAGGCTAAGGTTAAATAGCATTTTTATGTGTGGGTTTAGCTCCTCTTGGAGTTCACGTAACACACAACTCGGGATACCGTCAGGTCCCATTGATGCTGTGTTTTTTGCTTTGTTTAGGGTGGTTCTCACTTGGACATCTGAGATGACAGGGAGATTACATTCAGCTGGGATAAGTATTACTTCTTTTGGGGGTGAAGGAGGGGAGAAAATTGCACTGAACCTGTCAGCCAGAATGTTGGCAATATCTGTGGGTTCAGTGTATTTTTTGTTGTTTTGAACCAACTCTGAGCATATCTGATGGTTTCCGCCCAGGTTTCTAACATAGCTGAAGAAGGCTTTGTGGTTATCTTTAGTGTCCTTAGCGATTTTTCTCTCAAAGTTGGCCTTGGATGTTTTTATGAGAGAATGTAGTTTTCTGCTAATGTTGATCAGAGATGTCTTCCCTTCATGGGATTTTGCTCTGACTTGCAGTAGCTTCCTTCTTTTGTTATACAATTTGTTTATGGCTGAGGTCCACCAGACAGGACGCTTACCTTTGGTGGAGAGGGACTTGGATTTGTTTGGGATTGCATGATCCATGCATTCTTGGAGATGTCCATAGAAAGCATTTGTGAAGGATTCAGCATTGTGGGATGTGGTATCCACTGGCACAGTGGGCTTAAAGGATACCATCTCAGTCTTAAGAAGAGTGAAGTCTGCTTTTGAGAAGTTTTTCACTGTGGTCTTTTGTGCTGGGGGTGGAGGTGGGATATGTATATCCAGGGTGGTTAGTTTGTGGTCAGATCTCACTAGTGAGGGGTATGCTTCCGGTGTGGAGCATTTTGTCCCCATGTTTGTGATGATCAGGTCTAGTATATTATCTCCCCTAGTGGGAGAGGTGACCAGTTGTTCCAGTGCATTTGAATTTATGAATTCCAGGAACCTTTGGGCTAGGGTATTAGGGCTAGAATAATGTACCCAATCTATGTTTGGGTAGTTGAAGTCTCCCAGTATGATGGTATTTTGTGATACATTCATATCCTCCAATATCTTCAGGAAGGCTGAGTGGGGTTCTTGAGATTGGGAGGGTGGTCTGTAACATGCTACCAGTTGTATAGCAGTTTTGCCTATGGTTAGTTGCACCTGTATGGTCTCTGATGCTTCATGTGTTGCTACTAACCTGGAGGTGTGGGTGTCCTTGATGAATATGCACACTCCCCCTCCCTTTGTGGTTCGGCCCGGGTTTTGGGGCCGAAAAGCATGATATGAGGTATAGCCTGGTAGCACTGGGGTGCTCTCAGGAGCCTTGAACCAGGTTTCAGTTACTGCACAGACGTCGATGTTCTCCATGCTGAGGAGTGCATCAAGTGCCTGCATCTTGAGATTTAGACTTCTGGCGTTGAGCAGCATTACCCTTAGTTTTTTTCCATTTTTGTTTTCTAAGGAGATGGGTTTGTCTTTTGAGCCTTGCCTAAAAAAGGCACTATGGGGGTGGCAAGAGCCTTGGCCAATATCCGGAAGCCCAGTGGTGACAGGTGTAAGCCATCCCTTGTGAAGCAGCGTGGCTTGTCCAACATGTCATCCCAGGCAGACAGACATTGGATCCCCTTAGAATGACACCAGTACTTGAGCCAATTGTTAAAGCTGATCATCTTGTTTTTGTATTGTGATATAATTCTTGGTGAGGGCAAGATGCTGCTCAGGGTCAGGGTCATACCAGCCTGGGCTACATAATCGGAGAGCTCCTCTATGTCTCTTTTCATGTAGTCCAGGGAGGTACGTCTCAGGTCATTCACACCAGCATGGACAATGACGGAGTCATATTTGTACTTGCTTTGGAGTGACTTGAGTGCGTGTGTTATGTGGCGGATCCTAGCTCCCGATAAACAGCTCACAGTCACCTTCTCTTTGTTCAGCCTGGTCAGCGGGACATCAGTGTGTCTGACTATAGAGTCACCTATTACTAGTGTATCAGGCAAGGTGTTTGGCCTTAAGGGCTGTGATTGGTTGACACACTGATTTATTGAAGTATGTGCTGCATGTGTTTTGTTTTGAGGTGGTGGATTTTTGGATGCCTGCTTTGGGAGCCTCTGTTGTTTTGGTAAGTTTTTTTATTAGAGCCTCCGAGTATGTCTTTGTGTTTTTATGTGTTTGGTTTGCAGTTGTGGTAGGTCTATGTGGGACTGGGATTGTTGTGTGTGTGGTTGCCATCTCCTCCTGTCTGGTCATGCCAGCCCTGAGTTGAGAGAGTTCAGCCTCCAGTTTGGCTATATAGTTGCATCTCTCACATGTATTTGTGTTTGTTGGGAGGAGGAGAGGGTTGTCTGTGTACATGAGACAATTGTAGCATTGTCTCAAGATACCCAGATTGACCAGCTGAATTGGAGACAACGCCAGTAATCTTTTATTTATTTATTTATTTTATTTTACATTTGTTAACCGGGCTAGTCTATCTGGATATATTTCCATTTTCAGTAGAGGCCCGGGGAGAAAAGCTCCACATGTAGACAGGACGGATAACAACAAAACAACAAATACATAATAACAGATTAACAAACAGATTTAAAAAAGTGGTAGGTATTTTACTCAAGACAAGAATAACTAATTATATTTAAAGGTATAATCTACCACTCGACATGCTAGAACAGTATAAGGGAGTGCTGTACCTTTAAGGGAAGTGGATATTCACAGGGGTGGTAAGTAGATGTAGTGCTTTACTTAGTACGAGAGTGCTTACTTAGTAGAGAAGTATTGAGAACAAGTGCTAGGCTTATAATATAGTGAGTAGTCTGGTTATACTAAGAGTAGAGCTTCCTTAAGGGAAAATTGAAGAGCAGACTTGGTGGAGCCAGAAAATGTTTAACCTTGTTTAACCAGCGCTGGGCTATGCGCACAACTGCGCAAAGCCATGCAAACGCGGATTTTAAACAGTGAACTACAAAAGAGCTAGAAATGGTCCAAAACAACCAATTATTACAGCTTCTTGTGCTGAGGTCACTTCCTACAGGGACAGATAGGCTGCTCAAGGCTGCCCACTCCCACTGGTGAGCAAAGAAACTTCCTTCTATCCAAGTAAGGTAATGGACAACACAGGAACTACACCACAGCCCAGAATACAGCAATGCCTGTAAACTGGTCTAAACTAGTCAAGGAGAGGCGGGAAAACAAGGATTATTTTTGTTTTTGTTTTTGGTAGAAACACACAGAAAATGCAGAAACAGTGATAAATTAGATACACAGGCTAGCACACTTTAGTGGGCAGCCTCCACAGTTAAATTAAACAAACAAAACAAACAAACTTTCGATCAAATTCGACTAAAATGTAACTTTAAGTGCAGATTTTAAAATAATGCAGCAAACAGTTAAAAACAGTTCAAGCTAGTTCAGGGTAAGCTACAGAAGCTATTCCAAGTGAAAAAAAAGCAAATATACTTAAATCCAGAAAGTAGTCGCTTTTCTAAGTTCCCTGCTGCTAGGACCACTATGCAGAACCACGAGGAGCTTGTCTGAGCAGTATAGCCAGAAAACAACGCCCAGAGGCGGATTTTAAACAGTGAACTACAAAAGAGCTAGAAATGGTCCAAAACAACCAATTACTACAGCTTCTTGTGCTGAGGTCACTTCCTAAAGGGACAGATAGGCTGCTCAAGGCTCCCCACTCCCACTGGTGAGCAAAGAAACTTCCTTCTATCCAAGTAAGGTAATTGTTAGCAGTTAGCAGGTATTGTTAGCAGTATCTCAGTGTGTAGTAAAGGCATTGTTAGCAGTATCTCATTGTGCAGTAAGGGCATTGTTAGTAGTATCACAGTGTGCAGTAAGGATATTGTTAGCAGTATCTCAGTGCGCAGTAAGAACATTGTTAGCAGTAACTCTATGCACAGTAAGGGTATTGTTAACAGTATCTCAGTGTGCAGTAAAGCCATTGTTTGCAGTATCTCAGTGTGCAGTAAGGGAATTGTTAGTAGTATCTCAGTGCACAGTAAGGGCATTGTTAGCAGTATCTCAGTGTGCAGTAAAGGCATTGTTAGCAGTATCTCAGTGCGAAGTAAGGACATTGATAGTAGTATCTCAGTGTGCAGTAAGGGTATTGTTAGCAGTATCTCAGTGCACAGTAAAGGCATTTTTAGCATTATCTCAGTGCACAGTAAGGACATTGCTAGCAGTATCTCAATGTGAAATAAGGGTATTGTTA
>NC_056726.1:1087099587-1087117087 GCF_019279795.1 Protopterus annectens
GTGTGCAGTAAAGGCATTGTTAGCAGTATCTGAGTGCACAGTAAGGGTATTGTTAGCAGTATCTCAGCGCGCAGTAAGGGCATTGTTAGCAGTATCTCAATGCACAGAAAGTCATTGTTACTAGTATCTCAGAGTGCAGTAAGGGTATTTTAAGCTGTATCTCAGTGTGCAGAAAGGACATTATTAGCAGTATTCCAGTGCACAGTAAGGGTATTGATAGCAGTATCTCAGTGCGCAGTAATGATATTCTTAGTAATATCTCAGTGCGCAGTAAAGCCATTGTTAATAGCATCACAGTGCGCAGTTTTGACATTGTTAGCAGTTTCTCAATGCGCAGTAATGACATTGTTAGCAGTATCTCAGTGCACACTAAAAGAATTGTTAGCAGTATCGCAATGTGCAGTAAGGGTATTGTTAGCAGTATCTCAGTGCACAGCAAGGGAATTGTTAGGATTATCTCAGTGCGCAGTAAGGGCATTGTTAGCAGTACCTCAGTGTGCAGTAAGGACATTGTTAGCAGTATCTCAGTGCGTAGTAAAGGCATTGTTATTAGTATCTTAGTGCGCAGTAAGGACATTTTTAGCAGTATCTCAGTGCGCAGTAAACGCATTGTTAGCAGTATCTAAGTGTGCAGTAAGGGTATTATTAGTAGTATCTCAGTGTGCAGTAAAGGTGTTGTTAGCAATATCTCAGTGTGCAGTAAAGGCATTGTTAGCAGTATCTCAGTGCGCAGTAAGGACATTGATAGTAGTATCTCAGTGTGCAGTAAGGGTATTAGTAGCAGTATCTCAGTGCACAGTAAGGACATTGTTAGTTGTATTTCAATATGCAATAAGAAACAAGTAATCTCTGTGGTGTCTCTGAAGTTTCAAAACAACCCACTAAAGTGTAGTGGGTCTAAAAACAAAACAGTGTAAGAAACTTCTCTGTGTCGAAGATTTTCAGTCCATGTATTTCTAATTAATCACTGTATATTAATTAGATCAGACAATAGAAGTAGAAGAAGCGAACGTAAACTCATCAAGTCAATAAGTAATAATAGAAAATATATAATACTACAGCATTACTAAGTATTTGAAAGTAATCCAAGCAAGGCAGACAGTCTGTTTCCAGTCGAAAATCCTTTATTAAGTACACAGACAAGCGATCCAAGTAAAACAAAAATAGAGTAATAACTTCCTCACAAGCTTTCTAAATATATATATATATATATATATATGTATATATATATATATATATATATATATATATATATATATATATATATATATATACTTTTTATCAGGCATGGGAGTGGTTTATTGTGCTGTAAAACAAAGTGTTATTGGTACACATGTTAAATTCACATCCCTTCCCCCATCAGTGTGACATTTGAGCTGGTCCTGCCCTACCTAGTAGCTGTCATAATAATATATAGCCCTAATGTACTTTAATGGTACATCTTATTTAACCGAATTATTAAGTAGATTATTAAGTCTGTGATTTTATACAAGGCAATATACTACATGGCTGGAAATATATCAACCTTAGTTCATTTTGCGATCAAAAATTATATATAAATATATACATATACATTTTGCATGTAAAAATCAGTTTCTGTTTTCAAAACCTATTGTTAACAAAGATCGCTTTCATCCTTCTAGACTTCTTCAGGTCTGTGTACAAGAACCCTAAAAACCTATATAATTGTATAATTAGTTAGTATTGTTATTACCATCATTTTGAATAAAGTGGAAAAAAGAGAACCAGAAAAAAAATAAAAATAAAAAAAATATATATATATATATATATGTATGCTGATGGAAACAAAATATACACTTAAATTTCAAATGATTTAAAATGGTATTTAAAACCAATTTTTAGAAAAAATAAAATAAAATACAGTTAGTCATGTAAACAATGTGGCAATTTTTTAAGTTCCAGTTCACTTTTAATTGAACAGAAGTAGTTTAGTCCAGGCTTCCCAAAAGAGTTCAGCTTTAATTGCCACATGAGTTCATGTTTCTCCAGAATATTCGGGATGTCTCCTTCAAGATCATCCATGTCTATGCGATCCAGGATCTGGAACTTAAAACCTGTGTGTCTTTTATGAAGAGAAAGGTGTTTGGCTAGTGCATTATTTTTACATCCAGAGCAGATTTCTGACAGATGACATGAAATCCTTCGCTTGAGTTTATTTACAGTCTTGCCCACATAGAATGCATCATATTCATTGCACTGTGCCCTGTAAATTACCTTTTTAGTGTTACAGTCACCCCCTGCACTGGTTTTAATGATCTTCTTTAAATAAGGGCAATAAAAACTATCACCTTGTTGTATAAATATATAAAATGTACAATTAGTTTCACATCTTTTAGTTCTTTTCTCACATGGTCTAGGTTTAAATTTAACAAAACTTCTAATATTCCTGGCCTTCCTATAAACAAATGATGGGGCTTCACCTAAGATGTTAATCAGAAAAAGGTTTCCTGTAACACTATCCCAGTTTTCTTCAATAATATTTTTGATACTGTGATAATCCAAATTGTATGTCAGGATGCAGCTATTTTTTGCATTTGTTATTCTCTGTGGTATTACTTAACATTTTTCTACTGGGGAGGTTGAGTGAAGGTGCTTCAGTCCTTTTCAGTTCTATAATGGGTTCCAAGATGTTTTTTAACATCTGACTTTCATAGCCTCTCACTAGAAAATCATTCTCTAAGTTGTTCAGGTTTCTGAAAAATGGTTCCATCTCTGTGGTAATTCGAGCTAATCTATAGCCTTGGGATTTCACTACATTATACTTGGTTTTCGTAGGATGTAGACTTTTACTGTGGAGTAATAAGTTAACCCTCATTGGTTTTCTGAATAGATCAATGGTGATTCTGTTATTGCTGGTGTCCTTGGAAATCTGCATATCCAAGAAAGTGGTTGAAGTACAGCTATGGGAAGAGGTAAACTTCAGGAAGGGGGTTGTTTGATTGATGTAAGTGATAAAATCTCCAAGCTGCAAGGTGTCACCTTCCCACACAATAAAGACATTGACAATAAAATGTAAATAGCATGTGATATGCTGCATGTAGTCTGTGTTTTTTAACACAAAGTCCTACTCCCATTTGCCCAGGGCTATGTTAGCTATGCTGGGAGTCATGGCAGCCCCCATTGCTATACCAGTTTTTTGTTTGTAGTGTTTGCCATTGAAAGTAAAGAAATTGAAGTCCAAATGTGCTTGCTTAACTTTTGCAGTTGTGCCTGTGTACCCTGATTATGTTTCTTAAAAGACTCCATAGCTGCTGTTATACAGTAATTGTGAGGGAGCACTGTGTACAAGGATTCCACATCAGTAGTTACCAAAATACTGTCAGCTTCCACTGTAATGTATTTTATTTTCTTCAAAAAATCCATTGAATCTCTTATGTATGACTTATTCTTTTCTGCTAGAGGTTTCAGCAAGTAATCAAGGTAAATGGCTATGGCTTCAGTAAGGGTACCTCCACTTGCTACCACAGGTCTATCAGGTGGGTCTTCTCTGTTCTTGTGTGGCTTTGGTATTCCAAAAAAGTAAGGTAAACGTGGGCATGGGCTCCATAAATAATTATAAAGATTTTCAGAGATAAGTTTTTCTTCCCATAATGTGGTGAGATTAGTGTACCATAAATCATATCCTCTTTTTATGTCATCCATGGCAAATAACTCATAAAATCTGTTATCCTCCAGCATGTTCTCTATCTTTTGGTTATAGCTAGTGGTATCAGTCACAAGTATACCTCCTCCCTTGTCTGCCTTCATTACACGCCTGGATTTATCATTGCCTAGCTCAAGCAATGCTTTTCTTTCTCCCTGTGTTAAGTTATAAAGTTTTTTCTTTGGAGGTTTTTTTAAGCAGTTTCCTGATATCCATCTCACATTTCACTTCGAAAGCAGCTAGTGTTTGATGTAGTGGTAGACAATAGCTGCTAGGCCTTTTTATAGTTTCATCAATAGGCTTATTTTCAGTGTCATTACTTTTGCCATGAAACTGTACCCTTAAGTTGAGCTTCCTCACAAACATTTTAAGGTCTATCAGTACTTGAGCAACCTCACTCCTGCAGCTTGGTGCAAAAGTAAGTCCTTTGGACAACACACTTTTTTCCTCTTCAGTCAGTGCTTTAACAAAGTGGTTCCAGATAAGTGGAGCACCTGTTATTGTGGTACCTGTTGTTGTTGTTATTGTACATGTTATATTCCTACAAAAACCAAGTATAATGTAGTGAAAGCCCAAGGCTATAGATTAGCTTGAATTACCACAGAGATGGAACCATTTTTGAGAAATCTGAACAACTTAGAGAATGATTTTCTTGTGAGAGGCTATGAAAGTCAGATGTTAAAAAACATCCTGGAACCCATTATAGAACTGAAAAGGACTGAAGCACCTTCACTCAACCTCCCCAGTAGAAAATGTTAAGTAATCCCACAGAGAATAACAAATGCAAAAATAGCTGCATCCTGACATACACTTTGGATTATCACAGTATCAAAAATATTATTGAAGAAAACTGGGACATTGTCACAGGAAACTCTTTTCTGATTAACATCTTAGGTGAAGCCACATCATTTGTTTATAGGAAGGCCAGGAATATTAGAAGTTTTGTTGAATTTAAACCTAGACCATGCGAGAAAAGCACTAAAAGATGTGAAACTAATTGTACATTTTGTATATTTATACAGCAAGGTGATAGTTTTTATTGTCCTTATTTGAAGAAGATCATTAAAACCAGTGCAGGAGGTGACTGTAACACTTAAAAAGTAATTTACAGGGCACAGTGCAATGAATGTGATGCATTCTATGTGGGCAAGACTGTAAATAAACTCAAGCGAAGGATTTCATATCATCTGTCAGAAATCCGCTCTGGATGTAAAAATAATGCACTAGCCAAACACCTTTCTCTTCATAAAAGACACACAGGTTTTAAGTTCCAGATCCTGGATCGTATAGACATGGGTGATCTTGAAGGAGACATCCCGAATATTCTGGAGAAACATGAACTCATGTGGCAATTAAAGCTGAACTCTTTTAGAAAGCCTGGACTAAACTACTACTGTTCAATAAAAAGTGCACTGGAACTTAGAAAATTGCCACATTGTTTACATGACTAATTGTATTTTATTTTATTTTTTTCTACAAATTGGTTTTAAATACCATTTTAAATAATTTGAAATTTAAGTGTATATTTTGTTTCCATCATCATACATATATATTTTTTTTATTTTTATTTTTTTTCTGGTTCTCTTTTTTCCACTTTATTCAAAATTATGTTAATAACAATACTAACTAATTATACAATTATATAGGTTTTTAGGGTTCTTGTACACAGACCTGAAGAAGTCTAGAAGGATGAAACCGATCTTTGTTAACAATAGGTTATGAAAATAGAAACAGATTTTTACATGCAAAATGTATATGTATATATTTATATATAATTTTTGATTGCAAAATGAACTAAGGTTGATATATTTCCAGCCATGTAGTATATTGCCTTGTATAAAATCACAGCCTTAATAATCTACTTAATAATTTGGTTAAATAAGATGTACCATTAAAGTACATTAGGGCTATATATTATTTTGACAGCTACTAGGTAGGGCAGGACCAGCTCAAATGTCACACTGATGGGGGAGGGCATGTGAATTTAACATGTGTACCAATAACACTTTGTTTTACAGCACAATAACCCACTCCCATGCCTGATAAAAAGTATATATATATATATATTTAGAAAGCTTGTGAGGAAATTATTACTCTATTTTTGTTTTACTTGGATCTCTTGTCTGTGTACTTAATAAAGGATTTTCGACTGAAAACAGACTGCCTGCCTTGCTTGGATTACTTTCGAATACTTAGTAATGCTGTCGAATTATATATATTCTATTACTACTTTTTGACTTGATGAGTTTACGTTCGCTACTTCTACTACTATTGTCTGATCTGATTAATATACAGTGATTACCTAGAAATATATGGACTGAAAATCTTCCACACAGAGAAGTTTCTTACACTTTGTCAATATGCAATAAGGGTATTTTAATAATATCTCAGTGTGCAGTAAGGACATTGTTAGCAGTATCACAGTGTGCAGTAAGGACATTGTTAGCAGTATCTCAGTGCACAGTAAAAACATTGTTAGCAGTACCTCAGTTTGCAGTAAGGTTATTGTTAACAGTATCTCAGTGCACAGTAAGTGCATTGTTAGCAGTATCTCAGTGCAAGTAAAGGTATTGTTAGCAGTATCTCAGTGAGCACTAGGGTATTGTTAGCATTATATTAGTGCACAGTAAAGGCATTGTTATCAGTATCTCATTGTGCAGTAAGGACATTGTTAGCAGTATCTCAGTGCGCAGTAAAAGCATTATTTGCAGTATCTCCGTGTGCAGTAATGGTATTTTTAGCAGTATCTCAGTGCACAGTAAGAACATTGTTAGCAGTATCTCATTGTACAGTAAGGGAATTGTCAGTAGTATCTCAGTGTGCAGTAAAGGCATTGTTAGCAGTGTCTCAATGCACAGTAAGGATATTGTTAGCAGTATCTCAGTGCCCAGTAAGGGCATTGTTACCAGTATCTCAGTGTGCAGTAAGGGTATTGTTAGCAGTATCTCAGTGCACAGTAAGGGCATTGTTAGCAGTATCTCAGTGTGCAGAAAGGGCATTGTTAGTAGTATCTCAGTGCACAGTAAGGGTATTTTTAGCAGCATCTCAGTGCGCAGAAAGGACATTGTTAGCAGTATCTCAGTGTGTAGTAAGGGTATTGTTAGCAGTATCTCAGTGCGCAGTAAGGACATTGTTAGCAGTATCTCAGTGCACAGTAAAGGCACTGTTAGCAGTATTACAGTGCACAGTAAGGACATTGTTAGTAGTATCTCAGGGTGCAGTAAGGGCATTGTTAGCAGTATATCAGTGTGCAGTAAGGGCATTGTCTGTAGTATCTCAGTGCTCAGTAAGGGCATTATTAGCAGTATCTCATTGCGCAGTAAGGGCATTGTTAGCATTGTTAGTTGTATCACAGTGTGCAGTAAGGATATTGTTAGCAGTATCAAAGTGTGCAGGAAAGGCATTCTTAGTAGTATTTCAGTGTGCAGTAAGGACATTGTTAGCAGTATCTCTGCGCACAGTAAAGGAATTGTTAGCAGTATCTCAGTGCGCAGTAAGGGTATTGTTTGCAGTATCTCACTGTGCAGGAAAGCCATTGTTTGCAGTATCTCAATGTGCAGTAAGGGAATTCTTAATATTATCTCAGTGCACAATAAGGGCATGGTTAGCAGTATCTCAGTGTGTAGTGAAGGCATTGTTAGAAGTATCTCAGTGCACAGTGTTACCAGTATCTCAGTGCGCAGTAAGGGTATTGTTATCAGTATTTCAGTGTGCAGTAAGGGCATTGTTAGCAGTATCTCAGTGTGCAGAAAGGGCATTGTTAGTAGTATCTCAGTATTTTTAGCAGTATCTCAGTGCGCAGAAAGGACATTGTTAGCAGTATCTCAGTGTGTAGTAAGGGTATTGTTAGCAGTATCTCAGTGCGCAGTAAGGACATTGTTAGCAGTATCTCAGTGTGCAGTAAAGGCATTGTTAGCAGTATCTCAGTGTGCAGTAAGGACATTGTTAGCAGTATCTCAGTGTGCAGTAAAGGCATTGTTAGCAGTATCTCAGTGTGCAGTAAGGGCATTGTCAGTAGTATCTCAGTGTGCAGTAAAGGCATTGTTAGCAGTGTCTCAATGCTCAGTAAGGACATTGTTAGCAGTATCTCAGTGTGCAGTAAGGGCATTGTTAGTAGTATCTTAGTGCTCAGTAAGGGCATTGTTAGCAGTATCTCATTGCGCAGTAAGGACATTGTTAACATTGTTATTTGTATCGCAGTGTGCATTAAGAAAATTGTTAGCAGTATCTCAGTGTGCAGGAAAGGCATTCTTAGTAGTATTTCAGTGTGCAGTAAGGACATTGTTAGCAGTATCTCTGCGCACAGTAAAGGAATTGTTAGCAGAATCTCAGTGCACAGTAAGGGTATTGTTTGCAGTATCTCACTGTGCAGAAAAGCTATTGTTTGCAGTATCTCAGTGCACAGTAAGGGCATTGTTAGGAGTAACTCAGTGCGCAGTAAGGACATTGTTAGCAGTTTTTCAGTGCGTAGTGAAGGCATTGTTAGAAGTATCTCAGTGTGCAGTAAGGCCATTGTTAGCAGTATATCAGTGCACAGTAAGGACATTTTTGTCAGTATCTCAGTGCGCAGTAAAGGTATTGTTAGCAATATCTCAGTGCGCAGTAATGGTATTGTTAGCAGTATCTCAGTGCACAGTAAAGGTATTGTTAGCAGTATCTCTGTGCGCAGTAAGGACATTGATAGTAGTATCTCAGTGTGCAGTTAGTGTATTGTTAGCAATATCTCAGTGTGCAGTAAAGGCATTGTTAGTAGTATCTCTGTGCACAATATTGTATTGTTAGCAGTATCTCAGTGCACTGTAAGTACATTGCTAGCAGTATCTCAGTGCGCAATATGAGTATTGTTAGCAGTATCGCTGTGCGCAGTAAGGGTATTCTTAGCAGTATCTCTGTGCTCAGTAAAGCCATTGTTAGCAGTATCTCAGTGCGCAGTAAGGACATTGTTAGCAGTATCTCAGTGCGCAATAAGTGTATTGTTAGCAGTATTGCTGTGCGCAGTAAGGTTATTGTTAGCAGTATCTCTGTGCTCAGTAAAGCCATTGTTAGCAGTATCTCAGTGCGCAGTAAGGGTATTGTTAGCAGTATCTCATTCCGCAGTAAGGATATTATTAGTAGTATCTCAGTGCACAGTAAAGGCATTAGCAGTATCTCAGTGTGCAGTAAGGGCATTGTTAGCAGTATCTCAGTGTGCAGTAAGGGCATTGTTAGTAGTACCTCAGGGCGCAGTAAGGGCATTGTTAGCAGTATCTCAGTGTGCAGTAAGGGCATTGTTGGTAGCATCTCAATGTGCATTAAAGGCATTGATAATACTATCTCAGTGCACAATAAGGGCGTTGTTATTAGTATCTCAGTGTGCAGTAAAGGCATTTTTAGCAGTATCTCAGTGCGTAGTAAAGGCATTATTAGTAGTATCTCAGTGTGCAGTAAAGGCATTGTTAGTAGTATCTCACTGCACAGTAAGGGCACTGTTAGCAGTACCTTTGTGCGCAGTAAAGGCATTGTTAGCAGTATCTCAGTGCGCAGTAAGGGTAGTGTAAGCAGTATCTCTGTGTGCAGTAAAGGCATTGTTAGCACTATCTCAGTGTGCAGTAAGGCCATTGTCAGTAATATCTCAGTGCGTAGTAAGGATATTATTAGTCGCACCTCATTGTGCAGAAAGGACAATGTTGGCAGTATCTCAGTGCACAGTAAAGGTATTGTCAGTAGTATCTCAGTGCACAGTAAGGGCATTGTTAGCAGTATCTCAGTGTGCAGTAAAGTCCTTGTTAGCCATATCTCAGTGCATAGTAAAGGCATTGTTAGCAGTACCTCAATGTACAGTAAAGGCATTGTTAGCAGTATCTTAGTGCACATTAAGGACATTTTAGCAGTATTTCAGTGCACAGTAAAGGCATTGTTAGCAGTATCTCAGTGTGCAGTAAGGGTATTATTAGCCATATCTTATTCAGCAGTAAGGACATTGTTAGTTGTATCTCAGTGCACAGTAAAGTCATTGTTAGCAGTATCTCAGTGCGCAACAAGGGTATTGTTAGCAGTATCTTTGTGCACAGTAAGGACATTGTTAGCAGTATCTCTGTGCACAGTAAGGGCATTGTCATTTCCTTTGCTAAAAACTCTGTACCCATGAAATACAACATTGGCAGTAGTATACTTAACACTGAAAGTGTGATAAGAGACCTTGGGACACAGGTGGACAGTAGTCTCTCCTTTGATAATCACATCGCCACAGTAGTCAGGAAATCTTTCTATGTGGCAAACCTCATCACAAAAGGTTTCTTATCCAGAAAAAAAGAGGTCATTGTTCCCCTCTACTCATCACTCATTAGACCCATTATAGAGTACAACACCCCTTTTGGTATGTACCTCACAAGACATCTACAACAACTGCAAAGGCTGTAGAAATACCTTACAAAGAGGATTACTGGCCTCAAACAGATGCCCTATGCAGACAGTCTCAAAAAAACTCCAGCTTTACTCCGTCGTATATTGTCTACTCAGATGTGATCTCTCCCTCACTCTGGAATCATAGATAAACTTACTAAGCTGGGCATAAATCCCTATGTCACTCGGTGGGTTGCCAACTGGCTTACTGACAGAACCCAGACTGTAAAGGTTGCCGACTCCAAATCCAGCTCCAGACAAGTGGAGTACCTCAGGGTTCAGTCCTGGGACCACTCTTGTTTGGCATCTACTTCTCTGAAGTACACGCCAACACTAAGGGACTCTGGCTAACAAAGTTCACTGATGACTGCAAACTGGGAGCCATTACTGAATCCCCAATTGATGTGGATATTCTACAAAAGGGCCTTACAGAAACACATGCCTGGTGCCAGAGCCATGGGCTCAAGCTTAATGTCAAGAAATGTATAGTTATCCCCTTTGGAAAAAAAACATGTATCCATGAATTACCACATAGGTGGCAGGACACTAAACATAGAAAGTGTGATGAGAGACTTAGGGACACATGTGGACAGTGGTCTCACTTTCGATAATCACATCGCCACAACAGTCAGGAAATCCTTCTATGTGGCACACCTCATCACTAAGGGCTTTTCATCCAGAAAAAAGGAGGTCATTGTCCCACTGTACTCATCCCTCATTAGACCCATTATAGAGTATAATGGCCCATTTGGTATGTACCTCACAAGACATCTGCAACAGCTGGAAAGGCCACATAAATACCTCACTAAAAGAATCCCAGGCCTAAAGCAGATGCCATATGCTGACCACTTAGAAAAACTCCAGCTATACTCTGTGGCATATCGTCTACTCAGAGGCAATCTCTGCTTAACATACAAGGCCATGTCAAACCCTGAGCTGTTGGACATGCTCCACTTAAAGAAATCCCAATCCCTCAGAGCCACACCCTCCTGGGATCTAAACCTTGTCATCACAATGAACAAAACATGCTGGAGGGATATGTTCCTGACCCAGAGACCCCCCATACTCTGGAAAAGACTGCCCATACATGTCAAGCAGAGCGCCTCATTGGGCCTCTTCAAAAGGAACCTTGATGATTGGATGGGAGATAGGAAATTCACACCGGGAATCATGTCAGTCGCCCTGCTAGACAGGGGTCCAGAGAAGTAAATATTGTGGGAAGAAATATCCAGGGAATTGTTATGGCTAGGCTTGCATAGGCCCTAGGGCCAATAGCCTAGTACCAACCTATGAACCTATGAACATACAAAGCTATGTCAAACCCAGAGCTGTTGGATATGTTCCACTTAAAGAAATCCCAATTCCTCTGTGTTACACACTCTAGAGACCTAAACCTTGTCACCACAATAAGCAGAACATGCCGGAGGGATAGATTCCTGTCCCAGAGACTTCCTATACTCTGGAATAAACTACTTATCTGTATCACGCAAAGCTCCTCATTAGCACTCTTCAAGAAAAATCTTGATGATTGGATGGGAAATAGGAAATTCACCCCAGGGATCACTTCTGTGGCTCTGCTCAACAATGACACAGGAAAATAATTTTCTTGGGTGGCAAAAGCCAGGGTACCTTTTCGGCTGGGCTTGTATAGGCTCTAGGGCAGATAGCTTAGTACCTACCTATGAACCTATGAACCTATGCTACGTGACTAGAACACGTAAACCTCACAAAAAATGCACAGAAAATCACAGATAGAGCACTCACAAACAGAAAATACAACTCTCAGTATGAAAAAGCAGTTTACAGTTAAGTAATTCAATAAAAATGCAATTACAGTAATGAAAAATTATCTAGCAATGAAAATACAGTTAAAACAGTATAAAACAGTACAAAAATGCAGTGAAACAGTAAAAACAAAACCTTTATAACAGTGCAAAATATAGTAGATTAACTATATATAGCACAACTGTAAGCGTTAAGAAGTATAATGCAATGAAATATATGTAAGAAAAAACTTATTCTGGTCTTGGAGCCTCAGGGAATTTCTGCTTTGTCACAGTGATGAGTCACCACTCCTCAACCTGGTAAAAACATATTGATGAAATATTTTCTCTCTATTGCTGTGGTTCCCTCTTTTACTCTTATTTTTGAAATCACTGTTCAGAGCCTCACTATTCAGTATTCCAAAGACATGCATCTGGAGTGCTTCTCCCCTAGCATCCGCTAAAAATAGGCTCTGTCCTAATCATACTTTCCCTGTCAACAAATGTTAAATAAATAAATAAATACTCAGTATTAAGTAGCCCTCATGTCCACAGTTTTGAAAAGCTTAAACAGGTTAGTAAAAAAACACCTGACAGTAAGACTTCCAGTGGCACTAGATCTACTCCAGTTCTCGTATCATCCCAATCACTTCATGCCGGATGCTATTTCGGTTGCACCGCATCTCTCATTGGCACACCTTGAGAACAAGGATAGCTATGTTAGAATGCTGTTTATTGACTTCAGTTCATCATTCAATACTGTCATCGCACAACAGCTAATCGAAAAACTTGTTCATCTAGGTATCAATGCCCATATCATCAAGTTTGCGGATGACATTACAGCCGTGGGCCTCATCAGTAAAGGAGATGAAAAAGACTACAGGGAGGAAGTGAGCTCACTGACTAACTGGTGCGCCAAGTACAACCTCGACCTTGATGTCAACAAAACAAAGGAGATGACAATGGACTTCAGGATAACACAACCAGTTCATTCTCTACTCATGATTAATGGTGAGAGGGTAGAAAGGGTAAAGAGCACACAATTCCTGGGGGTTCATATTGAGGAGGATTTATCTTGGTCAATAAACACCAGTCATATAGTAAAGAAGGCTCATCAGCATCTACATTTCCTAAAGAGATTGAGGAAAGCGAGTCTACCACCCCCTATCCTCTCCACCTTCTATAGGGTTACCATAGAAAGTATCCTAACATGTAGCTTTTCAGTGTGGTAAGAGAAGTGCTCAATTGCAGAATAAAAAGCCCTACAAAGGATACTGAAAGTGGCAGAGAAGATAGCAGGCTCCACATTTCCAGCACTACAGGAGTTATACACAGCACAATGTTACAACAGAGCTACAAAACAATCAAGGATCCTACACACCCTAGAACTGTTCACATGTTTGTTGTCCAGCAAAAGATACAGCAGCATATGCTGTAAAATGTCTAGGTTCAGAAACAGCTTCTTCCCTCAGGTGGTGAGACTCTTGAACTCTGGCAGTAATCTCAGGGAAGCCAGACACTGACAAGATATGGGACTGACAATTCTTTTGATGTAAATAAATGAGAGACAGTGCGGATCCTAAACATTAGCAATACATAGATGTCAATGAAAGTGCAATATTATATTAACTAGATTCTCTTATTCATCTGACAATCACACAGTGCAATAGGAACTTGTGCAATAAGAAATCATTCAACTGCTGAAAATTATAGATAAGGTAAGGTAAAATGTGGTGATATGTAGGTAGAAGAATCTGTCTAATCTGAAATGATGAACATGTGTCCATTGTATGTGTTATTGTATGTATATATATATATATATATATATATATATATATATATATATATGTCTTCACAATTCAAGTTTTGTTTACACTAAGTTTGTGTAGGCTAAGTAACTATAAAGTTTACTTTGACTTTGACAGAGGAAAGTGTCTCACAGAACATTCTAGAATATTCCAGTCTGTGCAACATTGTCCTAAGTATAATGAACAAAAGTAATGTGATATGGAAATGTTTGGTGATCAATGTAGGACTGAATGGAAGTGTGAGTAGTATGTTGGACCTCGGTAATGAGGGCTGAATTAGAATATAGCAGGGAATGTAGAAAAGAACAAATCATAGTGTGGTAATGCACTTACACATTTTGTGATAGGGTCACCATCAGGGTCCTGCCATCATTGGGCTAGAGACTAGTCCTCCCCAGTGGTACACTTACAATGCTACAGATGCAGCACAAAATGTGACATTAGTATTTTAGGCAGTCAAACTCTGGCTCTGAGCATGGAAACGGAGACTGAGAAAGTGATAAGAATTACAAAATCACATTAATGTCATAGAATATAGGTGTATGACATTTCAGAAAAATGTCATAAAACAAAACATCTATCTTCAAAATACTGAAACAACAATACTTTTTTTGCAAGGAGGCAAGCACCACTGCACCCTCCACACCCCTTACTAAATATATATATATATATATATATATATATATATATATATATATATATATATATGTATATATATCATTTACATGATCACACTACAGTGGGGACCTCCACACACCTTACTAAATATATATATATATATATATATATATATATATATATATATATATATCAGCTACATGATCACACTACAGTGGGAACCTCCACACCCCTTACTAAATATATATATCAGCTACATGATCACACTACAGTGGGGACCTCCACACCCCTTACTAAATATATATATCAGCTACATGATCACACTACAGTGGGGACCTCCACACCCCTTACTAAATATATATATCAGCTACATGATCACGCTACAGTGGGGACCTCCACACCCCTTACTAAATATATATATCAGCTACATGATCATATTACAGTTGGTACCGCCACACCCCTTACTAAATATATATATATCAGTTACATGATCACACTACAGTGGGGAAAGCGCACATTCCCATTCCCCACTGTACCATGATCTCACTCAGAAAAAGTGTGTAAAGTATGATCAGATGAGTTTTAGATCAGCTGTAATGGCTTTTTCAAACATCTATTAAGCAACTATTCATTGTAAAGTTTGTATATGTAGAATCCATACTGTAAGATAGTTGGGAATTTTCCCAGATTTACTGCAAAAATAAAAGATAACTTGAGACAGACAAAAATAAAATACCTGAGACTGTAGAGTAGGGTGGAAAATGTAAAACCTTTTCAGTAAGAAAAGGCATGTGAGTGGGGAGATGAAAGGTTTAAGGCATTAATATTATCACTGAAGTGAAGAGAGATAGATCCTGGGATTCAGCAAGCAGCCATGCAAGAATAAGTTATTCCTGCATGACAGGGACCGTTCCTGTTCAGCACGGCAGCAGGCCATGCATATTTATGAAGGCACACTGGCATGCTCTGAAAACGGACACAATTCCTTGTACGGGCACAGGGGGTGTGTCTGAGAGCAGAGATCTCACAATACACATGCCCCCTGCACTTCAGAATTGCCTTTCAGCTATTTAAAATGAGCAATAATGCTTGTAACACCCCCAACCCATCAGGATAACAAATCTGGTCAAAGGCATAAGGGACAACCGTCCCTACCAAGCCAAAAGTTGTTAGGATAAGCACATAATGCATACCTCCCAACCTGTTAGAGTAAGGAATTTGGACAAAGCAAAATCGTCCCACAAAGGAGAAAGTTGATAGAATAACAGGTTCAGCATTAGCAGGGATATTCTGAAGGGTACAAATAAAACAACACAACAAATAATTATTTTGTTATAAATACGATAAAGTTTAAGCATAGCTGTGTGGGTGTGCCCATTGCTTAGCTATGCTTAGTCCAGCATAAACAGCACAAGAAGTTAAATAACATGAGACATCCAACAGAAGCAGTATTTCAATAGTGTAGTAGTTAGACCATACGCTTTGCAAGCACCCACTCCTGGTTTGATCCCCACTATAAAAGATTTGCATTTTACATGTGAAAGATGAAAATAAGCATTTATTTTTATAATTATCTACTAAATAATATTTATTTGTTAACCAGAGTACTGTATTAGGTCCAAATGTGAAGTGTCAATTTAATAAAGTTGTGAAACCCCCATATAAGCACAAGTGCCCCATACAGTATAGTCACACATGATTAAATGTCATGAAAGCACATTGGGGGATGTCAGGAACAGTAAACACATTTTTAATATGTAATGAATGATGAATCAATGCCATACAGCAGATAGTCAATAAAATGAAAAATAAGCAATGCTAAGCATTACACAGTTCTGCTTATCAGGTGTAAGCATTGTGTAAATATGACTGCTAAGCAATGAGTAGCCCAGCTAAGAGGATTTGCCCATTGGTAAGCAGCGCTGAACCTGTCCTTTTAAGCACTACCAACCTTAGCTAAGCAGGTTTGCCTGTAGCTTAGTTTAGCTCAGCATATTCAACACCATCCAATCATGGCAAAGGGCAGGAAATCGGCCATATTTAAACCCCACAGGCAGGAATACAGCTCATAACTGGTTGCAGCTTCCCACTGTAGGCAGGATGGCAGGAGTCAGAGAGGGCTTGTGCTTCTGTGCACAGTACTGGGGCATACAGGAGTCCAAGGTCATGGTAGTACTCCTGGTAAAAAAACATGATGAATGACTGCTGCAGGGCCAGTACCAGGGCTCCCAATATAAAGTGGAAGCCTAGGACCGTATCACCCATGATCACAGTGCCACTGGTATCCCTCGGACTGGTGAGCAGGTCAGGCACCACTATGTCGACTTGAAGTGGAGAAAGAAGGAGCTCTTGGACTCTTTGTCCAGAGTGTGTGCATTTAGAGATTGAGAGGTATGTGCATAATATTAACTCGGAATCTGGGAATATGTGTAGAAACAGTCAGGTAGTGTTAACAAATATTCTTTCCACAGGTCTACCAGGTAAGAGATGTAGAATTTAGCTATAAGACAGTTGAAGTATACACTGTTTACAAACATACCACTGCCCAAACCAAGGTCATAGGGTATTGTAATAATACCTGTACCTTAATGACTAGAGCAATGATCTTTAAAGTTGAGAGTACTACAAAGATATATAAGCTGTTAATTGACATCTCCCCCCCACCACCATATCTGCAATAATAATATAAATACACAAATCAATGGGTATGTTTACACCAAACCTGCTGTTGGGATGTATGTCTTATTGTTCAATAAATATTGAAATGTGTTAATATTAACGTTCCATGTTGAAATACTATCATTGGTGGCCTGTGATATCAATGTAACCTGCATGCCATTGTAATGGCCACTGTGGTTCCATATATGCATGTGTTCTATTTGCTATGCAACTGTTCCAAATCTGGTGTTTTGTGTTAATGCGAATATCTATGCATGCTGTTATAACTAATCCTGGATTGTGTTGACTATTACTAACCCACATATGTTTTAAAACTGCAACACCATAGCACATTTTTGAAGACTGGTTCCAGCAGACCCAACTCTCTCACCTCATCTGGCCGTGGCACCAGGCCCCAGCACATCTGGGACCTACCCCAGGGACCTCCTCATCTGCTGGTCCTGCATCAACTTTGGGTGGAACCGCCTCAGGGGATGGGGCTCGTCCCCCATAGGAGCGGGCGAGGACAGGATTCTGTCACCCAAAGTCAGGTCCGGGGATTGGTGCATAGTGAGCTCTGAAGGGAGTTTAGAGATCTGCTATGCCAA